>NC_057880.1:25908628-26246566 GCF_019740435.1 Gambusia affinis
TTAAAATGTTTGACAAGTTAACAAAAAATCCCCTGTGAGGTCAGACACTACAACACAAACCTCAGAGACTAAAAATCCATCAGAAAATGACTCCTGAAGGTAATGAATGAATGAATGAAAGTGATGTTTCACGTCTTTACAGCGGAACGATTCGCTCAGAGAACAAGGAGGACATTGACAAGATGGAGGCAGATTTCCAGCCTCTCACTGTGAAGAGAAGCATCACACCGTCGTCCAGACTGACAGCGCAGTGAGAAACGAGCTGCTCCCAAAAACCTGTTCCTGTGCTATTATTTATTTAGCTTGTTGGTCGTACAGAAATATCCAGAAACCTGTAAGAGTTCATTTCTGTTTCTGTGCCAGTAGGACCACAATGCCAGGCTTCACAGACAAAGGTGTCCATGCTCCCCCTGCTGCTGAGGAGGCCTCCGTCTCTGGGTGAGCAGCACTCTTTAATTATTATTACAAATCAATGGCGGCAAAAAGATCCTGGGTTCAAATCCTGACCCGGTACTCCGGCTTCCTCCCACAGTCCAGAAACATGAAGGTTAACTGAATTCAGTGGTGTCAAATCTTTCACCACTGAAGGTCAAAACTGTCCTGTTGAAAGTTCTCAGTAGCAACAAAATGTGTTTTTCTTTTATTAAAAGTGGAAAAACTATTTTATGTTTTGCGCTTCACATGCAGGTTTGCCTGATTAAAAAAAGAGCAAACTGTATTATTTTTTTGGATTTATTTACAATTATTTTAAGATCAGATATAGACCACACGTTTTATTCCACAAAGTTAAAACGAACATCTGCTCTTCAGTAAAAATCACTGGATGTTTGTAGTCCCATTTAATACTAAATACGATTAATGATAAATACTTTATGATACATCTTAGAGTTTCCATTTTAAAAATACTCCAGTTTGTTAGTATCGTTTTAAAAACCTCAGTGAAAAAACAAACAAAAAAACCTCCTTAATTTAATGTGTGCCTGCTTCTACGGCCTGAGCTGGAAAACCAGAAACCTCCACTAGAGGGCGACATGACGTCACACAGCTGGCTTCAACGTACCTGCTCTCACTTTATGGACATTAAAAAGAAAACTTAACTCACCTCAAATATTTTCAGAAATTAATTAACAAAATAATAATTATGAAGGTATTATTATTATTATTATTATTATTATTATTATTATTATTATTATTATTATTATTATTATTATTATTATTATTATTATTATTATTATTATTATTATTATTATTATTATTATTATTATTATTATTATTATTATTAATAGTAGTAGTATTTATATTTTTGGGAGAAACTGGAAATTAATTAACAATCACTGCATTAATAGTCAATTACTAACCAAAGAACTTATTTTAAATAACAAATTAAACAAAATTCTAATTATAAATCAACTAGAATATAAGCAAATAAAAATAAACTAAAAGTGACATTAGCTTTTGTCAATTATTTCTGTTTTTTGTATGGCTTCATAACTTAAGAACCATAAAATATTAGTCTTATTTTGCATTATTGCCATATTATTTAGTATTTCTATCTTTCTGTTTTGGTGTATGTTTAATAAAGTGGTTTTACTTACAGCTATATAAGGATTTACATCTGAATCTGTCTGTATTTTATTCATTAATTTGACTTTTATCAAACCATGTGAGTTATTGAGAAGAAATTCTTCTTTACATCAACATCATTTAAAAATGCTAAGAAGAATGAGGCTTAAAAAACAAAGGAAGAAGATAAACAGGTTGGATACTCGAAGTTAAGAAAATTAAAACTTCTCCTAAAATCAGTAAAAAAAATTAAGATGTTTTATATCAGGAAAAGCTTTTTTACATGACGACAGACATCAAACATCTGCAGAGTGAAAAGACAAAAGGAAGAAACGTGCCGTTCCCCTCTGGGAGAGCTGGCTGTCTGTTGAGGAGGTGGTAACCTGTTTCCTAGCTGGGCCCCAGTTTAACAAACTTTACTGGCTTTTGGAGCAGGCATCTCCAGATGGCTGAATCCAGAGCAGCTCGTGGTAACGGTGGTTTTTCACAACCCAGATCCATTTTCCTGGTGCCTGACACCCTCTCAGATCTGTTTCCTCTGCTGATTAGGCTGGCCTCCCAGCGTTTTCCCCAGCAGAGAGAAACAGAGGCTCTTGGATTGATTAACGGTCTGCAGCAACGGTCGGACGCTCCCTGGGATTTCTGTCTCTAGTTTCATTGAAACCAAACTTATTTGGTTTTTTAAAATATGATTATAAACTCTATTTTTGTTGTTTTTCTACTTTTTTATATATAATTTCCTGTTTAAACAAATTGACAGTATTCCTTTATTTTGAATTTGGGAGAAATTCACAGCATGATGCTGCCACTGTGTAGTAGTTTTTACTTTTGTCTGAATTTCCTACATCCGTCTCAAACTCATTTCATTCTGAGCTACATCAAGATCTCCACCTATTAAAATGTAAATAAATAGCTATTCCTCCATTCAATGAGTTCCTATTGAACATAAATAAAGTTAAATATATTTTCACCTTTGTGTAATCTCGTATTATACAGACAAACAGTTGATTTGATTGATAAAATATAATATTTAAAAATTAGAGGGCCACATAAAAACTTCTGGAGGCCCGATTTGGCCCACGGACCCTCAGTTTGACACAAATGCTCTACATCAGTGATGTTCAAAATGTTTTAAATAATGGCGGGCCACGAAAGTATTAAATTAAAAATGAAATAATGTGTTTATTGTGATCTTTTATTATTTCCTGCTTAACAATAAAAAAACATTTTATTGCAGAGCCAGAAGATAAAGAGGATTTAGACTGTTGCCTTATTAAAAGAAAAACTGATTTTTCATGCATTATTTTATTTACAGGTTGAAGTTTCACTAGTTCAAACAAAATCATTTCAAGGGCCATAAATGGCCCTCAAGCCTCACTTTGGACACTACATGCATCCTATGTTTCTGCAGAGTGACCCGAAGACGTGAGCGTGCGGCGCCGCTGTCCAGGATGGTGACCTCTGTGACCCCCTGTAACCCTTACCTGAGCGCCCGGCTTCCTGCCTGGAGAGGCCTCAGCCCCGTGAAGATGAGAAAGTTCTGAAGCATCATCTTCCTCTTTATGTCGTCCAATCAGTTTGTGTGAATAGAAAGTCAGAAACTGATCTGGAGTCAGTGGGAGAATAATGAGTTTTTCCATTATCATAATTTCCCTGATTTAGATGAGTAGTTTTCTAACTCTGGGTGCCGAGCGTTTGCATTGTCCTCGTATACATTTGCTCTCTTACAGACGCACTCAGTCGTTAAGAGTGTGTGTGTGTGTGCGTGTGCGTGTGTGTGTGTGTGTGTGTGTGTGTGTGTGTGGTTTAGGGGTCGTCGGGTAAATGGATGGCAGTAAATTGTTTTCAATCGACCATCTTTGTGTTTGAAGCAGCAGCAGCAGGTTTGGTGTTGCTGCTGCAGTTTGTGGTGCGATCTTCTTCTGCTGCAGCAGCTGCTGCTGCAGCCGCCAGCAGTCACATCATTCTGAGGCAAACATATTGTGTAGAGATTATTATGAAGTTCCTGCCAGCTATATCTTTATGTCTGTGGTTTGAGCAGCTTCGCGCTTACACAGGAAATAGGAATGAGCTGGTTTTCCTGTTTCTCTTCATCTATAGTTTGTTTAGATTTGCACTTGGAGGGATTTCTACACCAACATGCTGCTGATTTGGTGACGGCTTGGAGACTCATCTCACATTTACCACACTATTTGTTTTGGGGAAAACCGGGCAGTTTCATACTGGGGGGTTAATAATTTTAAGCTTTTTGTTCTTGATTCTCGATTATGGTTGAGAATTCGGAGCGGTTCACACTTTAGCCACAATACAACCTGCTGGCATCGTTCATTAAACCTCACTAGTGTCACCAAGCTGCAGCTGAGTCTGATCTGACAGGCTGCGCTGGCCGCACGTCTAACTGCAGCGCTCCGCCAACATTCAGCCATTCATCTTCATTCCCAGGAAACGTTTCCACTTTCTGTCACTTTTACAACCACAACCTGAACCACAACGGGATTTCATGCCACAAACCAGGACAAGGTGGAAGAAAACTACAATATAATGAAAGTATTTGTATTCAGTGATGCTACAGATTGGATGGAGAGCATCTGAGAAAGAGGTTCGGACTTTGACTAGGCCCTTCTAATGAATAAACCTGCTTCCAGGAGATTGTCTTCCAGGACTGTCTTGTGAATAAATCTATCTGAATTCCCATCTGCTGAAGAAAAGCATCTACCCAGCATGATGCTGCCTCCACCTTGTTTCATAAACAATGTTTTCCAGATGGATTCCTGCCACTCCAACATGGCATCCATTTTTAAGGATCTCTGCAGGTTGTGTGGGACCATGACTATCTAAAAGTCATAAATACTTCAGACTCATAGCTAGCTTAACAGTTCAAACGTTAAATATACTTTAATACAGATTAAAACGCACAGAGGAAACGGCCGCAGCAGGATCAGAGCAGGGCAACTGATGGCTATTTTAGTAATCGATTGAGATATTGATTATTCTCATGATTAATTGGATAGACAAATTGGGACATTCTGCCGATTTCTTATTTAACCACTTAAGAATTTTCTATAAAATGCAAATAAACAAATAATCCTTTTTTTAAATGCAAAAATAAACATTTTTATGCTTAAAATGCAATGACAGAGAATTTTTAGTGAATTGGAACTGAGCAAATATAAAAAAAAAATATATATATATATAAACGCAGGCAGGGAAAGAATACATGGAACAACATAACCAACTGGTGGGCATAGTGTACAGAAACATCTGTGCAGAAAACGGACTGGAAGCCCAGAGATCAAGGTGGGAAAAATCCCCAAAGGTGGTGGAGAACGGTGGGACTTCTAGATCCAGACAGACAAAACGGAAACGGCGAACCAACCGGACATTGTGGTGGTGGATAAACAACAGAGGAAAGCCGTTGTGGTGGATGTAGTAATACCAGGTGATTGCAACATCAGGAACAAGGAGCATGAGAAACTGGAGAAATACCAGGGCCTCAGAGAGGAACTGGAAAAGGCCTGGAAGGTGAAGACCACAGTGGTGCCGGTGGTCATTGGGGCCCTCGGGGAACTTGGGGCCATCACCCCCAAACTGGAGCAGTGGCTACAACAGATCCCAGGAACAACATCAGACATCTCAGTACAGAAATGTGCAGTTCTAGGCACAGCCAAGATACTGTGAAGAGCCGAGCTCAGAGGATGGGAGAGAGAAGAAGGGAATTTTATATATATATTTAAACTCCTCAACACCTTCCTCCCTTCATGTCCATGATGCTGTTTGTTCTCTATGAAAGCCATAAGGCTAATAATCATTATACTGTCTGACAGAAAGCTGCTTTTTTTCCACAAAGAAGAAATTAATCTCCACTCTGATCAAATCTGTCGTCAAACAGACTGCAGAATCAGAGCTTTTCAAGATAAAATCAGCTTTCTAGGTCAAATATGCATCTGACTCAGTAAAGACCTTCTTACAACACCACACTGATCAAAGCCAAAGAGCATCACTTGTTTCAGGAACTGTGATGCTGACAGCTTTTAAAACATTTCAACTTAAAATGATGGTTTAAAAATCTAAAAAGAAAGTACAATCTCTTTCAGTTTTAAGGTTTTGCAAAGCAGAACATAATATAAACTATCCTGGGTGGTATAATTATTTAAATTAAACCTCAAGTGTGAGAAAACTGATTTCACACGTTGTATCAGAGCACCTCGGGCAGCGGAGGGGTGAAGCACGGCTGTGGAGGGGTGATGATCTGGGCTCGTTAGCAGCCACTAATGGAACCGTGAGCTCCACTGAACGCTGGACCTTCTGGAGTCAGATGTGAGGCAACACCTGCAGACAAGAGCAGCAGAAACTGAGTCAAAACCAGGAATCAAGCTCAACAGAAAAACACAGATTTTGACATCCACTCATTTTACCCTCATTTAGCAAAATAAAACATGTTTAAGGCTGTAAATGTTGTATAATCGTTTGAAAAAATTACTGCTTAAACTTTTAATAAATATCTATCATGGAAAATGTGTTTTTGCTTTTAAAGAGCCATCATTTTATTCTTAATTTTAGGTTTTAAAACAAAAAGAAATGCAAGTTTTTGCAACAGAGCAGATGGAGACGGTTTCTTCTAAGGGATGTTGATATTTGTGAAAAACGCTCTAAAACAAATCCTGTAAAGTTTGTATATTTATACCTAACATTTTAATGCAGTGAGCATGCGAAATTGAAGTCAAAATTATTGTTTGGGCTTTTGACGCTAATTGTGAAAAAGTACATAGAGATGTATAGAGCAATTATTCCATAAAAATCTGAATAAGTGCCAAAACCTGCGACTCTTATTATATCTTAGCTTAAATACAAGAGTTGGTTCTTCATTAGTTTTGTCAAAGAGTGGTTCTGAGCACCAGAACAGCCCCAAGCTGATTCTGGTTCTGATCAACAGGACAGTTTCCAATAAACTCATGATTCTGGATTAGCTCAACAAAATCCAACGACTTGTTGATTCAGTGCGAATTCAATCAGGAAAAACTGGAGGAACTTCCTGGTTTTAGATTTATTCATTTTTCCCATCAATTCTGCTTATGCTTCCTGTTCCTGCTGAAGAAACGTATTCCCCAGAGCATCATGCTGCCACTGCCATGTTTTAATTTGGAGGCTACCACATCTTTTCCCCCTTCATGGCTCATTTAAAAGTGACTTTTTTCCTACAACACCTCCATAAATGATAATTCTCACACCTGAGCTCCCGATCTCTGCAGCTCCTCCAGATTCACGCCCCACTTTGTGTTGGACTGACACAGAAATTCCCAGTAAATTACATTGAATATCATGTCAGAATCTTAAAACAAAAAAAAACAATCACATATGCGGTCGTTGTGTCAGTCTTGAATCAAACGCAGTTTCCAAATTACCATCTGAGCTGAAGTCTGTAACCTTCTCATGGATATCATAACTCTATTTGTGAAGAAGACACCTCATCTTCCTCCTCCTCCTCCTTCTCATCTTCCTCTTCAGATTTTCCAGCCTGTGGTCTGAATCACATCAGTGGCTCCTTTTCAAAACAGGCTCACAAACATCATGATTGATTCAGCTGCTATCCTCCAGGATCTCTCAATGCCTGCCTGGGCTGGAGATTAATTTCCTTTTCCTCGTCTTAATTTTTACCCATAAAAAGGCTAAATGTCAAGCATGCCTGCCTCCTTCTAGTGACACGTCTATTCCAGCAGATAATTACCATAAGGAAATTGATGCTTTAGTGTGCAGAGGGGAATTTAATTTACTCCGACATCCTCACAGCATAATGCATTCCTAAAGAAAGAGACTTTTTCACTTTGCAATTGACTTTTTAGATAAATTGGACTATTTAATGTGATTATCAGTGTTGAACGTCTTTGACTTATTAAGGTGTTGAAACCAATTAAGGGTTACATGCTGCCGGTGCTTCCAAATGTGAGATGGTGAATACTGCTTAAAGATCCATGAAATAAGAACCATCCAAGAGCCTTTTGTTCGCCAGTCGACCGTCACCGCTACCTGATGATGTTTTGAGACCTGCAAGCTGCTGGTATTAATTACAGCAACATGCTTTCCATGAGTTCAACCTGAGGAAACAGAGTTTAGAACACTTTGATTGCATCTGATGTAAAAACGTGACCTGAAAAACATACGGAGATCAAATCCTAGGCAGCCAAAGAGCAAAAAACGTCAGTAATGGAGACACTTTTCCTAATATTTGCTGAGTCACGCTTCTCTTCTGCTGTCTTTTTCACACCTCTTCACGTTGGAGAGAGAAAAAGGTGACTCCTGTGAGGCTTTGAGGAAGTGTTGCTGCAATCCCTGTTCTGGCCGTGAAGACACGGCGGACCACAGGACGCTCCTGCCCAAAGTTCCTCCTTTTGTAACCAACCGCTTCAATGTTGTGCTTCTCCGGAGATAAGGGCAGCCTCCCATGAAAGGTGACTCAGCAGCCGAGCTCACACAGCTTCTCCTGAGATAAGAGCGCAGCCGGGGGCCAGAGGACAGCGGGATAGTGGGGAAAAAAACAGTCACAACTGGAGAAAAGTGTGAAACTGCTGTTTGTTTTGCAGCACTTTAAGCTGAGGATGGAACTGGAGGCTTTAGGCTCTAATTTAATCATTAGAGAAGTTACGACTCTTTGCAAAACTATTAACACCCCTTAAAGTTTTCCAACTTTTGTCACGTAACATCCTTATACTGCATAACTGTAAATTAAATCCAACACAACCGACCACCTGGAAATATCATCTAATTGGTAAATAATGTACCTATGTGTGTAATTTATGACTGGGACTTTAATGTGCTCATTTTGATTAATATATTGCATAAAAATTTTATTTGCTTTCCTTTTCAAAATCCTGAGCCAGAACCTTTGTATTCACACGTTTCTGGTACATCTGTAAATCTGGCGCACAAGCAACATCAGTCCACTGAGACACTTAAAGACTATTAATGTGTTCAGGTTCTGCTAAAAGGAATTAGCCTTTTAGCACAACTAGCATCTCAACGCTAAACATGTAGCAGCAGCACCAACATCCTCAATGTCCACAATCCAAACTTGTAAAGAAGCTCCATGAATGATCAGGAGTTCCTGAGAAACTGAATGAATAGAATAACATTTTGCACCAATCTGACGGTTTAATAACCTAAATAACATACTAAAAACAACAAATACCTTTGTTTTTGAGCTCATACGTCTGTTTATTCAGTAATTTAGCAGCAAAAAGAGTTTTTGAGTTAAAAATGTTGCTTATTTTGTCGATATATGGTTTTAAATTAAAATGTGATTACTTTGAATTAATTAATTACAGACCCAGCAGGTAAATCATTTAAAAATATCAGCTAATGTGAGAAGAAAGGAGTTGCAAGAGAGCCAGAAAAAAGCCCATTTGGACATTGTCATCCTGGAGTCACAGTAAATATGGTTGAGATTGAACTTTCTGACCTACAAGCACAAAAACGGCACCTGGTGGTGGCAGCACTATGCTGTGGGGATTTGAACAAAGACTGGAGGAGGACAATGACCTTCAACATTAAGCTGGAGCAACAACATCCCAGCATATCCATGTGTTAGAACGACCTTGATCTAATTATTGCTGAGATCAGTGGAAATCGATGCCACAGACACTCTTCATCCAAACTCAAACGACTTTTAGTTACAGCTGCTGCAAAGAATTAACTCAAGGATTCTAGATACAAATGCCTGCCGCACCTTTCAGATTTTTATTTGTGAGGGGAAAAAAACATAAAAATGTGTTATTTTTCTTTTAACTTCACAGTTACATAATGTTTTGTGTTGCTCCATCAGGAATGTGAAAACTTATAAAACACAGCAGGGGGGAAAAGTCCATTAGGTGGTGATGGAAAATGAAAGGAAATATTTAGAAATGATGCTTTGGTGGGTAAATGCTAAAACACAAATCAATGGATGAAGAAATCACCCTTTGCTCCAAAGTCTCATTCTCAGCTTTCAGAGCTGCATGGCAGCTGGAGGTGGTGGCGTTTTCAGACAGGAAGGCTGTTTTAAATAGTCAACTCTGCCGCAGAAGGTGGGATGCCTGCAGTAGCGCTGAGCTGTAGAAGTCAGTGAGACGGTGCTGGTTTCAAGTAGCCTCTGCAGAAAACCAGAGGGAAAACCACATGTCAGAAAATTAATGCATATCAGCCTGAAGATCAACTGCAGGACTGAGCTGAAGGGACGCACTGCAACAAATGAAAGGAAAAACGGATCATTTTGGGACAAACGGATCATTTTGGGAACTGGAAAACTTGGCTTACATTTGATTCTGCTATAAAGGTGAAAAAAAAATTATTTTTCAGTTATTTAGTGCAGAAGGGAAATTAATGTATTATATTTAAGATTTATTTTATGATATATTTGTGTTGAGTTTATGGCTGAAGGCTCATGAAAACCCAAAATATAACTTATCAGATTAGAGCAATTAAATAAAACCAATAAAAAAAAAACATTTTAAAAAAGGAAAGTTGTGTTTCGGCTTCTGCAACTATAAGGGCTGCAGACAGTCAGGCAGAGAGGTTTGGGAAATGAATTACAAAACAGCACAACAGTCACTAATCAAACTTCAAAAAAGAGCAACAAGAGTAATTATCAAGGTTAAGGACCAGGATCAGACTAACACATTATTTATCCAAATATTTTGCACACATAACAACATTTTGTTCTGAACAACTACAAAATAATATTCAAATAAATAAAGCCAATGCTGTACACAATTTCCATTCATAAATATCACAAAAATAATTCTAAATTAAAAACTGCGTTGCCCATTGCAAAAAATCAAAAAGCATAATATTTTGCATTACAAGTTGCCATCTGAATAAAGGTGCTGATTTAAATCTGGCCTCTTATAGCTGGTTAAAAAAATCTTCATAACGGTCTTTACTTTAGAAGTTCTAGACCAAATTTACCAAGGGGGACATTTTAGTCAGGGTGATTTATGGAGAACACTTAAAAAAAGTACACAAAATGCACAGCAATATATGATATTATATATAAATATATACATATAATGACTTAATGAAAGTCCCTCTTGTGTCTCCAGAGACTCAGGTTGCAGATCCCTGACCTATCAGATGGAAAATGTGATCCTATCTAGGGCTGTAGTAAACAAATGTTTTAGTAATCTATCGGTTATTCTTACAATTAATCGAGTAATCGGATACCAAAAAAATCATACAGCAACACACTGCGCCACGACGGACACTTTTTTGTCCATCGATGGACACATTATCCATCCTCACTGACATTGTTCAGCCTGGAATGAGCGACTTCCTCCTCACGTCTGTATTTTTGCCAGTTTTGCTTCTAAGGACGGTGGAGCATGGGGAGTAATTTAAAAAGACACGGGTTGATAGCAGCTCGCTGAGCGACCATGAGGCAGCGGCGGTCCGCAGCGTTCTGGGGTCCTTTAGCTCCCGCCACGACAATTTAGTTGCCCTTAATATTTCCTGTGTTTCATTTTGGTCGTTTTTGTTACATTTAGTGTTGATATGTGTGTGACAGGCGTATCTATCGGACAATTATGTATCAGTTCAATACGACGCGTGACATTTAACGATATTTTACGGAGGGGTAGTAATCCTATTCAGGGGTACTGAGGTACAGTTTTAGGGGTGCTAAAGCTAAAGTACCCCTAAAACAGAGCTAGAATCACCACTGGTTAAGACATTTGTCTTTGTCTAATTAACCTTTATATTGTGCTTCACTTAAATAAATAAACTTTTTAATAATATTCTAGTTGATTGAATTGATTGGTCTGTATGTCAAGGAGACTGGAGACTGGAGAGGATTATGAAGTAAAATTCGTTTTCCGGTCAGAGGCACAGAATCCAAATTCCAGATCTGATTCCGGATCTGGAGTGCCATGTCCACTGGTGGCTGTGGTCCAACACGGCCATCTACCAGAACATGTTAGCACACTTCCTGCTTCCTTCAGCTGAAAAACATTACAGAGACCAGATTTCATTTTCCAGCAGGATCTGGTACCGACCCACGATACCAAAGGTACCAAAAGCTGGATCCCGGCCTGTTCCACACGGCTGTGAAAACGTTTCATGGAGCCTCAATTTGAGATTTTCATCAGCTTACCAAGTATTATCAGATAGAACAGCTAAAATACTGAAATCTGATCCAGATCAACTATATTCTGATTTACTGGGAAGCTCCTAGAATGTAAAAACGGGGCCTGAACTCTAAAGAGGTCGTGGAGGGACAGTAATGGATAAAGTATTGAATAGAGAGAGAGAGAGAGGAAAAGCTCATTACAAGGTAAAGAAAAGCACTTGAGTTAATTTCATGGACTAGTTCAGAGCCAGAACAGGTGACAGAAGGGGAGCTGTCCAATATGCAGGCGCGGACTGGCCCCCATCAACTCCCTGCGTGTGAATGAAATAAATAAACAATGAATGGTCCACTCTCCTCGCTTGCAGCATCCCATCTCATGCATGGCTGCCAGTGATGGTCTGCTGGGTGTCAGCTTTTATTGGCACGGCACAAAGCAAGAGCCAAGGGTTCGGTGGGCTCGACTCCCCGCCGCAGAGTTTGGATAAAAGCAGAGCAAAATGCCTCAGCCGAGCTCAGAGGCATAGACATGTTGGGCTGGAACGAGGAAGTGCAGTGGAGAGGGGAGGGACTCAGGGCGCAGCTCCATGGGGCCGCCGCGGCGCTGCGACCTTCTGCACATGGAGCCGGGGAGAGTTGGAAGAACTTCATTCTGCAAACTCAAGGAATAGCAGGTAAAGTGACCTCCACCGCGCTTTTTTGTGTTTTTTTTTTGTCGGGCTTCCCGCTGAACTCTCAGGCTGTGTCGGTGGAGCCAGCAGAAGCGGCTCGGTTCGCTCTAAAAGGAACGATGGAAACGTTTGCGTCTGGAAAAAGAAGTTTCTCCTGTCAGTCTGGGTGCAGGTGCGCCTCAGCATCAGATCCCGACTGCTGCCGCTCGTTTTTATAAAAGTTCATCTTGTTATAAAACTAATTACTAAACAGAATCATATTTTAAAACTCAATGTGACGATTTTGTTTTTACTTCTATTTTCCGCGTTGTTCGCCACTAATTTATAGGAAGTAGTGGAAATGTTCCCCTTTTTTCCCATGGGCCTTTTTTCTTTTGGGAATGAGAATAAATTAAATAATTAAACATATAAATTAATTAGATTTACATAAAAATACTAATGTCGTGTTTGTGGTTTGGTTGGGCTGATTGCGCGTTTCCTTATCATTTTAACGCGTTTAACTGCTCATGTAGCGGCACCTGTTGCAACAGATGCGTAAACTTCAGATAGTCCAACAGAACATCTATGAAGTTTCACAGAATAACCAAAACAACTTTTATATTTTTATCAAAATAAAAAAACAACAACATTATAACTAAATTAGGGGTTTAAAAATAAACGTTAACTTTGCTCTCCTTAAACAGGAAATCAGTCCGCAAAGAGTCGCGCAGGGTCGAAAACGCGGTGCGCACTATTAAATAATCTATTAATCAAATCATTTTCCCCAAACCTCAAAACTTTGTTTGTGTCTCTGTTCTCAGTTGAACCACATTTTCAGTTTGTTTCGCGTCTCCGTTGGAGAGAAGAAAAAGAAAAAGAAAAACGTACTACAGGCAGGACTGACGGAACTTTTTACACTTCTGCCTCTGAGGTGAAAAGTTGTTCATCAACGCCCAGCAGAAAAAGACATGAAGGAAATAAAGTTGTTTTTATCTTCCAAACACTTAGAAAAAGAAAGGAAACACTATGCTTTCCGACTTTTAATAAATTAAGCCTGAAATTATTATCCGTACCCTTCAGGTTTAATGCAGGGAAAAAGTGATGAATGCTAATTGATTTTAAAAAATGCAGCATTTATAGTTGAAAAATTAATTTTAAATTTAAAAAAATTGCTAAAATTCTATAATACATTTAATTAAATCTTACTATAATTATAGATGATATAATGGTGCAATTTTTGTAAAAAGAGAGAATAAAATAGGTGTGAAGTGAAAGGCAGTACCTGCTCAAATGGGGCTTTTTCAAAGCTCACATGGAAAGTGAAGTGCTACAAAACCTCTCTGCAGATACATCATCTTTCTTGTCAAGAAGAACCAGAAGAGTGTGTGGGTGTGTGTGTGTCAGTGTGTGTGTGCGTTGGGTGCAGGAAGACAGACAGTTATTAAAATGATTGTACTGTCTGAATAGCAGAGTAGTGAAGTGTGTCAGATGCAAATGAAGGAAACTTCTCCTCAGCGCACCTTTGCTCGCCCCTCCACCCCTCCACGGGCTCCCAGAACACATCTGCTAACACCCTCTACCCACTTCCACCCATACATTTCATGAATTACTGATGAGAATCTCCATGTGTGTATATATGGAGAACAAAGGTGACTGTTATAGCTTAATAACTGGTGGTAATAAAAGGCACCCAGGGGAGAGAAAAATCAATAATTCAGCTTGCCTAGAAAGTGCAAAAAAAGCAAAATAAAAATGAGGAACATTTCAAATTTCTAATTTATTTGAAGGTAATAAAGTGTTTTTGTGCTGCAGCTATTTGGATTTTATTCTGTTTCCTGATTGCAAAACAGGAAAAGTAAATTTGTTCTCCTTCTTGTTTTGTTATTAAGCTTTTCAGATAATTGTCAGTGTAAAACTCTGTAGGTTTTAAGTTGAGAGGAGGCAGTTTTTGAAGCTTTCTCCTGAGTATCCAGACTGCGCTGGCGTGGTCCTCAGTATCTGTTAACGGTTTCGTTGTTTTCTCATCTCCACCCTGCTCCCTGGTGTAGCTTTTGCACCTCGCAATGAGCAGACGCCTCAAACCAACCCCCCTCCCTCTAACTCTACCCCTAGTGCTTCACCACCATCCAACACACACACACACACACACACACACACATGCAAACACGCAGGAGGAAGACCGAGAATTCTGTCAACCCACAAGCCTCTTCCTGCATCTCCCCACTTGACACAACTACGACCAAAAACTGTTCCAGTCCCGTTGCGCTTTGTGTCAGAAGTCTTCTCGATGACTTCCATCCCACCAGCACAAATCTTCCACTTGCCCCCACTTTTCTTCAAGACTCATCCACCAACACGCATGAGTTCGCTTTGTTTCAGACTGGCAACACTGAGCTCCAATTAAAACATGTTGGGGTTTTAAAGGAGGGGAAAGTGGAATTTGAAGGTGCAACGCTGACATTTTTTAAAATGAGAAAAGCTGAAGTACAAATGAGACACTAATAAAATTAGAACGACTCAAAACTGTCACAAGTAAAGAGTGAAAACAGCTTGAAAATAGAGTCACTGGTTCAGCTGAAGAGTTACTTCCTGATTGTTCTACCCAGTAACTTACTTTCCAAATGCAGAGGCAGGCGCGTTGTGGCTGAGAATGTAGGAACTCCGTCTAAAGGTCTTTATTTTAGTCAAGATAACCTCATGAACCCACCCCCACGAAGCATTCATGTACCCTGACGAAAACTATAAAGGTACATGAGAACGGAGTCCTGTCTGCAAACTCCAGATGCTTAGGTAACACACAAATCATCTCCACCGTTGACCTTTGACCCCACTCTCCTCCCTCTCTTCCTCTTGCTCTCACACTTGCATCCTGGTTGGCCTCTGTAGGCGTCGAGCTCCCGACCCGACGTTGAGCGTTGCGACAGAGCGGACCCGGTTCGCTTCCCACTGTTCGTTCCAAATGTGTGGAGCCATCTGTCAGTAAAACAGGAAGGCCTGGGTTCCCCTTCTCCCTTGGGCTTGTTTCGCTATTTTCGGGAGCTTCACTTCTCCCTGTGTGGCTGCTTGGACCGGGCAGCCGCCCCAGCGCGGGCTTCTTGAAGTGGCGGCGCTGGGGCCGAGGCTGTCGGGGCCCATCTGCTGCAGGCTTGAGGGCCATCCATTATTAATGGGGCCACGGGCGTTGGTGACTCCTCAGATACTCAGCCCTGGCCAGAGGATCGCTTCTGGATTGCCTCGGCTCGCGCGAAAAAATTAATAAATAAAGAGAACTTCTGTCCCTTGCTGTGCCTTGCAAAAGTATTCACACCCTCTGAACTTTTCTTTCACATTTTGTCACATTTCAACCTCTGACTTCAGAGTGTTGTGAGGGGATTTGAGGTGAAATGTAAAGAAGTGCATAATTCTGAAGCGAAAATAATTTTTTAAAATAAAAAACTGAGGCGTTTAGGTTCATCATGCATTAGTAGATTAATCTGAGTCAGACTGGATGGAGAGCAACTCTTAACAGCATTTTTTACAGTTATATTTCATCTGGGCTATTCTAAAACATGAATGTGATATAATCCATTTCAGCTCTTCCAGTGTTTTCAGGGTCATTACTCCCCTAGAAGCTAAATCTTTGCCTCCGGTCTTTATTTTTTCCAGACTGCTTTTTTCCAGGATTCCTCTCTGATTAGCTCCATCCATATTCATATCAACTCACTAAAAAAAGCAACACCAGTTTCTCATACTAGGAGACATGAATTATTATATTCCTCAATACAGTTCACAGTTTCTCTCATTTCTTGTCTTATCAACTCTATCTGACTTTCCAGTCCCTGCTAAAACCACAGCATGATATTGCCACCACCATGTTTCATGTTTGTTGTGTTTCCTACATGTCAAACTTCTTTTTTCTCTCCCAGAGTCCAGGTTAGTGGAGTGCATGGCTAATTGTTGTGTCTGCAGCTCCTCCAGAGTCAACGCAATCCTCCTAGATTTTATTTAGGAGTATCAGAGTAAAGTGGGGTTGAAAAATTATACATCATTTTCCCTCCAACTCACAATTCTGCTCTTCTTGATGTTGGTTTCTCACAGAAAATCCTGATAAAATGTGCAGAAGTTTCTTCTCTCGTACCCGTTCTCCTTTGACTCCTGGCCTCCTTGCAGCCATCTATCTCTCAGCCGCCTCTTTTTTCTCCCTCTCCGTGATTCTGATGGTATCTGCGTCGGGCCGCGGACTCAGCGATGCGTGCTCAGTAAATTAGAGAGAACACGAGCGTCGATCAGCCGGGCACGCCGGTCGCCCGCATCCCCCGCGACCCCGAGGCCAGTTAATTTTCTGCTTAATTTTGCGGCAGTCAGTTTGCATTTTTGGATGATTACGTGGCAGGAAATTAACAATAAATAACAAATGTGGTGTGAAAGCCCATTCCCACTGGCGGGCCCCTGCGAGCCGGAGCCGGGGCCGCGCTGCAGCTCAGCCTCTCTGTCAGGGCTTATAATGAAAACGTCTGTAATTCTTTGTAATGTAACGTGGGGGAAGCTGGCTGTGACAAGAGTTATCCCGCTGTGCTGATGGAGTCACACCCTTAACTCCACTCAAGCTGCTTCTAACATTGAACTTGATTAAACTTATACGCGTCTACATCTCCCCTGCAGAATACTTGCACCGCATGGAGACCGAAGAGGCCCAGGAAATGGCGCAGATGCCAGGTAAAAGCTCGCCCACCTCATGATTGAAATGTAGCGCACACAGTCGGGACAATAGGCCCACAAAAGCCACTTTGCATCAGCGGGAGGTAATTTATCTCCTCCTGAGAGTCGTGTCGAGGGGTTGCGTGGTGAGTGATGGGTGTTTGTTGGTGTGTGTCTTCCCCCCACCGTCCCAGGCAGGGAGAGCCCCCCTGTCAACGAAGCGTCTGAGGAGGCAGAGGAGCCCATGGCCGTCCCCGAAGACCTGTCAGCCGGTTCCACCCACCAGCAGAACAACCGGGGGGACAAAGGTACGACTGCTCCCACAGCCCAGCCAGATCTGGAGTGAAAAAATAAAGAATCACCTGACCTGCAGGCAGTCTGAAAAGTGTACACACCCCTGAGTTAATTGGAAATCAATTAGGACTCCATGTTTAACCTTCAACATGGCATCAGCTGAAAAACTCAAAAATCTGTTAATTTTGTCCAAACTTTATGAGCCAGGGACAAAAACTGAAAAATGTTACTATTGTTGGGCCACAAAATAGAGAAACTAGAAAAATTAACTGTCTTTTTTCAAATTTAATAACAGTTCACAAAATTTGTGTATAATTAAAGATCAAATATATAAAATGATTTTAGACTGTCGTTTTATTTGAAGAAAATTTCCAGATCTGTTGGGTCATTAATTTTGAAAGTTTTCCATTTTGTTGGCCACATTTTTTACCATCCTTGACCTCAGTCAGGGGCCAACCGAGATCCTTTCAAGGGCCACAAATAGTCCCCAGGCCACACATTGGACACCCCTGATCTACAAACTAATACTTTGTTGAAGCACCTTTTGGTTCAGTTCAACTATTTGAGGTCCATCAGATTAATGAGACGTCTCTTTAGGTGGCCCCACATATTTTCAGTCTGAATTAACCTCTGGACTTTGACTAAGCCGTTCCACAACTTCAATCTTCTTCTTCTGAAGTCAGACTTTGTTGACCTGAATGTGTGTTTGCACCCACAGTGATACTGACAAATAAAATCCATCTTTATCTTCAGATCTTTAACAGAAACCAGAATGCTTTGAGTCAAGACTGGCAGAAAAAACAACAACCCCGCAGCATGATGCTGCCACTTCCATCTTTCACTGTGCTCATTTCCAGCATTGTTGATGGAAGATTTGAAACTTACATCTTTGTCCAGAAACATGGATGATGCAGGAGATTGTTCTAACAACCAGTACTTGTTGGAACTTGTTCAGATTTATTTCACACCCTTCTCCTGACTGATACCTTTGATTAATGAGATACATTTGATCCTTTATGGCTTTAACTATTGAATATAAATGAACAAACATATCAGATTCACTGTGATGGCTGTTGAAGGCTGTATGTGAAGATGCTTCAATAATGTATCAGTGCATACTTATGCAAAAAGTTTAGAGCAAATTTTTTATTTTTTTCTGCTACAACATGTAATTTTCCAGGTACATGAAACAGATTTTATGTACCGTGAAAACATTTTCATATTAATTATCACTGCATTATTTCCTACTGGAGAAAAAACTGGCATTTCAGCAGGGGTGTGTAGACTTTTGAGAGCCGCTATATGTGTGTGATGAGTTCGTCCAGTGAAGCAGCAAACAAACAGGAGCCAAAAAAATCTAAATCAAACAAACAAACAAAAAAAAACCTGCAGCAGCATTCCCAGTGCATCCAAATGAAACCCAGACAGATGTGAGAAAATGTCAGGATCAAAAGCAAAACACATATAAAAATGTTTCACTAAGTTAATCCCATGTAACTCCATCGGGAGTACACCCTAAACCCCCTGGAAAAATTCATTTAGAGATGCAAAGAGACACATTTAGGTCATTGGCAGGAAAGGTGGAGGAAATAGAGACGCCTTTGATCCATGGCATGTCATTAATAACCCCAATCTTAAGGAATACTTAATGTGGCCTTGATTTGAGTTTGTGAACATCAAGCAGGGGAATTTGATGGTGAAAATGAGGATGAAGCAAACTCAAGTCTCCTAACATGGGTGGTTTGTGAAAGAGCAAGAAATATTCATCATTCATGTGTGTCTAAGGAAAAATCACCTGGATAGAAGGTGAAGATTTAAACTCTGTAGGAGTTTAAGTGGAAATTTTTCTGCTTAGGATGGAGAAAAAATGTCTGTGTTCATCGTGACAAAAACAGGCTCGTCATGTGCTATCTGCAGCGTTCCACATATCCAGATAACGGCAAAGATTAGCAGCGCGCAGTCAAAAATAAGATGCGAGAGGAAACTGAAATAGGATGTGTAAGAGTTTCCTAAGAAGAACTTGCCATCAGACAGTTTCAACACTCCTGGAGATAAAGAGTTTAGGAGCAGGGCCAAAGCAGAAAGAGATCAGCACATCACTGCACCACAGAGGTCACACACCTGCGCGCACGCACACACACACGCACATTTATATATATAAATGCATGCTTACTAACAAAGGCTTTCTCTTTGACTTTACCGGTGAGATGTCAGGAAGGGAACTTGACTCAGGCAGGAAATCTCCTTACAGTTCGTTCTTTACTAGATCTGCAATTTTGGCTGAAAAATGTCAAAGAGCAGGTTTTTTAAAAAATGTTTAGCTCCAAATGTAGAAGAAAAACAGCACAGTTTGTGGTATACGTAGGTGCATGATGCATATATGTTTTTAATCCATGTACATTAGCGTGTGTGTGTGTGCGTATCTCTGCACAGGGACAGAGAGAAAGAAGGGAAGTGCAAGTATCTGGTACATCTGTGCATGGCTGCCTCTGTGATAAAAGCCAGAATTAGTTAAAATTATCGCCCGGGATCATGTGCTGCTCAGTTCTCTTTAGTGAAAAAAAATAAAAACACAACAGGCAAATAGTGGGCCGGGGGAGACTAAATGTGGGACACGGAACCTCAAAGTATCGAAAGCTCAAAACCTCAAAACCCAGGTTGTTTCCTGTTGCAAATAACTATTCACAGCTCGGGATGAAGTTTGTCGGACCGAATAGTCACACAGTCTACAAACGCACACAAACAGAAAGGAGGTTTAAAGGTCATAGTGAGGCCCTTTTCTTATACGCTGAAAATCAGGAGAAACGTTGAGTTGAAGTTACACGCCTGCAAGCTGAACTTTCCCGCTGAATTTTGTTTTTTTGGTTCTCTTTCACTTTCTGTGATTCAGATGGAGCCTTTTGCTATTTCAGAGGCATGAGACTGAGAGGGAGACTAGTTCCCGAAAACATGGCTGCAAGTTTTTTTTGTCGTGTGTGAGAGGAAAAGTAGGCTGTATTTAGCGTTCCTGCAAGTTGTGCTCAATGTGTTGCTGCCGTGGTTTGACACTTGTGGTTCCTCTACCTTGCACACCAAGTTATTTTCAGGCTCTGAGAGAAGCACAGAAACTTCCAGCAGGCGCCCTGCGTCCACGCTACGTCGCTAACATCTCTCCCTGCAGCCAGCCACTCCTCATATCATAGTTCATCATCTGCTCTATTAGTAATTTGAGGATCAGATTGCCCGTATATCAGGTTGTGACTTTTTATTGTTACCTTTTGTGTTTGTCTACACTGTGATCTGACACCTGCTTCCCAAAATGAAAAATCAGGATGTGTGATCATGACAAACATAAAATTAAAGCTTTCTTCCTATTCCATATTTAGTCACAACTTCCTCATATCCATGAGACCTGGGCGGCTGCCCAGCGCTAAAGGTTCCCTTCTCTACAGTCCAGCCTGATCATGGCTTCAACATTTTAGCTGCTTTTTCTATTCAGGTCACCTCAGTTTAGATTCATTTAATAACCATTTATATCATATCCAACTGGATCTAAAGCGTCCCCATGGATGTCTTGACTGCTTCAACACTGCAGGATAAAACAGCAATAAGCAATGTCCCCCCCATAATATCCTTTTTAATATATAGATATTGTTACTTTAAATTGGACCTTGAAATTTATGTAGGTTAGAAAACACAGACACTTATATGTAGCTAAAATACTTTAAGGAAGCGACTACAACATTAATAACTTCCTATTTTAATGGTTCAAACACCAAATATATCTGAATATGCATTTATGCACACAGTGGAAACCGCCTTGTCGCTACCACGGAAGCTAACATCTACAATCTTCCTTATTTCTGCTCCCAACACATCAGCCAATCAGAACCAAGAAAAATTAATGCCACTCCTTGATTGGCTGCTTTTCCAAAAGCCAGTCAATAGCATGTCTACTAGCGTTGAGCCTAAATATTTAAGATTTTCTAAATATTTTAGATATGCTCTAAAAAATTCCATTGGTGAATTTTTCCTCTAAATTATCTGGAGTCAGAAAAATTTCCACAGAAAAATCTGATAATACTAAATATCGAATCGTCCCTTTATTTATGTTTTGTAAAACTCTTATATTTAATATTTGAGTTATACTTATATTTCAGTAAAATATACTTTGAAGTTCATGACATTCCAGTGTAACAAACCTGATCACTTTAAGATCAGCAGGAAGACTTACATCATCACTGAACTGCTTTGGCCTGCCTGAGAGAAAAGAAAAAAAACAAAACTTGGTGGTTTTTCTGAGAGCTTCATGTTTTGCAACACGTGCAGCACAGTCTTCAAAAGAGATGTTTGTCTGAGCGAATTGTACCGGCTGATTCTCTTTCACATTTACAGACAGAGCATAAGATGTCACAAATTGATAGTGCATAACAGAAACTCACCAATGAATAGCGACCTCCTCTCCCACCTTCTTAGTTTTGTGTTGTAATAAAGGAACAATAGTCAAAAATATATTATTTAATCAAATAACTGATAGCTGATAAAAAAACATTAGTTTTATGTTAAATAATATGTTGAAAGTGTTTATAATATATAAAATAATATCTACAGTCTAAGCAGATACCGTCAGGCTAAGCTAACGCTAGTTAGCCGTGGAAGCTAGCAACTAAAACACCTAGTCAAATACCTGTATCATCAGAATGTTTACACCAGAAAAACTAATTAATGTTTTAAATAAATAAAAAGGACAAAATATGGTTAATTTCATAGCTGACAATAACCTAACAACAAAAATGGCTACATTAGCATGCTAACAGTTGGTGAAATGCATGAATTCAAATAAATTTCAAGTGTTTATATAAAATTGATTAAATATAGAATATAAATTAAACCCCATCAACATCTGTTGCCCCCCAGTAAAGATGTGTTTTAGAAAAACTTTACAAAAAAGCATTTTTTTAGAATTGCAGAACCCTTGTTTCACACTAGAAGGTGAGACAAATCCAGAATTAAAAAATATGTTTTTTAAAAAAATATTTTTTAAAAAAGTAAAGCAGATATAGAGCAGAAAATGTTATTTACCAATGTTGGACTTCTTATTTTAGTCACATGGAGGCCCATACTCTACAAAATGGGAAAGAAAAAAGAACATTCCATTTAACTGCATAAGTTTAGTGAGGACTACCATAAAAATAGATACTTATCTAAACTTGTCCACATAAACAGTTGGAGTAAGAACTAAAAAGTTGCAAACAAAGTGCCAAGTTTACCTTGTACATCCATCATAAGGATGATTCAGGATTTTGATCACTTGTCATTGTTGATTAAATCTTAACTTCTGCTTTCAAACAACAAACCTTGCAGTTTATGACCTTAAGCTCAACAGCAGTTGGATTTTAAGGTTGAACGATGATCCAGAGAACACCAGCAGCCGTGTCTGAGTGGCTAAAAACCAAAACAAAAATGAAAGTTGGATGTTTTGGCATGAATTTAAGCATGCTTTTAAATGTGGCTGAAGTAAAGTTTTCATACTTGATAGTTGTTGCCACCAAGAGGTGCAGAAGAAATTATTCAGTTTAGATGGGTAAATACTTTGTCACATCTTGTTTGGGTAGTTTTTTCTCCTTTATTTTATCAAATTGTCATTTAAAAATTGCAATTTGCTTGATTTGCAGATTAATTGTGACAAAAAGAGCAAAGGAGATAAAAGCTTATTCACAGAAACTATATTTGTCCTGATTTCATATCTGCAAAATCATGGAAACATTTAGTTTAACAGATTCATGTCCGTTTTACTCGTAACAAATACAGGAAGCGTGGTTTGCAAAAATAAAAAGGTAGTCAGAAAGAAGTTTGATGTGCAAAGCAGATAAATAAAGATAAATGCATTACGTGACCGGGTGATCCTTATATTTCACTTCACCTCCTGCCTTCTGTTAGCAGACCTTTATGTTCCCTCTGACTTGTTGCGATAAAAAAAAAAAAAAACTGTTTCAGTTGCATGTTGTTTAACAATTCCTTTCCCGTGCTTCCCTTTCTGTCACTTCTCCATAATTCTTAGTATTTCAGTTAGACAGGCCCTCTTTCTGAAGCTTCCCCTTTTCCCATAGATTCCTATATTTCATGATTTCCTCTTGTTCCTCTTCAGTTGTACAAACAGAGACGGAGGCATGGGGAAATCAGGCCGCTGCCGAGATGTGCAAACCGCAGGCTGGTGGCTGTGGGACTTGCACGATCAGTCGGTTCTCTTACACATTTCTAAACGCTCTCAGGTGGGAAAAGCGGGAGCAAGCAGTTTATTGCGCAGGACGCTTCTCTATTTTTCTGATCAGCGGAAAACCACAAATCAAATAAACATTAAAAAATTGCTTTTTTATTTGTATTTTGTCCTCAGAAGTGGTTTGCATTGATGAACCATGCAGAATTTGAGGTTTTTGCCAGTTAAATCGAGGTTTGTGCCTGCAGTGTAGGTGAGATTGTGAACTCTCTGCTGCGCTGATAGTTTCTGCCTCAGTCCCTAAAGTTTGACACTGCTTCCTGTGTCTCTGTTTCCTGTTTATCTTGCTGTCATTTGCTTTACCAAAGTGTGATGGTGTGAGATGATCGGCATGTTGCAGCGTCTCATCTCTGACATCCTGAAGGCATGCTTTCCTAACTGTGTGTCCTGACCGACTCACAGGCCATGCTTCAGCAAAGACAAACGGCCTGTTGGCACGTAGGCTGCTGTCGCCTCACTGAATGCCTGAAATACGAGGGAAATTCTTGAAGATTTGATGCAGCGCACGGAAACGCTGCAGCCTGACATTATCACAAAGCCGCTGTGGGTTTTTTGTAGTGCAGGGTTGTCACATACCGACTCGTTTCCAGCTGGAGAAACTGAAATGATGAATAACCAAAGACAGAGGGATCACCATGTGGTGCTGAAACAAGTTTTCACACCTTCTAAAGATTTCCACATTTTTTAGCGTCAAGTTTATAAACAAAGTATTTTATTTGGATCTTATGTGACAGACCAACACAAAGTTGTACAATATTTTAAAATACTTAAATACTATAGTTAATTCATCCAATTATCTTCAAAGAATCATAGATGATGTTGTGGACAGGAAGGATCTCCAATAGCAGTCAGTCCTGCATTGAATTTGAAGAGGCCTCTGGCTGAAGACTGCAGCAGAAATGATATTTCACAGTAACATGTCCTGCATGAGGTGGATTAGCAAGCTCTGCTAATCCACCTCATTTGCTTCGGCCACTCCTCTCTAAGTCTCTTTTTGGCCATAGAAAGTCGGACAGAGAGACATTTTAGTCAGGATCTGATAATTTTCCATCATAATGGATGAACTTCCTCCTTCTGTCCCTGCTCTGCGTCCAACAAAGCCTCCTTTTCAACTCCTGTTGAAAATTCAACAGGGACCTTGGGGTCAAAGTTCAGGCGCTGGGCGTGCTGTGGTGGCGTAGGGGATAGCTCCACCCACGTTTGGAGGCCTTGAGTCCATGACGCGGCTGTCGCTGGTTCAATTCCCGGACCCGGCGGCATTTGCCGCATGTCTTTCCTCCTTTTCTGTCAGCCTACTTTCACATGAGGGACACTAGAGCCCACAAAAAAAAACCCTGGAGGGAAAACAAAAGTTCAGGGGCTACTGGAGCTTTGAAGATGCTAGTCAGCTGCTAAAAGTTGTAAAATTGATACACTGTTCCAAAACTGAAACTAAAACAGCAAGATTAAGATCCAGCTGCACAGCATCCAGAACAAAAGGGACAGTTCATGCTTTTTGATGTGTTTCACTCTAAAAGATGGTGGTGGCAGCAACATGCTGCAGGGCTTCCTTTAAAGTTTGTTGCTTCCTTTAAAAGCATTAAAGGAAAAATGGATGCAGCTAAATACAGAACTCTGTAAGACAGCTTGTTTTTGACCACCAAAGGAATAGATTAGATCAAACTTTTTCTTTGAACTGATTCATCAAAGTTTAGATCTTGGAGATTTTATAAAACTGGTGCAGACACACCCAAAAAAAAAACTGTTTCTGTAAAGTTTTGAGTCTGAAAATAAATGCATGTTACACTTTGTGTTGGTTTCCAGATAAAATCCCAGATAAACACACTGAAGGTTATAATGTGGAGAATTTCATGAGGTGTGAATACTTTGGCGAGTTTCTGTATATCAGAGCAGGGAGGCGCTCCAGAAATACGACATGTTGCTTGTTCAATGTGACAGTTCATGGTTTTGAAATGAAAGTAATTGCAAATGATGCAGAATGATGAATAAAAAATATTTTTAAAAATTCCTAAAATCAGATTTAAAGAAACAGAAATTTGTATAATAAAATGTATCTGAAATATACACCAAATACACAAAACACCATGAATTTATTGAGTTTTAAAGCTGCAGCATTTAACTTTTATAAAAATATGTTTTTTACATATTTGTTAAAAATGTTGCCATGTTGTGACGGTTTGTTATGATCTCCCTCCCTGAGCTACTGTTGCTGAAGAAATGCACCACTCTCTTTCAAAAACAACCAAACAGAGCCAGGAGGTGGGTCTTAGCGCTGTCAATCATCCTCATGTTCTTGCTGCTAAATATGCTAATAGCGGAGAAGCAAGTTCTTTGATCAGAAAAACCATTTACCTGCTCTCAGTGGTAGCTATGCTAACTAGCCTTAGCATTCACAACAGGATCTGCTTGACCGCGCTAAGACCCGCCTCCTGGCTCTGATTGGTTGTTTCTAGCCAGTACTTGGGGCTTTGGGAGGAGGAAGGGGAGGTGACATGGTGACAGTTTCAACAAATAGGTAAAAGAAACAAACATTTTTTATAAAAGTTACAAACTCCAGCCTTAAGGTTCAGACTGTCAGGATAATGTAAAGATTTACCTGAATAAATCAAAGTGCCCATCTTCTAGAGTTTGACATGATAACAGAATTTGCTCGTATTCTAAACCGTGGCCCCCCCTTGCCCTCTCTTCCAGCCTGTAACATTAAAGTTGAGGCTCGCAGTGATGAGGAGAGTGGGCTGGCCTGTGACATGATGAATGGCGTGGAGGAGGAGGAGTGCGCGGAAGACTTGCGCGTGGTCGACCCCTCCGGGGCCAAGCTGAACGGCTCACAGCCGAGTCCCGAAGCCAAGGCCTTCTCCTCGGCGGGCGGTATCCGGCTGCCCAACGGGAAGCTCAAGTGCGATATCTGTGGGATAGTTTGCATTGGCCCCAATGTGTTGATGGTGCACAAGCGAAGCCACACCGGTAAGCCGCCTGCAATGTTTCTTGCTCTTCCTCTGCACCCATGTTGACTGTCAGTATGAAAGGGAGAAGACTGTGTGCTGCTGTGGCACTTCCTGTTGTTCAAGAAAAACTCAGAAGCTCTGCACTACATCTGTTTTATTCAAGTAAATACAAAATGTAGCACAGTGCCCTCAACTGAAAATAATAAAAGCATGCTTTCAATCTCAAAAACACGATGAGAGATGCACCAATCAGCCAATCATAAATGGATGATTTTCTCTAAAAATAAATTTTTTCCCCCTTTTTTTATTAAATGCATGAAAACTATAATTTTCTACCTGCAAACGCATCAAACAGCATTTCTAAATAATGCAATTCAGATAAATTCAGGTTGTAATTCTCTCACTTTGCAGAAAAATCTGGATCAACAGATGAAAGATGCACCAATAATCGTCTTCATGTGCAGCTCAAATGTTTAAAAATCTTAATTTGAGGACATTTTTTCCTCTCATGTTCTAAACTTTAGAAAAGAAATCAGCACTGATCAATGCATCTCCTCTCTCTCCTGTCATGCCTGAAAGATTCTCAGCATCACATTTAACATTCATCACTTTTCACTTAAATTTCTCCTAATAACCACCTGACAAACACTAATTATCCATTAGTTTCAGAGCAAAAAAAAATACACCCGCCCTGAGTTTAGAAGCAGGATATCTGCTGCAGTTAAATGGAATTGACTTTAAAACGACAATTATCTGGCTGTTAAAAAGTTTTTCAGAAATTCAGAAATGATATGCCATTGTAACGGAGCCAAACCAGTGGTGGGGAACATCTGCGAAAAAGCCACTTAACTGTCAAGCTTCTGAAACTAATGAAACTCAAAATGGAAGAAAGGAACAGTCGACTAATGCAAATGCAAAAGAAAGTACGCTAAGAGATATAATGAAATGGCTCCTATTTAAAAAAGAAAATATTCTACACTACGTCTTTTGCTCCTGAAATGCATTTTTAATGAATTTCCCTTCATATTTTTGCTGCTTCACTGGCGTCTCTTATTTTATGGCGGGCTTTTGAAAGAAAAAAAAAAGCCATATTATAACGTTTTCAGAGAATGCCACAACACGCGGAAAGGCTGGATATTGGTTTATTCCAGAGGCGCTGATCAGGAAGACTGGCTCTCAACACAAAGTGTTTCCTTCGCTTTATTCAAATGAGGCTGAATTTGCATGGTGATGTGGCGCGCTTATTTCAGAGACGAAGAAGAGGGGGGGAAAAATGAGATTTTCAGATCAAATTGACCTAAGCAATGGTGCATTACGGAGCTGGCAGGCTGAGTGTGAGAGGCTCATGTTCGATCAGAGCGCCAGGGGGATGAGGGGGGACGCGGGGAGATGGAGGCCCTCCCGCCGGCTGCTGGATCGCTGTCGGCCCCGGCAACGCTCCATCATCCAGCGTGTTCTGGCGCCCGGGGCGCTTGTAGCGCAGTGACCCTGCACGTCTTTGTGCTTATCCACATGAAAGACATGGAGACAGATAAAAACATATAAGCTGAGCAGCAGTGGTGCACGTTGTGCTTTCTGTTTGGGTGCACTCAGAGTGTCTGCTCTCTGTCCTCAGGCGAGCGGCCGTTCCAGTGCAGCCAGTGCGGCGCCTCCTTCACCCAGAAGGGCAACCTGCTGCGTCACATCAAGCTCCACTCAGGAGAGAAACCCTTCAAGTGTCACCTCTGTAGCTACGCCTGCCGCAGGAGGGACGCCCTCACCGGACACCTGCGCACCCACTCAGGTGAGCATCAACACACTCCTACACACTCCTACACACACACGCACACAGTCGGTGGTTCTGGAAAAACTTAGGACGGAGCAACTTCTGCTGTGGACAAAGTGAGACCTCAGTTCTTTATAAGAGGAAGTTGACAGCATGGAGATATGGTGTCACTTTTTTTTCTTTTTTTGGAAATGTTTTGCAGAAGTATGTGCTAATGAAATTGGGTGTAAACATCGAACTCGCTGTGAACAGTTTAACGGAAGAGCAGAGGGATAACCTGCACAGCTAACAGCCATGCATGTGCAGGCGCTCTGCGTTTCACTGCATCAGGAGAACCAGAAGAGGAGTGTAAAATGTCAGATCTTATCTGGAATGAATCTGTTTTCTGCAGCACATTTTCAGGCGACCACAGGCTGGCTGGTACGGATAGAAACGATGAATTTAAATTAAACAGCTGCAGTGAAACCACCAACTACATGCAAACTAAGGCAGAGTTCATCTCTGACTTTATCTCAACCGAAATATATTTAATGCAGATTCATTTTAGACAAACTACAAATTCTCCTGGTCAGTTAAATAAAATGTTGATTTTAAAAAAAATTTAAATAAAGTCTGACTTTATGTAAAATATTTTATTTAATTTTTCAAAAATGTATATTTATTAATTTATTACTTTAGATATCTCCCTTTTTTATATAAAGTTAACTTAATTAAATAATAAATTTATTTACTGCACATTTTTAAAGTATTTCATTTTTCTAAACAACTCAAATGTATTCACTTTTTAACTGAAGCAAATCTGTCATTTTTACATTAACAATATTAATTAACTAAATAAAAACAGAATTAAAAATGTGAATTGTTTTAATAAACTATTTTTCATAATTAATTTATTTAATTTTTTAAAATCTACTTTAAACATTAATTTTTTTTTCAAGTTTTTTTCAATATTGTTTCCTTTTGTAAAATAAATAAATCATATGAATCTAAAATTGGCTTTTTAAAAGAAGCTTGAAAGAAACTTAATTTTTTTAAATATTAGTTTTGTGTTTTGGGTGAAATTTGAATTAGTAATCGTTATTCCTTATTTTAAACAGATACTTTACTATTTTTGTTTATGTGTTACATATACATGTATCATACCTATTTGGACACTGTGCTTTTTTCTACAAATATATTTGTACTTAAGAAAAAAAAATTAACAAAAATGAGAAAAGTCTTTTGTATCAGAGGAGAAATGAAAAAGTAAAATAATTACATTTTTAGAATTTAATATTTTACTAAGATTCTCTTCCGTCTGCATTTAATACAGATACTTTCAGACAAAATGTGGTTTTGTGAGCACCTTGATTGCCTGTTTTCTGTTTCTTTGATGTATTTCAGTTGGAAAACCGCACAAGTGCGCCTACTGTGGCAGGAGCTACAAGCAGCGCAGCTCCCTGGAGGAGCACAAGGAGCGCTGTCACAACTACCTGCAGTGCATGGGCCTGCAGAACAGCATCTACACAGGTTGGTGGCGCCGAAATGCTCCAGAACGTCCGTCCAACTCTGAAACATCACATACCAACAACACTGATCTGTCTGAGGGCCTTTATGGTCCACATGATGATGACTGGAGGCATATCTGCATAGGATTGATCTTCTGAATGCATGAGCAAATACCAAGAGCTTCACATGTCAGAACAGTCCGCTCTGAGCCCCACACACAGGAAATACATAGGAATACCATCCGGCATGTATCACTAGGCTCCACCTCATCATCTGATAAGAAAAAAACAAAAAGGACCGGTTCAAAATTACTCTGACGCTGAAATCTACTTCTCTGTCTTGCTTTCCAGTAGTAAAGGAAGAAAGCAACCAGAATGAGCAGAGGGAAGACTTAAGCCAGACGGGATCTGACAGAGCCTTGGTGCTAGACAGACTAGCTAATAATGTAGCTAAGCGTAAGAGCACTATGCCCCAGAAGTTTGTGGGTAAGGGCTGCAATCTGCTTCTTTTGTGTGACTTAAAATGCTTTTACTGTTGTTAGCTAAATAGTTGCAGCTGAAATGTCCTTTATGTTCACTCTGCCACCTCGGCTCTGCACAGTGCATGCATGAAGACGTAGATTGTTTGATTATTTAAAGAAAAAAAACAACTTTTAGATTAACAAGAGGGAACATGAATCTAGGTATCAGACCAGGGTTTTACTGAGAACATGAAAACATACAGTGCCAAGCAAAAATAGTCACAGTGTTTTCACATTCTAATCACATTTAATGATTTAAAAATGATATACAAGTCCAGGAAGTTAGGAAGTCCAGGTTAAAGGAGACACAGCAAGCATGTAGAAGATGTTCTGGTCGGGTAAGATCAGAAATACTGAAATGTTTTTAGCCTAAATAAACGTTTTATGAATAAAAAAACAAGGACATAGCAATAAATCGGCCCTAGTAAATTTATTTTGGAAGATCGGACAATATTTACATGAGATCTGATCTTGTTTACCTCAGCAAAGGTCTGAAAATCAGCCTCTGTCCCCTTTTGACAAACCCATCCAGCAGGTAATGCTGGATGAGCAATAGCAATAGTAACCCACTGTAGACAACTTTATGATTTTGTTGCTATATTTAGAGACTTTTCAGACAAAATAATCAGCATCGGCCAGAATCGGAGGGTCAGGCTTCTTTAATGATCGGTGATTGGTGCCCCTATAAAAGCAGAAAAGTCACCCAAAACCCACTATCCCTACTTTAAAACATGGCAGTGGGCGCATCATGCTGTGGGAATGCTCGTCTTATTATGCATAGAGTGAAGTACAGTGTGACAGCCTGGAAAAAAAAAAAACATTTTAGAGGCGGCAAAACACATAAGTTGGGAGCTGAGGTTCATTTTCCAGCATAATTGAAGGATTTAGGTCAGTTTTTGAATGGCCTAGTCAAAGTTTGGACCTAAATCCAGTAGAGAATCTGGAATTATGATGCAGAAATTAAGTTTTTGACTGATGCAAAACAAATTATATGAGTTGGAAAAGTAATGTCGGACATGAGGTAGTGGCAGCGTCATGCTGTGGGGGTGTTTTGATGGTATATTAGAGGCTACAAAAGTGAAACACGGAAGAAGATTCAACTTCCATCACAGTAAACAAACAATCAGAACTGTTATGTTTTGATTTAAGTCAAAGCATATCTATGTTTTAGAATGGCCTAGTTAAAGAAGAAAGGGGCAAAATGTTAAGTTTTTAGATGTGAAAAATGGTTGAGTTGATCCAAAAAAGACTTGGCAGGTGGTTCTACACAGTGCTGACCCCAATAAATCCCAGATTTATTAGATTAGAACTTGTAAAAGGAATTATTTTAGGATGGAAATATCCCTTATTGTCCTGGAAATGAGAAAATCAAAGCCACTAGACTCACAAAGATAGAATATAAAATATAGAAAAACAGAATAAGGAGTTAAAGTACTATGCAGTAAGTGGAAAATTTCAACATAAATACTGTGTTGTTCCAAAGAAATTGTGTACTCCAGTACATGAATGTTAGTTTATTAAAATTTTACATTTAAAAAAGATGAAATATTTACAGTTGGTGACAATAAAAACCGATTGGCTCATCATATAAATCTCTCTAAAACAAATGAAGGCTTGCGGTGTTAAAAATGTGAAAAGGCTGAAAGGTTGTGACTGCGTTTGCACGGCACTGTGCGTCACTTTCTGACTAAGCTAGAGAGCGTTAGCCTCAAGATGTGTGTGAATAACTGGGAGCGTCGGTGAAACATATCTGCGTCTGTTTCTGACCCACCAGGAGACAAACGTCTGTCGGATCTGTCGTACGACGGCGGATCGGGAGAGCTCATCCAGCCGCACGTCATCGACCAGGCCATCAACAGCGCCATAAGCTACCTGGGAGCGGAGTCTCTGCGGCCCCTGGTCCAGACCTCCCCGGCGCCCTCCGACGTCGGTCTCGGCTCCATCTACCCGCTCCACAAGCCGGTCCCCGAGGGCCACGTGGGCGCCGTCCTGTCGGCCAAAGACAGCGCGGCCGAGAACCTGCTGCTGCTATCCAAGTCGGCGCCCAGCGACAAGGACGGCTCGCCCAGCCACAGCGGCCAGGACTCCACCGACACCGAGAGCAACAACGAAGACCGGACGGGCGCGGCCACCGGCCTCATCTACCTGACCAACCACATGGGCTTGAGGAACGGCGTGCTGCCGCTGGTCAAGGAGGAGCAGCAGAGGTACGACGCCATCAGGGAGGTGGCCGCCGAAGGATTCAAGGTGGTGACGGCGGACGGCGAGCAGGTGAGAGCGTACCGCTGCGAGCCGTGCCGCGTACTCTTCCTGGACCACGTCATGTACACCATTCACATGGGCTGCCACGACCACAGAGACCCCTTCGAGTGCAACATCTGCGGCCACCGGAGTCAAGACCGCTACGAGTTCTCGTCTCACATAACCCGGGGAGAGCATCGCTGATGAGCGCCCCCTTCAGTCCACACTGCAAAAACACAACGTATTACCAAGTATTTAGTCTACTTTGTAGTGGAAATACCTTAATTCACTTGAAATAAGACAAAACACTTTTCATTAGGGATGCGCCGATAAATCGGCTCTGATTTCCTTAATTTTGGGAGAATGATGATTAGCTGATACTTATGTGAACTTGGCAAAGGTCAAACAATTACCCACTGCTGCCAACTTAGCAACATTTCAGATAAAAATATCAGTATCGGACAGAATCAGAATCGGCAGGTCAGACTTTTTAAAGATCATGATTGGCCAGAAAACTGCAATCGGTGCATCCGTTGATACCCAGGAGGGAAAAGCTCATATGTTGACAAGCTACTCCACGAATAAGCAACATAAAATTAATATAAAGTATATTTATACACAAGTGTTAAAGGATAAGTAAATTAAATAAATACAGGACCTTCTTTTAAATCAATAATTTCTTAATACTTATAAAAAAATACTACTTCCACTGGCAGATTGTTTAAAGTGAAAAAAATTTTTTAAATCAGTCTGGCTGAAAAGTTACCAGTTAGTTTTGTCTTATTTCAAATTTACTAAGAAATTAGACTAAAATACTTAGTAAAATTTTGTGTTTTTACAGTGCAAAAAAAGACAAAGCAAATACCATAAAAAAACCACACATCTGCAATAAAAGTGTAGAAATACATGATGTAAAATACACTCCTAATGTCTGGACGTTTTTAAACCATGTTGCATGTTTGTTGATATATGAATATATGAAAAACTTTTCTTTTTTTTTTTTTTGTTATTTTAAATACAATGTTTCCGAAAACATGAACAACTGTTGTAGAAAATGCAGCCAAAAATACAAAAGGACCTTTTTCTTTTTATTAAAATGAACAAGACTTGCACCAAAATAAAAAAAAGAACAAAGATTTAGTGCAAACAAAACACAGCTAACACTGGAGGTATTTACAATCAGCTAAAGGTGAGACCAGAGTTCTGTAAAATGTCTCAACCCTTCACCTTTTGCTCGTCTTTGTAGGATTATTTATGAAACATTTACATGCTTGTCTGTTTTTTTTATATTTATTACAGTGATTGCTGTTTTGTGTTATAGAGTAGCATCTTTTTTCTGTTCAGCTGTACTAAAAATGTGTGTGAGAGATTTTTGTGTCTGCTGCTGGAGGCTGTTCATGTAAAGGATCGAGATCTGCTGTATCGGAAACTAAAAGTAAAGTTACCATCATCTGGAGAGAGGGTTACGCTTTCAAGATGTCAATAAAGGATATTTTATATATGCACACAGAGTGGGTATGTTTTCTGTTTTTAAATGTCAAAACATTTAAAGTCAAACATAAATGATTGGTGGAGTTTGGCTCTCAAACTTCTCCAGAAATAATTAAGTGTGGATGTCATTCAAGACGCTGCGCGGTTCAGAGCTGTCAAATAAAATTCAATTAGACCGAATGACTGACATTCAAGTCAAGAAATGAACACAAAGCGCTGAAGGACAATTATTAGATAGATGGAAATAAATGAAAACTCCTTATAATTAATGTGTTTTACAGAGCATTCAATACCTCCCATAATATCCATCATTATTTATGTTTTTATGTGATAAACTACCAAAATCCAGATGAATCTCATTTAAAATACAAGGTTAAAGTTAATTTACTAAGATATTTTTGATTTCCAACACTAAAAATCACATGTTGAGTCATTACTTTGATATATTTCCAGCATTTATTTTTGGCCCTTTTGATTATTTTCTCACTGAAAACCTATAAAAAAACCCCAAAAAACAGATTTTACATTAGACCAATAAAACTGATATTTTCAACACATAAATGTTCAACTAAACGTAGAGTGAAAAAAGTATTTCCCCCTTACAATTTTCACCATTTTATTTTTACACTTCAGTGTTTCAAATTATCAATTAAAAACAGTAAAAGTAATTAGAAGAAGAAGTGGTTTTAATAAGACGATTTTATTATGATTATTATTTCGACTACTTAAAAAACCTGAACCTAATAACTGGTTTTGAAAGAACCGGTTTTGGTCCGTTCTTTGGAGAACTGTTTTATTTTAACTGCACTGCGGGGATTTTCAAGCATAAACAGCCTGCTTACGGTCATGCTACTGCAGGTCTGGACTTCTACTAGGAAAAGGTATTAAAACATCAGTCTTTGTCTAATAAACCTGCATAATGTGCTCCACTTGCTGAAGTAAATCAATTTCTCAATAATATTCTAATTTATTGAATAAGTTTATACAATGAGCTTTAAAATACTGAGGAAAACTTAGAAATGACAAAAGGACCAGCAGAGCTAATTACAGGTGAGTGGACGCAGCTGGGGAAGGAACAGGTGAGTGAAGTGAGGAAATGATGAGCAGATCGGGAGAATAATGGTCGTCTGAGGTGAGGTGGAAATACAAACAGAAAAACGATATAAACAGAAAACCTGAACCATAAACAGAAATAAATACTAATCTATCAAAAAAATCACAATGAGAACGACTGAACTTAACACAAGGAATAAACTAGAATTACAAGAGAAAAAAACTACACAAAAAGACACTAAATGTCCTGACCATCATACTGCCACCACCGTGTTTGACTGTGAGTATGGAGCTCTTTTCTGAATTGATTTCTTCCCTTGTTTTCCTTCTTGCTCAGCCTTTTTCTTATTGTGTAATGACCTCTGACCTCAACAAGTGACACTTGTAGTCCTTTAGATGTTGTTATGGGTTCTTTTGTGACTTTCTGGATGAGTTATCAATGTGCTTTTTGATAAATTTTGGAAGGCTGCCAATCCTGGGAAGGTTCACCTGGTGAACCTCAGGGTTCTGTTTTTGGGTCCATGTTATTTCTGCTTTACATGCTTGTTCTTCAGAACATTTTGATGATGCTCTCTAATGTCTGATGCTATGCAGATGATATTCAGCTAAGCATCTCTTTTAGGTCTCTAAACTGAAAGTCTTTGTGTAAAAAGTGGGATGGCAGAAAAATTAAGATTAAACTGAAAATATTTCAATGTCCTCCTTTGTCTTCTGTCCAAAGATTTCTTTAGATTGGTGCATAATGTGTAGCATATTCAAAACTTTTAGCCTCGGACCAGTTCTAACTGGACCTCAGTGTGACTACTGAAATTGGACCAAGACAGTAGCCGTACTTCCATCAATGTTTTTCTATGCACATATTGAAGTAACACATTAGAAAAGGCTGATGGAAAAAGGAAGAGTTGGAATAACTTCCTTAATTTTGCAAAAATCTCTTTATTCTCGCTTGAGACAGTTTTGAGATGGAAACACATTTGCCAATAAGTTCTGAACTATCAAACACCCCCATCTTTTTGCAGGGATGTTTGAGGAACAAAACCCTGAAAAAAGTAAAAGTCCAGACCTCTGTTAGAGGAAAGGACTTTCTCCATTTTTCTGAGATGTGTGGTCCATGTTAACTTGCAACCTCTACTTCCTGTTTATTACAGTCAGATGTAGCACCAACATCTGACAAAATGACCCTTTGCATAGCCTGGTTGAGTTGCTCCAAACCAGTAGATGGAAACAACTTGCATTTCCTTTTCTGTGACATTTTAAAGTTTCCTCAGTGTTGGATGAAAACATAGCTAATGTTGTTACAGTCACAGTTACAGAACTATGAAACATATGCACTCAGTACTTGGGGAATTTGCAGCCCAGTCAAGCGCACCAATTCCTTGGTAGCGATTGGAAAATCTTCTCTTTCGGCTTTTCCCTTACAGCTAATCATCTCTATTTAGTCCTAATTGGTACTTTTGGAAACTGAATCACCGGAATAATTTACGTTTTTAATAGCATTCTGATTTGTTGAGATGCACCTATATTGAGAAAGAGTAATCCTCTTGCAGAGGTGGATCGGTTTTAAATAACTGCTGGAAGCATGACGACGCATGCTGAGAAAACGCCGCAGTGAAGAGGACAGACAGAAAGGAAGAGCAGGCCTGTAGAAGAGAAGGGGGGCGGTCTGAGGGCCAGGCCTGTCTGGAGAGACGCAGTCAGGGCCAGCGGAGGAACCGTGCGGAGCTGCGAGGAGACGGCCACCTCCAGATGGCGGCTGTTTGATTGAACAGGAACGGGAAGCAGCTGCAGCCAACGTGGAACCCCCTCTCTGCACCCATGCTTGATTGGGACTCTGCAGGAAGGGGGAGTACTATTTGCATGAGAGGGATATTCTGGCCAACCAAATCTGGCCCGACCCGAATCCCAAATCTCACTTCCCTTTTTCGACCCTTTGCTGACTAAAATACCCTTCAAGAAGCAGACTCAACCGATTCCAGTTGTGGGCTCGTCAAGATCCAAATATACGACGCATTTCTGCGTTTACGGGATACTTCCCTGCATACGATTAAACTGCAGACCCGCCAGACTTCTCACTAATGTGAAATATAGAGTCTGCAGTAAAAATGTGTCTGCTTGTATCTTTCAGATATATTTTACATGGATGTCTGTTTGAAGTGTAAGGAATTTTTTTCCTCCAAAAATATTTTCTATACACCCATAGAAATTATAAGATCTGAAATTTACAAAAGACAGAAACTGGGGTTTTTTCTCCCATTATTCACCACAAGACATTTTGATGTGCTGAATATTTTTAATTTGCAGCTGTTTGCCACTTCAGACTTATATAGTATTACATGCAACCACAGAAACCTCCACATCTATTTGGTGAAGATGTTTAAAAATAATAAATAATATAATCTCACACTGAAATAATTTAAAAAATTTAGAAAAATAAAACATTTAGAAATAATTTTTAGTCGTCTCTTGTAAAACCTAGCAGTTAAGAATTGCTTCCACTCCATCTTTTTTTTCAGAATGTGAAAGCAGATCTATACAAAGCAGCATGTATTTTAGTAAATTGTAGTCTTATTATTTTCCAGAAGATTTCTCGTTTTGACTCAGTTACTGCTGTTTGTATTCATGAATCATATCCAGTTCAGCTATAAATACAAACAAACCCACATATTCTTTGCAGTCGGTTCTTTTGCCTACGTAATATTCTGGAGCAACAGACGAAAAACACAGATAAGGAGCAGATATGAGCAAACAAGATGAGAAGATTTCACTACCAAACAATACTTAAAAAAATGTATCCTTATGAGGTACATTAGAATATTGGATTTATATTATCCCTTGTGTAAAAATTTCAATTGTTTCTTGTTTTTTCAGAGGTAAAAGAGTTATGACATTAATCTTTATGATTCCAGATTTCAGGCCTTATCTTTTAGTTCAGTGATACCAGTGGTTGGTGGTGAAAGAAACCAATGCAAGTGGGTCAAAAATATTCTGAACTGAATTCTCTGGGGGAAAAAAAAACAACATTTTGTGACATAGCCAATTGCTATGATTTGCTAACAGTTGAAAATGATTGTAAATTATATCTAAATAATAGATTATATATTTTGCAATTCAATTCAGAAATATTTTAACCCAGCGAGAAACGAAATCTCATATTTGCGGTGATGGACGACAAAGCCGCTTCTCTTTGCCCACTGGGGGTTAATTATTGCTTCAAAAAAAACGATCCGATTGGACGCGGGAAAAGACTCGAGTCGTATTAAAAGGAGCTAACCTAACAGTGAAGCTATTCAAGCCTAAAATAGCATCTAAATACTAATGTAGCAGCTAACGCTAATGTCAACATCCAAAGTCTACATCTTTAATGAAATTTCATAAATGATCATCAGTTCCAGAAACACTGGAAAGCTGAATGAGTAAAATAACACTCTGCTCCAATCTGATGGCTGAAGAACATAAATAACAGATTAAAAACAATAAATGTCTTTGTAATTGTGCTAATTTGTCTTTTCATTTAGTAATAATCTAGCAGTAAGAAGGGTTTTTAAATCGAAAATGTTGCTTATTTTATTGAGAAATATGTTGATTATAAAGCAATTAATTAATTACAGGCCCTGCAATTAACTTAATTAAAATGGTTAATGAAGTCCCACCACTAACACACATTTAAGATTCTTCCTGGAGATGTGTGTAAGTTGTGAACGCCCCGGCCCAGATGTGAGCACCACTACAAGCACTCACCATATGGCACACTTTTCAGCTGATACTCACCGGACCCGATGGATCCCGTCAGCACCAGAGGAATTCTGTGCATCTGTCCCGGTCCAGCTGTGAGGAGTCCTCGTGTTCGGAGAAAGACCCCTGGGTGTGTGTGGGTGTGTGTGCGCGCAACTGATTTCACTGTTGGCTAATTCAACAAAGTTTCAATAGAGTGGCCAAGCACACAAGTCTGAAATATTTATCAGGGACTTGACAAAAAGATGAAAAATAAATGAAAGTCCTTTTTCATGGTCCTCCAGATTTTCAAAGATTTGCTCATTAATTCTGCATGAAAATTTCATTTAATTTGTGCACAGTCTGTAAAAGTCTGTTTACAGCTGAGTGCAAAAGTATTCACACCCCGAGAACTTATCCACTTTTATCATACTGTAATAAAAACTTCAATGTATTTTATGTAACAGAGCACCACAAGAAGTGTAAAGTGAAAGTTCTAATAGGACTGATTTGTCTTTGTATTCAACCCCTTTACTCTGACACCCCTAAAGCAATCCAGTGCAACTATTGTTCTTATGAAAATTAACAGTTCCCTTCATAATTTAGTACTTTTTGTTTTAAGCTTTGTAAATAAAATTAATATGTGCTACCAGAGCAAAAATAATTTAATTAAGAAACTGAGTTGTGGAAAGAGGCTCAATAGTTAATTGCAGGGTCTTTAATTATTTAATCACATTTTTTATCAAAAGTACATCGACAAAATAATCAACATTTTCAATTCAAAACATCCTTTTGCTGCTAAATTATTAAACAAATAAAATATATGAGCTCAACAACAAAGATTTTTATTGTTTTTAATTTGTTTTGGAGCATCATTTCGGTACAAAATGTTTCAGGAAACCCTAAACTTCTTTAGAAATGTGGACCCTGACATTAGTCTGTGCTGCTGCTACATGCTTAGCATTGAGATGCTATTTCAGGCTAAAATAGCTTCAGTGACACGCTAATTCTTTTTAGCACAACTTGAACACAATAGTCTTTTTCAACGTACTATTCAATAAGTTTTATTCAAAAATTAACCTCCAATGGATCAAAAGAAGTGGCTTAATTGTCCATCTGTTGTTAGCGGATGTAGCTTGTGCGTCAGATTTACATCAGAAACGCAACCAGAACCTTTGTAGTTCTTTTTTCTTTAAAAAGGCAATGAACTGCATTGAATATTACACACATTAGAGGGTTCTGGGATAAGTGTAGAACAGGGTTAGGGTATAAAATAACATCCTGGTACAACTACAAACCTACCAGGTTACGGCCGTTCACTGTGTGGAATCATCTTTCTTCATCAGACGGGGAAGCTGGTCAGAGTTGAGTCAGGCTGCATGAGGAAGACTGGGGTGGAGCTTCAACTTCCAGCAGGACAAACACCCTAAACATACAACCAAAGATCTAGAGTGATTTAGACCAGAACAAATATATGTGTTAGAATGGTCTAGTCAAAGTCCAGAACTAAATTGAAATGAGAAATTGTGGAAAGACTTCAAAAATCAACCCTTGTTGATGGCTGTTAGATAAAACAATGCAATATATGGATGTGACAATGTAAAAATGTCCATGAGTGTTAAAAAATTATCCTGTAGCCAAAACTACCACAAAAAATTATTTCAAATAAAGATGTTTTAACCAATCACCAAGTATCTGGATGAGGATCTGAGCTGAAACAGGAACCTGGATGTTTATCATCAGTCGAGCTGCAGAAGCAGTTTTTTTCTGTCGACTCCACGGCTGACTCTAACAGGAAGGGAGGAAAAGCACATGAAAACTTTTTTTATTATTCATGAAACTTAGGATTCTCTCAGTGTTGCTCAACTTCCGTAGATATTATTAACACATCCAGAGTCAGGAAGATTTCAGGACAGGAAGACTTGAAGGGATGACACTGCCCTCTGTGGATCAGATCAGCAAGGAGAACCGAGTCGCTGAGCACAAGAAACAGAACATTTTGTTTCATTTTTTATTCTGAGTTATAAACTTTACAGATATGACATTTATATTTTTATGTGACATTTTGAGCAAATATTCCTAACAACATTCATGCTTTTCAAAAAAATAAAAGGTGGAACATGCTTGGTGAAGCCAACAAGGTGCTGAACATGAACTTCAAATCGTTACACGTTACAATTGAAAACAGAAACTCAAGGTTTCAAAATAAAAGAGTTGAAAGACCAAAAACCTTCAGGAAGGTTCATTCAAAAACAGAACAAGAACAACCAAACATCTGAGCAGCAAACTGGATTCAATGTGAGGAACTATTTCTAGAAACTGGCAGCTAAAGTTTAATATCCAAAGATTCTCAGGTGGACTTGTTGCATTTTACAACCACAACTTTAAGATTTTCACTACTGATCAAATTCAGATACCCTGCTGGTAACTTAAACACTGGAGTCACAAAACCACCATAAAGGTGCCAACTGGTAACTGTCCAGTTACTGGTACCACAGGCTGGCTGAGTTTTTATTCTTAATGTGGTATAAAAACTGCTGAACTGTGCATAAAATGAAGAGATGCCAGTAAAAGAAATGTCCTGACGGCATTTAGCATTCAGTCCCTCCCCCACCTGTTGACAGAAGAAGAGAATGTTCTTTTTGTGGGAAGCATAAATTAAAAATTTTCTGTGCAAGATTTTCTTTTTAACCACTGAATTTATTCTATATTTTTGCACTGTGTATCAAACTCAAAATAAAAAAATGTCCTTTTCTGTTTTGTTTTATTGACATGAACTCAGAGGTCATGCCTTCCAGCATTCAAAGATTTTATCTGCTCTTTGCAAAAGAACCTCCTGATCTCAATCGGAGGGAAATGAGTTCACCGTCCGCATCCGAAGGTTTTGTTCCAGTCCTCGTACAGCTCCAGGTCTTTAGCCGACACGCTGGGTCGAACCGTCTTCAAGGCCTCCTGGAAGTCGGCGTAGAGAATCGGCCTCACCTGATCTGCGCTGATGGTGGCAATGTCGCTGAGCTGGATGCTGCGTATGGGACCCAAGGCGGCTTCCCGGCACAGCTGGGTCATGTCAGCGCCGGAGAAACCCTCTGTGGCCGCCACCACACTCTCCAGCTCCTGTCCTTTGAGGTGGTTTCTCTCCCGCACCATGAGGTTGGTCACAATCTGCCGCCGGGCGCCCGCTTCGGGCAAGGGGACGTACAAGCGCTTTGCCAGGCGGCGCCGCGCAGCCTCGTCGATCTCCTGGGGCCGGTTGGTGGCGCCGACCACCAGGATGCGATCATCGGCTGCCGTGGCAGCGCCGTCCAGCTGAACCAGGAACTCCGTCTTTATCCTGCGGGACGAGTCGTGCTCCCCATCCGTCCGCTGGGACAGCAGGGAGTCGATCTCATCGATGAAAATCACCGCCGGCTGGTGGCAGCGGGCGATGGCGAACAACGCCCGGACCATTTTCTCTCCTTCGCCCACCCACTTGGACGTCAGTGACGAGGCGCTGATGCTGAAGAAGGTGGCACCTGACTGGCAGGCGATGCATTTTCCAATGAGCGTTTTCCCCGTTCCCGGGGGCCCGAACAACAGGATGCCTTTAGGCGGCCCGCGGAGCCCAGTGAAGATGTCGGGACGCAGCATGGGCCACACCACAATCTCCTTTATGGTCGTCTTAGCAAACTCCAGGCCAGCGATGTCATCCCAGGCAACCGGCGGGCCATGATCCATGATCTCACTCATGATCAGCTCCACTATCTTTGGCTCAAAGTTCTTCAGTCGCTCGTCCAGGATTTGAGGTTCTGGGTTGGAGCTTTTCCTGCCGTCTTCGTCCTCCGGCCGGGGGATCGGTGACACAAACTTGGAGAACGCCCCTCGAGATCTGTTGGCCCCCAGAGACTTTTTCATGGCCGCCGCCATCCCAGGCGGGTGACCTCTCTGGGGCTGGTAGGAGTGTTTCTTCTGCTGATTGACGATGAACTGCTCCCGGGCGGTTTTGAAGTTGCTAACGACGCGGGGTTCGGTTGGCTCTGGACCTCCATGTTGGCTGCTATTGCCATTGCTTCTGTCTGGACTGTAAAGGTTCTTCCGTTTGGACGGGTTTGAGGAGGAAAAGAAAGAGGACTGATGGGTTTGTGCACTTCCTGAAGGACCAGATGAAGAAGAATGACCAAACGCTGACTGAGGTCGTACTACGGGTCGAGGGACAACACTTGAATTAACTGACATCCCATCTGAAGTTCTCGGCCTCTCTGTTAGATTCCTGGTGACGTTGTTAACCTCTGAGCTGGACGGTGCTCGACTGGCTGCGGTAAACTGAACCTGAACTGAGGCAGGGTCCTCTTTGCTCTCGTGTCCCACAGGTATGTCAACATCTGCTGGTGCCACCAGGAAGCTTCCTCTTCCTGAACTCGCCTGAATCACCCTCTGCACCGAGGGAATCTGCAGCACGCTCTCCGCCGTTAGCGACGACTCCCATTTGTCGCTGAGGTTCCTCTGACTGCGGGCCAGATGGAGCGCGCTCTCTGCATAGTTGTTGAGCCCCGTTTGGGGGTCATCTGAGTCCAGCACGGCGGCGTAGCGCTCCGAATATGTCCTGAGCAGATCGGCCGCGCCGGCCTGAGATAGCTGGGAGCTTGCCCATGCATACTGAATGGAGAGGATGTGGGCCCGGTAGGCGTCGGCCTTCTGTTCAGGTGTGCAGCTGCCAGATGAAATGTCAAAGGACCTGTGCTGCCATTCCTCCAGGTGTGCGCCACTCATGCCTGGTCTGCTCCGGCCTGATGGAGGAGAGGGGACAAACGTTATGAAAAATACATGACCTCTGTCAACGCCAAGGCCCGCTCCACATCTGACGCAGACGGAGAAAAAGGCTGTTCTTCACGGTTTGAGATGAAAAATAAAAAACACACAAGCAGGATTCAGAGGAAATTCACATTTCAGCCCCTCCAGGAATTCACACTGTTTTAGCAACTAAACAAAAAAAATCACTGATTTTTTGGTGCTACTTTGAAAATGTTCACAAGGAATTTGTTTATTTTTTCCCCTTCCAAAATATAGAAGAAAAAAACATGAGCAAAAATACAACAGACAGACAGACTGGACTGCATTATGTAACTTTCATAAAGAATGTTTAACATAGTTGTTAAAACTGTCACCATATGGTGACAGTTCGTTATGAGACAGATTATCAGTGAAAACATTATCTGACCAAAAACAACCAATCAGAAACAGGAGGAGGATCTTAGCGCTGTCCATCAAATTCATGTACTTGCTGCTAAATGTGCTAACTGATGTTTATAGTCCCAGTTAGTGGGTGTCGATAGCACTCACAGTAAATCACATTTCAATGAGGACACTTTTAGGGGCAGTAAAATTATTTCTATTTAAAAAATGCAAGAATCGTATATTTCCAATATTTCCAGATGGCAGGAGGGAACAGACGGTTTCATGGTTTGTAGCAAAGTGTGCTGACCAAAACCAAAAGACTTTGACGAGATGCTGGCTGAAGTCACAAAGTGACTTTATTTACATTAAACGAGTTGTGGGCTGAAAAGCCCACAACTCGTTGTTGTGGGCTTTTCACAACAACGAGTTGTTGTGAAAAGCTGCTCTTTTCTGAGCAGCTGAAAAGCTGCTCAGAAAAGAAGAAGCCATTATTCCTAAAGCAGCATGAAAAACCAGATTACTGTATGGCTAAAACAATTAATCGGAATAATCTAGATGAATGGATTATTGAAATCAACCCACAAAATTAACAATTTACATTTTAACTAAATTTATAACATTTTTCTTATTTATCTATTATTCTGACATTCAACAGAACCAAGTAATTTTACTATTTAACAACCTACCTGACCTAAAACAGGGAAACTTTAATCTTACTTATCAGACAGGGAGGAAATGTTTGTTGTGTTTTTGAACAGTGTAAATATCTGATTTCAGCTGCTTAAATTATTAAAATATATCTCCATTCTATTATTTACAGTGTTTGCAGTACAAACACTACAAATATTGCATAGTACTGTACATTTTTTAAAATATATATTTCTTATGTTATAAGCCCTTAGAACAGCAATAATCAGGAAGAACAAAATCACAAATTCAAAAACATTTACAGCAGCTCTCATAGGTATGTATACCCCTTGTGCTTTTATACATTCTGTCACTTTACAAACTTGTTTGGCATTTTAACGTAGCAGACCAACAAAAGGAAGCAGCACATGTGATGTCACCTGCATTTGTATTTATCCTCCTATACTCTGAGATCCTTAAATAAAACTTATTGCAACAGGAATGTTCATAAATTAGTAAATAGAGTCCAGATGTGTGTAAAGTTATCAATCTCCATATAAATCCAGCTCTGTGAAAGTCTCAGATGTTTGTTAAAGAACGTCAACAAATAGGACAAGGAAGGAGAAAGTTAATGTTGAAACAAAGTAACACAATGGAGACATCTTATTTCCAGGAAACCTCTGAAAACTTTTCAAGGGAAGTTCAGCCTGGGGATTCAAGAAAATATTCCAAGTCGGAAACTTTCCATAGTAATTAATTATGGGAATATCGTGGAATTTGGGGGCAATAACTGGAAAAAGGGGCAACTTAAATAGACTGTATCATATTCAAACATAAACAAACATGTTGTTTGGCACGGGCAGACATCCATATTTCCAAGCTGACATGCAGAACTTTGTGGACTTTCATGGAATCCCAATAACATACGATAGTTTGCTGTTGTGAAGTGACAAAATGTGGAAGTTATGCTAAACAGATATTTACTAACTTTCATAATTTCATGTCCTCCAGACGTGGACTGTTTACAGTTAATACCTTCACCCCAAAACACTTCACAGCACTGAGAATAACCGGAATCACTTACAGTCGGGAGTGCCTTCCTGTTACCTCTGACCAGGTTACAGATGCTAAAGGAGCAGTGAACTTTATCACGCTAACTGTTACGATCACTGTTCCACTTTAAAACGCCAAAAATTTACTCTTCTTTCCCGCCACTCGGCTTCCTCTTCCGTGGCACCACTTCCTGTGTCGTCTCTCTAAGGAGTCCTACAATGAGAACTTTTATCATCAATTTTTAATGAATTTAGGATAATCGTGGAAAAATATGATACGTTCTCTGTTTAAACAACCGACAAACATGGTTTGTGTTTGAAAAAAAAGGAGAGGTAACTCAATTTAAAAAGTTTCCCCAACGAGAATGGAACGAGACCCAAAACTTGCTACACTTTATCGTTCAGATACAGTTAGAATTCAACAAATATCCTCTAAATTATGTTTACTGTTTAGTATAAACAATTGTCTTCTACATAGAGAACATTTAAAAAAAAACTTTGTAATATTCTTTCAAGTTGTGAATGACAATCTTTCAGTTTGAACAAAGGTTTACGTCGCCATCTTGTGGCCTTAACGTGATAACCACAGATGACTCACCGCCATGTTGTGAGTGGCAACGTTGATGAGCCCAACAGAAGCTGTGCAATATTGTAATTTTTAGTCAAGCTGTTGCTTTACTGTGAATCCTTAGTGGCACAACGCTCTTTTTAAAGGCATTATATACGAAATGAATACCTAAACAAAATACATAAAACCTAAACAAAAATTAAAAACCAAGAAAAAATATTAGCACATAAGATCTTTAGTCACTTTGACACATACATCTTTTAAACAGTTGCATTGTATTTTATTGAACTCTGCGCACTTCAATTAGTTTAATGAGGATTACAGAATATACAAATGAATGAATGATTGAGACTGCTTTTCTATTTTTCTCTTACCTATTCCAAAGAACATTGTTACATCCCTTACATATTATAATTTTTCTATCATTATTTATTACATGTTCGGAAAAGTATATAAAAGTATAGCAAGCCGAATAGTAAAAGAAATTGCTAAAAATATGAAAAGACCTAAAATGGAATAAAAATATTTTTTATATTTTAAATAAGGATTTTTCAGTAAAGGCAGACATCTCTTAACTTTTTCTCCTAACTGCTGGTATGAGTTTTATATCAATAGGATAATAATTGGGGAAAGTAGAGGCATGCAAATATTGTCAGGTTACGAAGTTGCTTTGCCAAAAAATACATCTCCCTGGCAACTTGGAGAAATAAAGAGTTGCTCCGTTTAGTCAGTTTTCTCATCACTGTGAGAGAGTTTAGAGCGATGCGCGTTCCCGCGACAGGGCATGCAATTCTCGGCATAACACCTCCGTTAGTTTATCGCTTAAGTGCGTTGTGTTCTGGGAAATGTAGTACATTTTTGTGAAAATGGTATACGCCGCGACCTTTACTTTGACTGAAATTACAAAATGTTTTATTTCTTCATATATATATTTTTAAAATTCATCCACAGTTTATTTTATGCTGCATTAAAATTGTTTGCTGTAAACTACGCTGGGTGTTCCTGATGTCTGAAACTACATTACCCAAAATGTTAGACTGCTCTGTTTATACTGTTGATAGCGGATGCCTGAGATTCCAAAGAATAAAGCACACGCTGTAGAGGGGTGGATGTTGTGTATTGTTGAAATGGAAGCGTAAAGTTAGTAGTAGTAAAGTTAGTATTTTGACAGGACCATATCTACTTTTGCAGCTTTTGGCGACGCGCGGAGGAAGAGTTTCTGTTAGCATCTGAAGCGGTAAGAGACCGTTAGCTGCTTAGCTAAAGTGGAGACAGGATGTGAATGAATCCGGACGGGAACCCCAGGAAGCGGAGTAGCACTGAGCCAGTCAGACAGACACACCCTTGTCTGGGGAGAGGAACTGGACCGTATCAGCTTAGCAACATGCAGTAACTACCCTTCATATCTCTTGCCAACATGTGTTAGCCTCTAGCTGCTGGATTCATCCAATTGGAAACCAGTTTGAGCCCAGTTAAAAGTGGACTTAATATGACCGACTCATCAGCACCATCATGGCTTGGACAGAGGTGATAATCCCCACCAGGCTGTCTGCTGCAGATCCAGCCTCCACCCACGGCTAACCGGCACACACCAACCCAGACTTTGTAACCTACTTGACGTGTTTGTGGTCATCGTGGAATGATGAGCTCTCCCATGTACACCTTTGTTAGCCGCGATGATAACAGCACTATTTATGCAGAAGTGTCTAAAATCCTGCTGTCCACCGGACACTGGAAGAGGCTGAAAAGAGACAATCCCAGATTCAACCTCATGCTCGGTGAGCGGAACCGGCTGCCATTTGGACGCCTCGGTGAGTGATGTGCTATATTTGGTGTCAACCCAATCAGTATCAGGCTGCTGGGACTTATTCATGTCTTCATTGTGTAGAAAAAAACCCGTTTTGTTCTCCAGTTTAACCCAAAAGTTCTCAAATTGAAACGGTGTAACTCAATTAGATTTATTAAACACAGAATGATTGAATTCAAGCATTTATTAATGTTAATTATGATAATTAAAATTTGTGTCAGTTTCCCACAAGTGATTACCAATGTGTTATTTAAAATTCAGAAATGTAATGCCCTTTACAGTAATTTGGAATAGTCATAACTTGACAGTTCCAGTAGACAGTTACTGAGTCAATGGAAAGTTGAGTGGAAGGAAAAAAAGCGTGGCTTGCTGGAGCTTCAAGAGAAATCCCACACAGACTGCCCCATATGAACCACAGACTATGTCAGCAACAAACAAGTAAGTTTTAAATTTATATTTGATTGGAAATTTGGAAATAAAAATTTTCAGATTACTGGAGGAAAAGTGGGAAAACATGAATCAGATTGCTTAAAGTTTATTTATTTTTCTGTATGTAATAGACTAAACAGTGAGTTTCACTTTTAGAACTGAAACAAAGAGCGGCTGTGTTTCCATATTCAATTTTAATGTTTATTTTGAAGTATTGGGTTAGAAATGGTTGATAGAAACTGCAAATCAAAATCATTTCCTCAGTTTCACAAAAACCTTTTTACTCGCCTGCAGTAGTTTTTGGCTTTTCTGAAAAAGAGTCAATGCGCTAATGGGGAGATCGAAACACATTTGCTGAATTAGTTCTGATGTAGCTAAAGCTCCCATCCCCTTGAACGGGGGTCTCAAACTCCAGTCCTCGAGGGCCGCAGTCCTGCAACTTTTTGATGTGCCTCTACTGCACCACCTGAATAGAATAATTTGATCATTAGCAAGGCTCTGGAGAACTGATCTACACCAGGAGGAGATAATTTAGCCATTTCATTCCAGTGTTTTGTACCAGTGGCACATCTAAAAACTGGAGTTTTGGAGGCCTAGAGTTTGAGATCCCTGCTCTAGAACTTTGTGCCTTACCAGAGGCACAAAACTCAGAAAAAAATTCAATACAAGTCCAAACCTCCAGCTTCTGAAATGGTTGGTCCAGATCACTTCCTGTTTATTATAGCATTATGTAACATCAACATCTGATTAAAAACTGAGAAAAACATTTTCACATGACAGTTGGTTGGAAACACAGCTTGTGTGAAGTGAAAACAAGCTGTTCATTTCTGCAGCTAACACTCGATTTTAAACACAGGGCAGCCATATTGGATTTGAAGGTTTCCGTCAAACATCTTCCTGTTTATTACTTCAACTTCAGAATGACTCGAGTGTCACTGGAACACGTTGAAATGTCCTCATGTTGACGTTTCAGGCCATGAACCAGGACTGGTGCAGCTGGTGAATTACTACAGAGGAGCAGACAAGCTGTGCAGGAAGGCATCGCTGGTCAAGTGAGTCTCTGTCTTCCTCTCAAACCTATTTGTTTCTTTTGTCTCGTCTGAAAGCTAATCAGCCAGAGGGAATAAAATCAGCTGACCTCTTTCCTTCTGGGCCATTAGGCTAATAAAGACCAGCCCAGAGCTGTCAGACTCCAACAACTGGTTCCCAGAGTCCTACATCATCTACCCCACCAACCTCAACACTCCCGTTGCCCCGGCTACTAATGGCATCAGCCACCTGAAGAGCAACCCGAAGACAGACGAGCGGGAAGTCTTCCTGGCCTCCTACCATGCTAAGAAGGAGAGCGGAGAGGGAACCGTGTGGATCGCCAAGTCTTCTGCTGGAGCTAAAGGTACAGACTGGTTTCTGACTCAGCTGCTGGTTTATTTTTATGGACGGCTTTTCAGTTGATGCTTAAAGAGATATTTGTGTTTTTATCCATCCATCTATTTATCTTTTCATTCAGTCTTTCATCTTTTCATCCATCCATCCATCTATCCACCCATCATCAATGGCACAATTTTAGTGGATCTTTAGCATTTATAGCCACTGTTGAACTGAAACTTTGCCTGCATGTATTGACCTCATGATTTGCTGCATGCTTTCCCGTTGCACCAGGTGCTGGTATTCTGATCTCACATGATGCCAATCAGCTGCTGGACTATATTGATAATCAGGGACAGGTTCATGTTATCCAGAAGTACCTGGAGAAACCCCTACTGCTGGAGCCGGGTCATCGGAAGTTTGACATCAGGCAGGTGTTTCAGCCACGCTGTGCCTCTGGAGAATCTGCCTCAGATGCCTGACTCTAACCTGCTCTGCCACTGACAGGAGCTGGGTTCTGGTGGACCATCAGTATAACATCTACTTGTACCGGGAGGGCGTGCTGCGGACCTCGTCTGAGCCCTACAACAGTGCAGACCTGCAGGACATGACCAGCCACCTGACCAATCACTGCATCCAGAAGGAGCACTCCCAGAACTACGGCCGCTACGAGGAGGGCAACGAGATGTTCTTTGACGAATTCAAGCTGTACCTGGTCAACACTCACAACGTCACCCTGGAGACGACCATATTACCTCAGATCAAACACGTCATCAAGTGAGTTGATGCCTGTTTCAACAACAGTTCGGTCTGCTGGAAACTTTGGAGCAGATGTAGAGTGGAGGGGAGTTAGTTTTGGACGGAATATTAGGAAACCTGAGAGGAGTTTCAGTCTGACTGGGGCCAAAGTTGCAACATTTGTTACATTTTCAGCTGGTGTGGTTCTCTTTCTGACTGTACTGTGTCAAACAATCTAGACCAGGGGTCTCAAACTCCAGTCCTCAAGGGCCGCATTCCTGCAGTTTTTAGATGTGCCACAGGTACAAAACACTGGAATGAAATGACTTAATTACCTCCACCTTGTGTTGATCAGTTCTCCAGAGCCTTAATTATTCTATTCAGGTGCTGCAGCAGAGGCACATCTAAAAGTTGCAGGACTGCGGCCCTTGAGGACTGGAGTTTGAGACCCCTGATCTAGACCTTTTGAAAAGCCTGTTCCCCTCTGTGCCTGTGGTGGCGCTGCACCAAGAACCAGTGAAGGAAACGATACAAATGCCTCTGAAGAAGACACTGAGTGCAACTTTCTTATTCACAAAATGAAAACAAAAATGGAGTAGCGTCAGATGTTAGCAGTTTTAGGATTTCTCTTTTGTTTTTGGTAAAATACCGAGTAATTTCTCCCACTAGTGCTATACCAGCGTGTTTGTTCTGGTTGTATTTATCCAAAGTGCCCTGTGCTTTAGTCCGCTTCCTGTTTTTGGAACTGTCTCTTATCTGCTTGACATTGCATTCAAACTCCGCCAGAGTTCACTTCAACTGAACCGAGACCGAGGTTTGCAGCCAAACAAGAGTTTGCCTTTTTGGTGGCTGTCACATTCACACCTCCACAAACGAACCGAACCGTTCTAGGCAAACAAACTTGAATCTGATTGAAGCGAACTAAGTAGGGCTGGTGTGAATGCACTCTGAATCTCTCTGACTCTCGTTCAGGAGGGAAACTCCGACATCGTCCAGTTAATCCCAATGTGTTCCCTGTCTAAACCAAAGACCCGATTCCTGCAGCAAGTTGTGGTTCTGCCCAGGACCTTCCTGTTTAGATGGATGTTACACTGAACCACCACATGCCTTTTTAAAATTCTATTTCAGTGCATCACACTGGAAAAAACCAATAAATTATTAACAATTTAATGTTTACAGATGGTTGGTTATTAGGACTAGTAAGTTTGAAGAGAACGTAGAAAAAAATTTAACATCAAGTCCTTTATCTAAACAACTGAACAATAACTAATGCTTGCAGAATAAGACCTGCAGTTGGAAGCACATGCTTGATAGGATATAATAACTTGTATTTTAAAGTTTAAAACTTTACACATCCTGCTAGTTTGAGGCGAGAGCCAGGGTTTGTCTGTCCAACAGGAACATTAAGATAGCATGTCTTAATGTGGTTATTATTGGACCCTCAGAAGAGTTTGGTGTCGTTTCAGGAGCTGCCTGTCGTGCATCGAGGCGGCCATCAGCACCAAGCACCTGTCCTACCAGAGCTTCCAGCTCTTTGGCTTTGACTTCATGGTCGACGAAAACTTCAAAGTGTGGCTCATCGAGATCAACGGCGCTCCAGCCTGCGCTCAGTCAGTAACGCTCTTCACAAATCACAGTTTTATTTGTGTTTCAGATCATATTTTAATGGTTTTCCACCTCCCTGGTACAGGAAACTCTACCCAGAATTATGTCAAGGCATCATTGACGTGGCGATCTCCAGCGTCTTCACGCTCAACAGTGATTCATCGTCCGCTTCGTCGTCGCCTTACTCCTCCTCCCCGTCTTCTCTCTTCACCTCCAACTCCTGCTCCTCTCCGAAGCTGAGGGGCCCTCTGCATGTGGGCCCTTTCACCCGCCTCTAGGGGCCCTCCGTCCAAACCCAGCAGGAGATGTGATCAGTTAAATGATAGAAGACGGTGGAAGATGGTCACACTGCAAAAACACAAAATCTTACCAAGAACTTTTGGTCTAGTTTCTAGTCCAAATATCTTAGTGCACTTGAAATAAGACAAAAACGTAGAAATAACTTTTCAACAAGATCTAGGAGCTTGATTTGAGTCAGTAAACACTTAATATCGATGAAAAAGTTCTACTGGCAGATTATTTCACTAAAAACACAAGAATAATTTCTTGCTATAAGTGAAATAATCTGCCAGTGGAACTATTTGTTTCCATCAATATGAAGAAAGCTCCTATATTTTACTGAAAAGTTACTTTCAAATTAGTTTTGTCTTATTTAAAGTATTCCATGATATCTGCACTAGAAATTAGACCGAAATGGTCTAGTTGGTAAGATTTTGTTTTTGCAGTGTACCGAACACTGTGAGGGATTCTGACCCTTTTTTCCTCCATCATTCCCTGAGCGGATGGATGGATGGATGAAGGAAGTTGAGATGCTCCAGATGAGTCTTACTGTGCCTTAGATTTCCAGCCACTCTCCCTGAAACAGATGCTAAACGTGGCTTTATTATTGGCTCATACTTGTTCTAGAAGCCATCTACTCTGTTGCTGCACGTGAGCAATGCCCACAACACAATGACCAGATTATGTGATGCGTCATTATAGTTTCACATCAGTTCAAAAGACCGGTTCTACTCATAATTATGGTTTAAGATCTTCTTGAAGTGTAGCATTTATGAACAACATGAGTGATAAGACACTACATATTTATGTTGAGGAGCAGCTTGGAGGACAGATAGACTAGAAACATTATGTTTTCTCATTTTTAAATTCCTTACTGTGGCGGTTCTTTCACGAGTGGCACCAATTATGGTTTTTAATATAGAAATAATGTTGACATTTTCCTGAGATTTCTGAGACCAACACCTACTGGCCCTCATAGAAAAACATGTTGCTCACCCAGATTCTTGCAGATTGGGAAGTTGGAATACCTGGATGCAATTCTACTTGAAGGCAGCCAATCCCGGGTCCCAATTTACTTTCCTTAGCCCTGATTGGCTGAACCTTCAGATAAGGAACACTGTAGGTGTTAGCTAGTGCTAACACAGTTTCACTGTGCTAATGAACATATTTCAAGATATATTTGGTGTTTGAACTATTAAAATGAGCAGCTTTGAGTGTTTTTAGATGGGCTCTCAGGTGTTCGCAGATTTTAGCTACTAGTGAGGCTGTGACCTCACAAATCCTGGGAGTTTACAATATTACAGCGATGCTCGCTTGGTGCCGTGCATCTGCGGTGATATCTGACATGAAAATTATGAATGACTGCCTTTTTGTGTTATTTTTTTCAAATGAACATTCTTGCCATCCCTAGTAAGCTAGCACCCTGGGTGACAGCCCATTTCAACAGTATCAAGATCCATGTCTGCAGCCCTAAAATACCTTTTGTATTCCAGCCTTCTAAGTGGATTGAAAAAGGAGAGGAACACAACATGAAGGAGAAGAGTCTAGCATTAAAGTGTTGTAGACAAAAATATTTTATGATTTTTTTGTGGTTTTGTTTTTAAAGAGAGCATGTTTGTAGAAAAGCATGTAGCATTCAGCTCCAGACAGAAACTGTTTGTTTTTGTTGTTTTAGTTTTGTGTTTTCATGTTTATGGTGTAGTTAGGTGACGCATCATCGTGCTGGTTTTGTTTTCAAGCATTTGGACGTGAAATAGAGTAGGTAGTGGAGAATGTCAATTATTATTTAAAACATTTAATGACCCTCTGAAATAGGGTTAGCTGAGGTCAGCATTTTTATTTTAGCTAAATATCTGTGATCAGTAGTCAGATGTTTGTGGGATTTTTGTTTAATTTAATTTCAGCTACAGAATGAGTAATTTTGCATGTTTTGTCTCATTTTCCTTGGGCTAGCGTCGGTCAAAGATGTCCCGTTTCCTTCAGATACAAAGAGAAACTGTTTCTGTAAAGAGCATCTGTCATGACTTTTATAACTTTTAGTTTTCCACTGAGCTTTTAGTTTAATTCATTTTAATTTCTGGAATTTTGCAAAAATCGAAAAAAAATAAAATGAAGGACATAAAGGAAGGAGAAAGTAGCTGACGTTGCAAATGGGGAAGTTAGAATAAAATGGCCGCACCAGAAGAATGTGGAAAAAATGAAGGTTGTTGTGGAGATTTATTGGACTGTGGGAAAGGCATCGTAGAGCAATAGTTTAGAGAAATAAAACCCCAGTAAACTACACATTCACTTAGCTCAGACACAAAGGAAAGAAAAAGGTTCTGCAGCTCAAAGAAACATTAAATGTTGCTCATTCACTTTGAAAACCAATAAAATAAAGGCAAGATTTGATTTATTTAGTCTTTTAGTTTCTTTCTGGGTTGTCTGGCTCTAAGATCAGGTAATATTTTCCTTTTGTACTCACTGTGTTTTTAATGTCCATAATGTCTGGAAAAATCCCAGAAATGGCATATGATGAGAGCAGGAAGTGTCTGACAGAGAAGATTGCCTTTAGCAGGAATAAGGGAAACATTAAAAAGCACCTTTATTACTTTGCATACTTTACAAATCATGATGTCAGTTTCTTTAAATTTTTTGAGCATATTTTTATTCCACTGTTTTTAAAGTGTTTCTCTCATTTTTACCAAAGATGAACTTTTGTCCACTGTTTGTTTGGCGGAATGAAAGAAAAGCAAACATTCTGGGTGTGTTTCTTTTTCCCCCTGATGTAACGTTTAGTTTTAAAGCTTGCATGAACATCTGTCTTCATCATGAACAGTGTTAGAATAAAATCAAACATTTGTCTCTAATTCTTGATTATTCTTTTATCTGTGATTTATTTTGATCATTCAGATAATCAGGCAGAAATGTGAAATATTTGTAAATTTTTTGTTTGAATGAACTATTTATTAGGTGCGTTTAAAAAATATCTTCTATAATACAGACTCAGAGGAATCCAGGTGAAGAAATAACATGAGTTTTAATTTGGAGACTGTGGGAGAAAAGCTCAAGTTCTGCTCCAAAAAGAGAACCAACAATCGGGATATTAGAGATTTCATTTATTTCATAATAAAAAGTATAAAACTCGCATATATTAATTACATATTGCACCTTGTCAAATTCCCTTAAAGTCTTGGAGGAACTTTGCTTCACAGTTCTCTGGAGGCTTGGGGTTGTCTACCTTTTCCCTAATACAGTTTTTCCTTCCACTTTTCACAAAAAGCTTGGAGATGGTACGCTCAACGAGCAGTTAATTTGAAATGACCTTTGGGCTGATGACCCGAATTCTGATAATTGTAGTACTTTTATTTGTTTAGATATTCTTCTATAAATATGAAAATGTATTTTTATCCTAATCCCAATAAAACTTCGACCTGCAAAAAAGGACATAAATCCTGAAGGAGAATCAGGAAGAGAAAAGCAGAGCAGTGATAGTTGCTGTTTGTGTTGTTGTCCAGTTGGAGGCGCTGTGTTGTGAGCAAACAGCAGTAATTTAGTTGTTGATTTGCAGTAAATGTGTTTCCTGGTTTCAAGCTCCGTTGATGAGGCAGAGTGTTTATCAGTCAGTCAGGAGGAGCAGACGCAGTAAAAAGACTGAGTCTCGCTGTATTACTCAGGCTGCGCTACAGCGTCTATTCACAGGCGCGATCCCACTACTGAGCGGCACGGGGGCTTTGGCCTGCTCCGTTCCCGACCTGGGCCGGTGCACCCCTCCTTAGACGACCTGGTGGTCCCGGGCTCCCCCAGGAGCACCATATCGATACCGAACTTAGTGCGGACACCCGATCGGCATAGTGCACTGCAGCTCAGAGCTCCTGAGCTCAAACGATCCGCCAGCCTCAGCCTCCCGGTAGCTTGGATTACAGGCGCGCGCCACCGCACCCGGCGAAACTCGCCACCGCTTTTACCGGATTTAGCTTTGATCCTGCTGATGACGTCATCACGAGAAATAATCGACCTGGTTTTATTTTATTAAACTGATATGAAATTAATTTTCATTCTGATTATTCTGTTTTTGTTATTTATATGAACCAAAACAAAGACTTGGCTTTGATGACACCTTGATTTGATCCTTCGCTTCTTCCTTTACAAAACCAACCAACGTGGTTCCAGTGTTAAAGTTGTTTCTTTGGAAACCGTTGTCCAGGGGATGTACTGATCTGCCAGACACAATTTCACATCAGTTTATACATGCTGAACATATAACTAGATATTCCTTATAGGAATATCTATTATTTACTGTAATTTGCATTAGGACAAGAAGCTTCGGGAAATTGGATCACTGAGAAACAGCCCAGTTCTCAGTTTGTTCATTCCATCAGTATTCATTATCTGTAAGTCATGCCAATTAAAATAACAAGACATAATAAGACAAGATAAGACAATTTATTAGTCTCCAGTAAGAGAAATGTGTCTGGGAATATGGCTTAGAATATTTCAGTGATGAATGAGTATTTTCACTTTCTGTTATTTGAAACAAAAATATTGAACTTCTTCAGTTGGTTTACCATCAGCCCTCGCTATGTGCGCAGAACTGTGATCATTGTATATTTTCACCCCACCAGGTTCTGTCAATGAACAATAAATCCGGTAAAAGCGGTGGAGAACGTCGCCGGGTGCGGTGGCGCGCGCCTGTAATCCAAGCTACCGGGAGGCTGAGGCTGGCGGATCGTTTGAGCTCAGGAGCTCTGAGCTGCAGTGCACTATGCCGATCGGGTGTCCGCACTAAGTTCGGTATCGATATGGTGCTCCTGGGGGAGCCCGGGACCACCAGGTCGTCCAAGGAGGGGTGCACCGGCCCAGGTCGGGAACGGAGCAGGTCAAAGCCCCCGTGCCGCTCAGTAGTGGGATCGCGCCTGTGAATAGACGCTGTAGCGCAGCCTGAGTAATACAGCGAGACTCAGTCTTTTTACTGCGTCTGCTCCTCCTGACTGACTGATAAACACTCTGCCTCATCAACGGAGCTTGAAACCAAGAACACATTTACTGCAAATCAACAACTAAATTACTGCTGTTTGCTCACAACACAGCGCCTCCAACTGGACAACAACACAAACAGCAACTATCACTGCTCTGCTTTTCTCTTCCTGATTCTCCTTCAGGATTTATGTCCTTTTTAGGCGGCCAAAATTAAAAAAAATGTTTTCTTCTCTCATAGGTCATGAAAAACAGTAAAACATTCTTAATCTTTATAAAATACAAGAATATCTAAAGAAACAAAATGCCTTACTAAAAATTTCCAACTATTCCACTGTTATTCGGGTGGATAAATATAAAACAATTGAGTGAAGTTAACATGTTTTTGCCAAAAGAAGAGTGAAAATTTTAAAGTGGTGCCTTAAAAAATTAATTATTGTGAAAAACACTTTTTTATCAGTCATATCAAGATCAATTTTTGAAAAGGATATTTTGAAGAGAAATGTAAGGCTTCTGAAAAATATGTTAATTTCTGTGCATTTGATACTATTTACAAGGAATAAATGCTTTCAATATTTCGATTTATGGTGTATAATATCACATTATTCAACGTCATTTAATTTTTTTTCTGTCTATATTTGTTTATTCGTGGTTAGATTTGAGTTTTCTGATCCTTTTAACGCGGTTGTTCATTGGACCGCCCTCCCTAAATATCCATTGGCTGCCGCAGCCATAACTTTCGCTCCCATTGGTCAGTCGTATCGGGGTCATTTTAGTCCAGCTCTCAGCAGTGTCACAGTCAGGTCATTATCTTTACCTGAGTGGAACCGAACCAGCACCAGAACCAGCATGGCGGCCCGCCTTCTTCTCCGCACCTGCCCGCTGAGAGTCCTCCAGCTGAGGGGGGGCACCGCGGCGAGGCCGCTGCAGCGAGCCATGGCCTCTGCTGGGGGTAAGAAAATATATTTATAGCCGGGGAGTCACTCTGCTCCACTGCTGGGAAAACTCAGCCGTGACTCGGTGTCGATCTGGGTGAATGTTCCATGCTAGAAACTGCGTCAATTTCAGTTTTCTAATGATAAACTGCGCATTTTCTCCGCTCTGTGGAAGATCATGAACCACTTAATTGTCATTATGTTGTATTTCATGTGTTTAAATGAACGTGGCAACAGTTGGGACAGTAATGAAGGTCATTTGGACTTTGTGCTGCGGCCTTTGATAGACCCACCTCCTTGGCAACTTTCCCTGGATTGCAGCCAGCTTCCCTGCTGATTGGAGGGAAGGTGTCCAGTGACAAAGTTCGCATTTATTGCCACCAAACTATTTAACCACCTGCTCTATTTCAGCTTATTGACGCACCGTTTTTTTTCTTCCCAGGAATCCCAACAGATGAGGAGCAGGCGACCGGACTGGAGCGACGCACCCTGCAGGCCCTCAAACAAGGAAAAGTGAGTTTCTGATCCATGTTTTCTGGTACAAGAGTTCCCAAAATTTTGCCATGGCTCACCAAAAAGCATTAATCTCTGGACCAGGCGCCTTTACCACAACAACCACCTTTAGAATGTTTCTATTCACTACTAATTAACTATTACTTTAATAATAATGTATTAATTAAGATGCCAGGATTTATGCTGTCTCATAACTACTGATTTTAGTAGGTACAAATCTTTCTGCAGGGAAAAGATTTCTCACATATTATGACTTTATTACCAGATATTTCAAATTTTTATCACAATTTTATAATTTCTAACAAAATATGTAATATTATCTTAATCACATGAAATGTAATTTTATTCTCATAGTTCTTAAGTTTTTTTTTTTTTTTTTTGCTTTCTATGGAGTAAAGCAGCTTGATGAGTTTGATTGGCAGCCAATCAGAAAAATAGCATCAGAAATAACATTTAAATATTTTTTAGCTTGCATTTCATTAAATAATTATTGAATAACATAAAGATTTTAAAAATTCTGGAGTTAAATTTTCTTAGTTTTGCATTTTTTTTATCTTCCCTTAAACTTTCTGAGGCTCCGTCTCTGAGCTGTTTTGGTAAACAGTGGTGTATTTTGCTTGATCTTATTTTCTGATTTTCACAGGATCCCTACAGCATCCTGAAGCCCAAACATTACACCGGCACCAAGACAGACCCTCACATCGTCCCCAGTATTGGAAACAAGAGGCTGGTCGGCTGTCTCTGTAAGAAACTTCTATATAAATTTATTCCATGTTGCATAACTACGCTAAATTTGAGTGAGTTTTCTGTTTTTTCTTGTTGCAGGTGAGGAAGACAACACTGCTATCGTGTGGTTCTGGCTCCATGAGGGAGAACCCCAGCGGTGTCCTGAATGTGGGTCCCACTACAAGCTGGTCCATCACGAACTGCCCCATTAGGGCCTCTGTGTGCCACAACGCCAACACTGGACAGCCATGTTGTCCTTCAGTGGAATGCCACGTAACATGTACAGTTTATCATTAAAATTAAAATGTGTAAGAAAAAGAATTGAGTTCCTGTTTGAGGAAAAAAAAACAAAAAAAAACTGAATCAGACCAAAGAAACAGAATCGCGTCCAACAAAGCGTGACTTTCATACTGATGCGTATGCATAGAAGAGCGTTGATGTCACACATCGATAGATGCCTTGTCTATGGAAGTAATTGATGCCGCATGGATCAATTTTAATTATTGAGAGCCGATAGTACTCTAATAAAATCATAAGATTAAGGAAAATGGTATTAAAAGTACATCTAATAGTGTTGACAGATTCTATGAAACAGGTCAAAATTATTACAAAAAAAAGAGGAATAAATCAATTTTTTGAGTAAAAAGATCATAATTGGTATTTTAGACCGCTATAAGAAAGTCACATGCACATGGGCACAAGCGAAAAATAGATTTGTGTTGCATTTCTTGACTTGGATATAGTTTTGGAAAAAAAAGTTTGCTAAACGATTAGCGATGCACAATTTATCGGTATCAGCTTTGATATCCATTGATGTTCTTTTTAAAAAAATATCAGTAGTGGTCCAAAGCAACTGAAATATTTGTTTTGGTCGCGTAATGGTGATGCAGTACAGAATCGAGGGTTGATTAACTGAGAAGCAAATTAGTCGATGCAATATTAATATGATCAACTCAATTTTCACATCAATGCATTTCTAGAAATGTCAATTTCTGCAAGTAATTTGGAGTTCACTTAAAAACAGTGAACAGGCCTTTGCATTTTTGGAACAATGCAAATTTCCAACTTTTTTTGTAAATTAAGCTGTTTTTGTATTATTTTATCAAGCAACAAAACAATACAGAGTGCAAAATGCTCAAAACTATTTAAAGTCCAGAAAAATTTGGTTTGTGAAAATACTGACATTTTTTCCTTTGCAACAATTAAAATACTTAAATTACAATTTTATAGTATTAAAGAAAAAATAATGACAGAACTCCTGTTAACCACCAACTTTAACCACTCACACCTCCTCCAAGAGGGATTTTTATTAGTGGCTGTACTTTATTTTTAATCTGTGGATTGTTTAAGGCATACAGCCAATAAAACAAAGTCCACAATCAAACGCTTCTCAGTTTGTGCAGATTCAAACATTTGCTGAACACAACTACTGTGAAATACAGCGACCGACTCCGAACACGATGTCACGTCTCGGATTAGAGCACATCTTTGGATTTATGGGTGAGATCACTTCCTGTTTTGATGCCCGTTAGAACCACCGGATTGTATGTTTTAAGCTTTTTGCTGCTGTTTCACTGTTTCTTACAGGAGTTGTGTTTCAGAGCTTTTCATGGTACACAGCAGTAGTCTGCCTCATCACACTTGCGTCTTCCAAACATGAATAAAAGCATATCTACATAGTCATATATCACAGCTGATATTAATCCTAATATGGAAATACTGTGATGGCAAGAACTAAGTTTGTAAAATGGGACTCCTCTCTCCAGCCAGTGAGCGATGTGGGAATGTGTTCGCCATCAACAGTCGGAGCTCCAGTCCTCTTCCTGCATCAGGCCAGGTTGAAGCCTTGATTGTGATCTATCGCTTGTAAAAGCTTCTCTCTCAGCGTTTCTATACTCGAGTACTTGGGAAGGTCCAACAGGTTGAAGCAGGTGTGGGCTACAGGCAGGTAATGCTCCCCTCCGCCGGTCGGCTGGATCACCAGCTTCAGGCTTTTCATGCCCAGGATGGGGATGCGGTCGCTTCCTGTGAGGAACACTGGAGAAACGGGGACAACGTGAATTCTGCTGGCTGAGGGGAACCGTCTTTATCGGGTTTAAAGCTCAGACGATTCATCAAACTTACATAGAAACAGTTTCTTCTTCTCCAACGGAAGCTCGTGGAAGACCTCCCAGAAGAGCTTTATGGTTGGATGTTCGGCCCAGTATTCTCCTTTATACTCAGTGCTCTGCAGAACCAAAGTCAGAATTATTCCTGCTAGGACTTTCCACAGTGATGTTACACACACAGCGCTTTGAAAACGTGTTGAACTTTTCCACATTTTGTCACATTACAAAACCCAAACATAGCAAAGGATTGTACTGGGATTTTCTGATTGACCAACATTTGTGTTTAGTTGAATCTCCAGACAGATCTGAAGCATTGCTGTCATAACTGAAGTGAAGGATTTTTTAGGTCTGTTTTTCATGATTTTTCCTGAAAGTGGCTCCCCTGAAAGGTTCCGTTAGTCCATCACAAAGAAATCCCCATAAACAAAACTGAATTTTGCAGTGTGACAGAATGTGAAAAGGTATGAATACTTTTATAAAGAACGGTGGGAGGTTGTGAAAGGTCACCTTCTCCAGCTCTGTCCAGTCATAGTTGGTGTTACCAATGATCATAGCTTGCAGTTCGCTCGGCTGGAACAGATCTAAAACCCTCCCACCGCACACTTTGTGGAAACCTGAGTAGAATCCCTCAAACAGCGGAGCCACCGACTTGTTAAAGACGTAATCCACGTAGGCGTCCACAAACTCCTGCCTAGAACAAACATTGTCATGGTAAAATGAAACCCTGAGGACTCCCACATCAGCTAATGGATAATAAGACAGCCAAGACGTTTTTACCGGTTTGACTTATTGACATTAATGTTTTCACCGTTTGGCACCAACTCCAGCACCTCAGTGGCTCCGTAGTTATCCTCTGTGATCTGGAAAACAAGCAGCTGCACTTTTAAAATGTTTTCTCTCAAGGACTGAATTATTTACCTGTTTTCAACAAACCTTAACTTACAGTGAAATTCAAACAGAAAGTGTCTTCAATGTCATCTTCAGTGTAGTCCAGTAGTTCCTGCAGGCTCCTGGTTTAAGATCGTACCACAGAACGGTCAAAACAGGCAGAATTAAATATTCTGATGGACTCTAGATAAACACAAACCTTCCCACGTCTGGCATGAGCTCCTTCAGGTCTTCCAACGTTGGTTTCCTCTTCAGGAGCTTTTTGTAGAGCGCCAGAGGGAAGTTGAGCTCTACGATGGTGAAGTTGTAGATGGCCAGACCACAGATGACCCCGATGAGGTTAAACAGGTCAAAGTCCTCGAACGTCTGCAGCGGTAAGCAGAGATGGGAAAAGATTTAACAGAGCTGCTCTTCAGACACCCCAAAGTCAATGATGATGGATCCTTACTGTCAATGTTAGCACAGCTGCTAACAGCGATGCTCATTTTTTACTACGGGCTTTAATGGTTTTGATAACTTTGAAAACATTTAGAGCACTTAGCTTCCCCTAAATGAATTTTTACAGATAAATTCTAAAAGGCTAATTTACATGGTTATTTTGTAAACTTTGTGTGTTGAAGTTTATCATCATCATCATCATCATCATCACCACCGAGCGCTCTGACCTTGTGTGCAAACCAGATGAGTCTGGATTCCTCGTAGTAGCGAAACATCCCATATTTGGGATCCAGCAGCTCCTTCATGATCAGGAGGAAGAACTCTTTCCTGACTCCTCCAGCATCAACTGCATCTTCTCCCACAAAGATCACCTGCAATGGAGCCCACAAGACAGTAAAAAAACTATAATTTAACTAAATATTGAGACTTTTAAAAATTTTACATCACAGTACAAGATCCATGGCAGTAGTACATTACATTAGTGGAAAAAAACCCATAGTACTGTGGGTTAATGAATGAATATTAATAAGTGTGTGAGAGTGATGAACAGAATCACATCATCAGTGTGTGAATAATAATAGTGACAATAATAATAAATCAAATTATCTGTAAACTTGCAGTGGATTAATTAATAAAGTTAAAAAGTTATTTCTACTAGGTGGACTTTGTTAGATTATATTCAGGAATTAGTATTACTTTATTCAGATTTTTTAATGTACTTTCCTTTTTTGAGATTGTAAAAAGTTACACAAAAAACTCCTGTTTTCCACTGATTCTCATCCAATCAGATTCTAAAGACATGACTAAGAATCTGCACTGATTAATTCATACAAACTTTGTATGAATTAATGTTAAATTCATACAAACTTTGCTATTAAATCATCCAACTTTTGCAGAGTTTCTTCTATAAACGTTGATGTGAGCGATGTTTACCTTCAGTGGTTTCTTGTAGTCGACGTTCTTGGACTTCCTGAGGACCTCCATGGTGTCGCCCACGATGTTCTCCCTGCGAACGATGAGGATGAGGCAGGGGTTGACCGACTCCACAGCGGGCAGGAACATGGAGCTGAAGTTCTGCAGCTGCGCCTGATCCACCGCCATCTGGTGTTCACACACAGGTTGAGGTAAAACGGGCCCAGGTGGGTTGGTTCAGTACAGAGATCCAGCAGAACTGCAGTAGATACCTGCATCTGTATGACGGCGTCTGTCTGAAGCAGCGCCGTCTTCGCCTGAGCATCGAAGACGAAGGGATACCTGCAGAGAGTCACCACACCGTCGCGGCCCTGAGGACACAAACACACATCAACAATGAAGGCGTTTAACAGGAAGTAGATATGTCTTTTTTGGAAAAGAAAGGAGGAAAAAAAAACAAATCAGAGATTTAATAACAAGGTGTGAAAACCTCCAGGGTGAGAATACTTCCCCTCTGACTCACCATGGGGTACATCTGCCTCTGAATCCAGGTGACGTAGTCGTTCCTGATGTCGATCAGGTCGTCCAGCTCGTGGATGTAGAACTTGTCGTACTGGATGATGCTTCCTGATTTCTCGTTCACCTTCAGAGAGCAGCAGAGTGAAAGCAGAGAAAACCCGGCAGCGGGAGAACCAGTCACCAAACCTTCTCTCACCTTGTGCAGAATCTCCAGGAAGCGGAGCGAAGTGTCCACGAAGCAGGTGAAGATCCGCTGCTCGGCCGGAGGAATGCCCATTTTGTGCATCTGGAGCAGAAACACAACGACGTCCTTGTAGATGTCGACCAGCCGCTGAAAGAACAGCGGCTCGAATGTGGACCACCAGTTCCCTGAAGCCATAAAAAAAACCAACAATCTGAGACAAAGATGGCTCCACTCATCAACATAAGCTTCAGTCGGCGTGAAGAAACGTTCTGCATGTTTTCAGGTACAAAACAGAAATGTATTTATTCATGAACCTGAATGAATCAGTGTTGCTACAGTGCTGGTATGGCATTACGTGAATAACATTTTTAATTTATGCTTTACTGTTACTGTTACTAGGCTGATCAGAGTGACTGCAAATTTTTACTATGAATCCATGACCTGCTGATCTGTATATCAGCTCATTTCCACCATGAAAGAAAGTCCAACAGGAAGTCAAAACTATGAATTTTAAAGTCATAATGATTATAACATAATTAGAACTATTGTTTTCAAAATAATGACTTTAAACTTGACATTATAACTTCAAAAATTCAAATTATGAATTTAAAACTTAGAATTATAAATGTAAAACTCTAAATTATGACCTGAAAACCTCAGAATTATGGCTTTAAAACAAAAATTTCACTTCTAAACTGGTAATCATGACTTATTCTCATAGTTGTGACTTTTTTAACTGCAAATTATGACTTCCAGTTGGGTTTTTACTCTTTCTTTCAATCTGACTGGGGTGAGAAATGAGCTTCAGTGAGTATGAAGGGAACCAACCTAAAACCTTCAGCGGCGCCTCCTTGAGGCCGACGACGCATTTGGCAAAGGGGATGGTGATGGTGATGTAGTTGCTGCGGTCGCTGAACAAAGGGCTTTCAGGCAGCGACAGGTAGAGCCTCAACGCCTCGATGTCCGGAGGAGAGCTGCTCAGTTTGGGAATCAGCTCCTTCTCCAGGCTGGCAGCAACCTGAGGCACAAAACACCAACGACGGGCCGGTTACAGTTACTGAGGATGGACCGGATCCATCAGGGACGAGTTCAGGCCACAAAGCAGCACAACGACACATTTAGACTGGAAATGATGCTCAGAGTTTTTAGTTTTTATTCAATTGTTGTATCTTATTTCTACCCGTTGATAATCTTATTTATTTACCTCAAGTTAGTTTTGCGTGTATTTCTGCTGCTTAGGATTTGTTTGTATTGTTTATAGTTTTGCACCAAAAGCATTAATTTATTATAAAAGTAAATGAAAAGGGATTTGAAATAAAAGTCCATAATTTAACATTTATAGACTAAGAAACATATTAAATATATTATATTCATTTACATTGCTGTGGCTGTATGCATACTTTAGTGTATGTGATTGTGCGTATGTATATGTACACATATTTATAAACACATCTGTATTTTTTGTATATATATTCATATTTATATTTTGTAGTTTAGCTTGTGTGTTGTTGTTTTTTTCTACACTGTTCTGTTTTTTATTCTGTAGTTTTTCAAATTTCTGTTACTCCTTCTGTCAAGGCAGCTTACATTTCAGAAATGTGGAATTAAAGGATTATTTTATAATAAAAAACAGTATATTATAGCGGTAACAGTACACAGAATTCATGGTTTCTTTGCACTCTGAACAAGAGAGAATTATGCAAATATTTCTGATGTTTTTATTATAACTTTCATCAACAGTAAAAGAATCTTTCAATTCCTGAAATTCATCTGACTTATCATTATGCTCTAAAACTTTTAAAGAAGTTGAAAGTATAGAACCGAGTGGAAATTTGGTTGATATTTCTCCAGCATATATTCCCAGTTGTACCTGAATGCAGCATGAGCAGCTGTTGGAGAGATCCAGTCTGTTTACCTTTTGTTTAATTGTTTTTAAATTAAGAATAAAAAAAGCTACTTATTATTCTTCCAAAATAAATGATGACATTTTTTTTACTTCATCCTGTGGTCACAAATGAAACATTTGTCTTCCTATCTGTTCTGTGACGTCGATGCAGATCGGTTCTGTTCTTGACTGACCTGCTGAGAAATCTTGGGGTGGTCCTGCTGGATCAGTCTGTGGAGAAGCAGCCGGGCCATGTTCATATCCACCCCAGAATATTTACTGCTGGTACTGAAGTGACCCGGGTGACTGAGCAGAAGGAAAAAGCAGCTATAAAGCGAGCGATGAGACTAAAAGGTGGAGAAGGTTTGGTTCTGTTGATTACCTGGTGGACAGAAACGAGCCGTTCAGGCAGCTGGCAGAGGAGAACACCAGGTCGATCTCACTGCAGGAAGCAGACAGAGTCATTATTAACATGGTGCAACAAAACCTGCAAACTGAGCTGAGAAGATTTCACTCATAGGAACGTCAGGGCAGGAGAAATCTGAGTGACTGATTTACTTGGACACGTCGACTGGGAGTCTTCCTGGTGAGTTGTTCAGCCATTTCTGTACGGTCGCCTCATTCAGGGTGCAAATCCTTCTTTGAGGATCTTGTTCTGTCAGATTTTCCATGTCCTGAGGTTCCTAGAATAAAGACAGGAAGAACCACAACAGCTTATGTTGATATAATCCATCAGGTTTGAAAAACCTTTAAATAAGTTTTTAAAGACAAGCTAAAATAATTTAATTAAAGAGGACAGTTTACTTACATTATTGCTGCAATAATGAGCAAAGCTCTGATCTCCTCCGGCGTAAATCCTTTTGACCAAGCAGCTCTGCTCCGACTCTGGACATTAAAGCAATAATAATTAGTACAATAATAGACATATTATTCACGTAACGTTGGATTTTCATCTCATATGCTTTAATTAGCGACATTTTAAAACTGGATTGTAGATTTTCTCCAGCTTTTGTCAGGAAGTCTCACCGTTCTCCTCTGAGGGACAGGAAGTGGCCCAGGGTCCTTTAACGGGGGAGGGGCTCTTCCTGTTGCAGGTGGCGCGTGTCCCCAGCTGGCCGTTCCCTCCCAGTCCAAACGAGTAGATCTTCCCACAAGCGGGTGTGAAAGCCAGCGTGTGCTGCCTGAAGTTCAGAATGTTATGAATGTCTAAACAGACGCAGCGTTCGCATTTTATCTCTGATTTTATCATTTTATCGTTTACCTTCCACATGAAATCTGAGTGACTACATTTCCCATGAGCTCAAACACCTTCCTGGGGTTGATTTCATGGTTGGTGGAGTTATGGCCGAGCTGTCCGTATCCTCCTGCTCCAAACGTAAACACACCCCCTTCCTGTGGAAACACACAGAAACATGAGGCTGAAAACGATTAGAAACATGCAAATACAGCAGAGCGATTCTTAACGTCATCAGGTTTGTTTTCTTTGACCCAAATCTCTTAAATACGACCATCATCCATCATTTGTAGTAAGAAATAATCCATGTTCTTACAACAAGCCTGGCAGGATTCAACATAGATGAGTGATTCTCTTTCTTTTACATGTTGAGCTACAAACTTCATGTTAATGCAACGTTTCCCCTTAAAGGTGAGAACGAAGTGACTGCTGTGTGTGTCAGCACTGCAGGGGGCCTCTCATCAATTCATATACATTTTGCCATGTTTTTTGTTGCTAATGTGTAGGAGCCTGCTGCTGGCAGGGAAGAAGAACAGCAGTGAGCTCCGACAGCAAATACATTAAAAATCAGGGTTGAGAGAAAATTAAAATACACTTTATGGAACCAAAGAAAACAAGGAGAGAGTAAAACTGTGGTTTATAAGCTAATTATACGCCAACATCCTCATTAAAACTTGATGCCATGATGAATATTTGCACTGACTAAAAACTGACGAATGAACAAAAACCATTCAACTGAATTTAGGTCAAAATCTTCTAAGGGAAATTATAATGTATTTTCCAGGCACATAGTGCCATTTTACAGCACATTAAAGTAATTATGTTCCCTTCAGTTGTTACTACATATGTCAAATATGACAAAAGAAATTTGACGCCTCTGTTTCTTTAAAAAAAGTTGATTTTACGTTATACTCAACTACAGACATGAATTCATTCAGTTTTGTGTGACAGAAGTTTTCACAACCCTCAACATAAAGACTCCTGGCTGTTTGCAGATTCAAATGAAAACGTTCTGAACGGATCTAGTTGACCTTTGTGAGCACGGCCGTGTGATCTTCTCCACAGCAGACATGGATCACTCTCTGGGATCTCAGGGACTTGAGGAGAGTTGGGAAGCAGCGATCTGTTGAAGGCCAGAGGAGAATGAGACTCAAACACTCCCAGGCAGCGTACGGATTTGTAAAGCGCCCACCGTTGGTGTCGTTGACCCCCAGCTGGCCGAACTTGTTGCGGCCCCAGCCGAACACGGCTCCAGAGAGAGTGAGGGCGAAGCTGTGAGCGCCACCTGCTGCCAGCTGAGCGAAGGGAATGGCCTGCAGCGACTGGACGGCCTGAGGCGTGGCGATGCTCTGACCCGTCTGGCCCAACCCCAGCTGGCCGTATCGGTTCTGACCCCAGGAGAAGATCTGGCCGCCTGGAAACAAATGCACTGTGATGGACCGGAACCGAGACGAGGGGAAGCAGAAATAAACCAAGCAAAACGTCCTCACCTCTGGAGAGAGCGAGGGAGTGCCAGTACCCACAAGCCACTTGGGCGACCTGTACATCTGATAGACTCTTGATATTCCTGATAAAACATAAAATAAGAACACGAGCAGCAGAATGAAAACAACACATTTGATCAGACTTTACATAATAAAAGCAGAAGCAAATATTGTGTTTTTCCCCCCACAAATTTTTATGTTCTTTGTTGAAAATTGATGTGACAGAGCAACACAAAGTGGTAGTGAATAACTGTAAACTCAAATAAAATATTATAAAATATTATATAGATTTTTATTCTTTTAAAGTTTGTTAGATAAAAAAAGGTTTTTGTTGATTATTCTCTTCTCTGGTTAACTTGTCTAATGTTTTGTATTTATACTGGCTGCACTCTGAGGGACTGCAGATGGAAACTAACACTGCCATATTTTGTAATATACATTTTCTCTTTTGAAATAATCAAACTACATTAAAAGGCTAAATGGAGAAATTTGATAAGTGTGACATTTGTCTTAGTGGTGTGACTCAAAAATGTTATTCAAGTTAATTGAATGTAATAAATTAATCACATTTTTAATCAAAAGCTAAAAGACCAAATAAGCAACATTTTTAATTCAATAACTTTTTGCTGCTAAATTATTGAATAAATCAACATTTAAGCTCAAGAAGAATTTTTTTATAGTAAATCTGTTACTTAACCATCAGATTGGATGATTGTTTTATTCTAGCCATTCGGTTTTCTAACGTTTCAGGAACTGCAGATCATTGATTTAACTTGGACTTGGAAATGTGGACGCTAACATTAGCGTAAGCCTCTGTGCTGCTGCAGCATGTTTAGCTACTTTAGACTTGAATAGCTTCACTGGTGAGCTAATTCCTTTTAGCACAACTTGAACATACAAAAGTATTTGCCAGCATCCAATCAGATCGTTTCTAAAGCAAAAATTAACTCCTTGTGGTCCAAGATTAGCGGCTTTGTCGCCCATCGGTGTTGTTAGCAGACGTCGCTCATGCATCAGATTTATGGTTGTAACAGAAACACAAATATAAAGGTACTGGTTTGTTTGCAACAAACATAGAAATGAAATGCATTAAAATCTGTGTAATTAATTAATCAAAATGAACGCATTCAATTCACAGTTCATGTTACAACCTAACTTTACTAGGAAGCCCAAAAGTTACGTAACTTTTGGGCTTCATGAAGAAGTTTGAGGCCTCCAAAGAGCAGCTGCATTTTACCGACAAACATGAGGCTCGATGTTCTAACTATTTTTATTTAAGTGTGTCAGTGTGATGGGTAAATACAAATAAAACTTCATTTTTTCAGTGAATAAATAAATAAATGTTTTAGAAAACTATGCATTAGATTCTTGCACTGTAATATTGATTTGCCAGCTTGTATTGGTTTGTCACATAAAATCCCAACAAATTTCTGCTGCAGAGAAAAAACTCATTTTAACAGAAAGTCACTAGATCTACCTTGGAACTCGAATACATTCTTCAAAGTTATTTAGACCCAGCTGTCCGTCTGAGCCGAGCCCCCAGGAGAAAACCTGGCCTTTGTCGTTGAAGGCCAGCGTGTGCGACTCTCCGCAGCACAGAGCCACAATAATCTGTGCGTCCAAGGCCACGACCTGCTCTGATAGAAGACACGGTTCAGGTTTTTATGAGCAGAGGCCGACGGAACCAGACAAAAACCATGAACGCACCCAACCTGGTTTCTTCCTGGACTTGTCGTGACCCAGCTGGCCCAGGTCGTTGCAGCCGCAGGTGTAGACGGTCCCATCGTCCAGCAGGAAGGCCGTGTGTCTGCGGCCGCAGCCAACGTCGCTCACTCGCTTCCCGTGGAAAAACTCACACCTCCGCGGCTCAACTACGATCTCTTCATCGATCCCGCCCAGGCCGAGCTGTCCGTAGGAGGCGTTTCCCCAGCACAGCATGGTGGCTCACCGCGCTGCAGGATACACTTCAACCTGCAAAAGTAACATCATTATAGCTTCATAAAGCACAGAAAGAAAAGCAATAATCACTGGCTAATTATTTTGATTTATATATAATGGAAAAAGAGCTAAAACAGTTAATCATGATGAATCGATTATTGAAATAATCACCAAGTAATTTTGTAATTATTCATTAACCAGCATAAACCAAGTCAACAAAATATCATTTGCTGAAAGAACATCTTCAGAGCAGGAATTAAGCAAAAACTGTATAAAAATATAACATTTTCCATAAAAACATAAAAAACCTTTGTCTGTAAATATGTTTTGCCAAAAACTCTACCTAAATCTCTTAATAATAATAAATACTTTTATCTAATGCACCCTGTACTTCGTTGGGGCTCCTTTTGCATGAACAGGCATAGAACTGCACCTACATGGTGCAGTTCTATGCCTGTTTTAAAGTGCTATATATAAATAAATTTGACATAACTTATATATTTGAACGTGATGAAATCCAGTGGACCAACACCAGCAGAGGTCATAGTTTGGTGGAAACTTTGAGCAGTTTGGATTCTCTGCCTTAATAATCTCAATTTCTGAATGAAATTATACATTTATTTTCATCTGAAAATAAAACACTACTAGTTCTGTAAACATTGGTGTGTGGTTGATCTGGAGGCTCTGGCACGCCTGGTACTCCAAAGTCAATGCTGCTTGAGCACATTTTACTTCCAGGTGATAATGACTGTCTACTGTCTATCTGTCAAAGCAGTTGTTTTCATGGTTGAGTAAAGCCTAACATTCCTGAATGAATGAATGGTATTAATATGTCAATAAATTAACTTTATGGTTATATTCTAACCTATAGACATGCACCTACATACAGGCTTTAAACCAATTAGCCAAGCTAATAATCAACTTTCATCCTGAAGCTTTGGACTTCTTAATCTGAGCACATTTCTGACATCATATACATAAAGATATCATAATTAACCCACTTTATATTAATAGCCAGTATTGGCAACATTCTAATAATCCAGGATTATGTTTCCTGTTATCATAGTTAGCAAGGATATTACAAGCTAGCCAGGTGAGCAATGAATGGTGCAACCTGGCCAGTTTGGCGCTTATGAAGCAGTTCACAGGTCGGTTTTCTTTAATGATAACATATAACCTATAAATCCAGTCAAAGCGTTCAACACGTGGTGTCATCGATACTTTAAGAGGTAATATTCCACCATAAGAGAGGCAGTTAGCAAGCTAAAGTGTTATAATTTAGCACGGAGTTCATTCTGGAACTCAAAGCTATCATTAACATAAACACAAAAAAATTATTTTTATTGTGTTTTTGATTTGCTAAAATATCCTCTTAAACAACTTTAAGAGCATGTTTCAGTGAACAGCTAAAGACAAGCAGTGAATCTCACCAAAAGCGGCTCCCCAAACAGCCACCCAGCCTCCCTGCGCTTCACTCTGCGGATGCTTTCAGAAATTATACACCGGACATTTTTCAGAGATTACCGTGGAAAGCTAACAATCACCTGGATGAAACTAAATCCAAAAGATCTGTCAACAACCGCTGTACGGCGCTATTAATGTAGTTTGTCAATTATTCGGAAATACAACCAACATTTCCGGTTGAACTTTAAAACATAAAAGCATTTTACTAATGTTAACAACACCAGCCGTTCATATCGGTGTTAAAAAGCACTTTCATTTACATAATTATTATTACTCTATAATTTTGTGCCAAAATGGGATTACTATGTGCCAAAAATAATAATTTTGTAAACATATGTTGAGATTTAATTTTGAAAGTTTGACAATTAAACCGGAAAAAGTACTACATTTCCGTAAACTTTGCGCTGAGTAGTAAAGAAATGTCGCGAAGCATCAGAAATGTTCTAGATGCACATCGTGCGCATGCGTGATCCCTGACGTTGTAAACGTTTTTATATACCACAGTAAAATCAATAAAACTCGCTCATATATTTCTTTGTTTCTATAACTACACCACTAAGAGACTGGTTCACTTTATGTCGTCCAGGTGGCAAAAATAGGTCTGAGTTGTTAAAGTTAGAGATTCTGACCATAGAAAAATAAAAAATAAATAAGATAAAAGCAACAATCTGAAACCAAAAGCGATATTGTTTACTTTTAGTGCGCAATCGAGCTCACATAATAAGGTAAAGTTCAGTTTTCACAAAACAACATGTATTTAATTTGAATATTTGAAAATTATTGTCATGATACATAGTACAAAATAAAAGTAATACATTGAAAATGTGTTAAAATGAGATATAAAACACTCCAAGACTAGGTTTTCTTGGTTTTATTTAAACAGATAAAATATGTTGTTGTCTTTTTCAGCAGATGATATCACCTTATGGAACAGCGCGTCTTACGGAAGAATCTGGAAATGATCTGTTGGATCTTGTTTCTGTTTTTCAAACCAAATGAGTCAGCTCGCCTTGTTTCACTGCTGTGATCATCCGGCGCCCTCTGGCGGAAATGAAATCAGGAGCGTAACAAGAACAAACTGTTCACACTAGTTTAAACATTTCCACAGAGCTGTCAGAAGTACTCAGATCTTCTCCTTAAGAAGAAGTACAGATAATGGTATGAAAAAATATTCTAGTAAAAGTAAAAGGACAGGTTGAACTGTTTAATCAATCAATCAAGTTTATTTGTATAACACATTTCAGCACATTCCCTGCTGTATTGTTTTACTAAAGTAAAAATAAAAAAGTATAGTTTTGAAATGTATTTTAGTAAAAACGTAAAAAGAATACAAAATGACTTTTGAAAAGTATAAAATACTTTGAAAGTTTTAGTCATACAAAATACATTATTTTTCTCGACAAAATAAAGAAAGACGTATTTCTGAAAGCTTTATTGTATATTTTTAAATAAGAATTTATTGAAACGTCAATCATTTTTTCTTCCACTTCACCATTATGAATTACTTTTTTCTGTTATGTAAAGTTAGAAAAGAAAAGGGTAATACAATTCACATATTGTAACCTGAAAAAATGTGGACAAATTCATGTGTTGAGAATAAACAGCAGCGTTCAGTTTGTCTGATTCCATCTTCTGTTGCTTTCGTTTTCACCTGTTGTTGCGTGAGTACGTCTCTCTGGATTTATACAAACCCGACTTAATTTAAGGCTTTGAACACTTTTGTAATTTTTGGTCAATATTTCTATACAAATAAAATGTAAATTTTTGGGCATTTTGTCTTTTACAGCTGTATTTTAGTTTATTTTTAGTTTATTTTCTCTAAAATTGAGTGCATATTTTAACCCATATATGACCTATTTATCATTCTTGTTGCAGAAAACACACAAACCAGAAAACAAATGATTTCAAAAATTTAACACTTTTCTTGTAAAAGATGAAAATAATTTTTTACATTTCAGCTCTACAAAGATCCCCTTTTCTTCAAAAATCTGACTCAGTCATTTACTTCAGCTACTATTTGCCTATTTAATTTCTCAGCAAGTAAAAAAGATCCAGGAAATAATTTTTGTTTTTAATTTTAAAAATCTGCACAGTGACCAATTTGAACTTAAGATGAAAACGTTTTCCTTGTCAGGATGAGCGGCTTCCTCATAACTGCAGCTGGGAAGAGAAGTAGAGCAAACCTTTATATTAAGGCTCCAGAAAGTCACATTGACAAATCTCTCAAGTATTTTGTGATGTGCAGATGAGGGTTGAGGTGACTGTAATGTTTTCCAAGTGCGTCTCAGTTCCCTGTGATTACAGGCTGCAGTGACTGACCTGCTGTCAATAACAGCTCTCTTCCCACTCCAACGGCGCTGTTAACGCAAACACTTTACGTAACAAACAATTTTAACTGTTTCTTGTTAAGACTCAGCATCAGGTGCCTTCCCAGCGATGTGGCTCGTCCCGTTCTGCAGGTTCTACTAGGGAGTTTTTCGCCTGCCGGCTTACGCACAGTGGCCTGATGGGTGGCAGCAGCCGGGTTTATAAAGATCCAACCGAGACACGGCTGACTATAGAAGCAGAACAGAAGCTTGAGAAGCAAACATGTTGGAGCTGGTTGGAGTAAGTAAAGGTTCAAAACGTTTCCGTTTTTCTGAGAGGAATGGTAGTTCTGGTATTGACGGGTGTGTTTCTTTCGTTCAGGTGGTTGCTGGATTACTCCTTGTTGTAATTTGCTGTTTCAAAGGCCTGGAAGATGTGAGTAACCCTTTAATATTTTTGAAAATTTAACAAAAGCAAGTTACCAGCAAAGGAACATAAAACCTGATTATCTGACATGATTATTGCTGTTTACAGGGAAAAGTGTCTCAAAAGTCCCAAATTCCTGAATCCTCTTCCAACAGCATTCTGGTGAGTAGTTTTTCCAGGTGCAGCCGTTTCATTTAAGTCTCAAGCAATCAAACATTTGATGCATGACTCTTTAACAGAATGACCTGAATGAGGAAGATGTGCATTTACTGGCAAAGATCCTTTCTCTCGGACTGGTGGACGCCGATCCAAACTACCTGCAACACCTCAAAGGCTTCAGAGACCTGAGAGGAGGGTGAAGAAACAGAAACTAATGGACTCAAAACCAGCAACGTTTCTGGGAATGTCTGGAGATTTGTGTTAAGATCACTGCATTGTAAACTGGACTTGTTTTCTCACAAGACGCTCCACAATCAGCAGAATAATAGGCGCCTTATTCAGGTTAAACCGGATCCAGAGCCGTTCTCCCTCTGGTTAGATGTGGACAGAAAGTCTGGATCAAGTTAAACACAACAAACAGCTGGACTGTAACGTGTGGAAGCTGATTTATTATGCTGCTTGCGTTCTTATCATGTTTTTTGTTTTTTTTGACCTGTAAACAATAGTTGTAGTTATCTGGGGTGCAGAAATGCTTAATCACTCCACTTTGTCCTTTCCTGGAATGAAGAAAACAAGAGAAGAGAGATATAAAGGAGAAACCCACACAAAGAGGCTAAACGCCATGAACAACAGTAACACGTCTCACTCCAGATTTGACTGTTGAGCCGATCGCCGAGCAGGTAGAGCAGCGACACCACCACCATGTTGAAGAAGAAGAAGCCCAGCAGGCCAGCGGTGCTGAAGTGTCCGAGGAGGGGATACACCCAAACTCCCACCATCAGATAAATCCACAAGATCCTGAAGAATCGACAAGCAGAGGGGGAACAAAAATGTTTTTTACTGAACAACCTGAAAGTTTTCCTTTCAGTTTTAGTTTTTCTTTTGATCTTTCTGATAGTTCAGGTTTGACTTTTGCTTGTCATCATTGGCTCGAATCAACACACCAACCTTCTGGTGTGAACTTTAACCTACTTTAGCAAGTCACTTTAAAATGTCCCTTTACTTCCATTTTTTCCCTTTAACACCTGATTGTCAGTAAAACTGAATGTGAACTTGTTTTATTCAATGAAATGATCATTTGTTGAAATGTGGGTGTGAAAACAATCCAAGGTGTGATAAAGTAATAATGTCTTTAGTGATTTACTGATCAGAGTCTCACTCATTACTTCAAGCATATTTCTGTTCCTATTAGCATTCTGGTTTATCGAAGAGATTTTATTGCAAGTTGGATCTGCAAGCCATATTTCTGAGGGAGAGTCTTTTGCTGAGCGTAAGAAAAAAAGGTAAAGTATGAATGCCAAAGAGAGCCGACAGATAATCCAAGCTACAGACTGGAGGTTGCAGAATATAGGAAGTCTGTTCCTGCAGAGCAGACTGAGCTAATGCATGGCTTGAGCTGTTTGCCCTTAAAAATAATTATTTTTCATAAGTTATAGATGATTGTTTTTGCAATTCGACCTTCTGATTCTCCCTGGATCTCACACAGATTGTAACGCGCTGGTTTGAAATAAACTCTCCCTTTGTCCGTGTGAACAGAGCCCAAGAAAATAACTTTATTTAATTTCTTTTCTGCGGTTCTGGCGCTGAAGGCTAATGGATCACGAGTGGTTCTGGAATCTGATTTCATCTCCCTGTTTGCTTTCAGAATTAGGAGCTAAAACTGATTTTCTTTTGTCTTCTGATGGATGAATTTCAGTTCAGATATAAACTGAAATTTATCTCAATTGATATAAATTTGTTGCTGTGTCTGGTTTTCCGTTATATTAGTTAATCAATAATTATTTTAGTGTTTGATTATTGGATTAATCAGATAATAAATGGGAACATTATGCTGATTTTTGTTTAATTATTTAAACCTTTTCCATACAATATTAGAAAACATTAAAAGATGCAAATAAACAAATAATTCAATTCCTTTTTAAAATGCAGTAACAGCATTCCTTCAGCTTTATTATGATTTTAACATCAACATGTGAAACTCTCAGCACTTTCTGCTTGACTTAGCATCAGTACAGTTTATGGCTGATCCGGTGATTATTTTGTGGGATTAAATGATTAATAATTGAATAGAAAAAGATGCTTAATATATTTTTTTCGACAGAATTTGGTGAAGCTAAGCTGCCACTTGAGAAACATTTTTACAGACAGAAAGGTTTTTATTTGTTATAGTAAAATGTATATATTTTTGTATAATTTTGGTTTAATTGCAGCTTTTATTATATTGTATAAATTGAGTCTTTATACTCCTTAGTTGATTAGTAATTTAGCAGACAATTATTTCAATAACTAATTCATTATGATTAATCCGATCAATTGTTTCAGCCCCAGCGTTCCTCCAAGATAGAAAACAGGAGGATAAAAACCCGTCTAACTTTGCACCACAGTGACCTCAGTTTGACATGCAGCCAAACCGGTTTCACTCCGGAGCTCTGGATGTGTTTACAGTAACAGCTGACTCAGCACTCACCAGGATAAATAAGCCAAGCCCACGACTGACAGCGCTGCCAGGGCGCGCCTCGTCTGTGGGTACGTGTGAGGCTGCACCAGCACTTCTCCAAGCAAAACAGGAAGGACCAACGTGTGCTGGGAAAACACCGGAGCAGAGGCACAGTGAGCACAGCGAGGATAGGTCAGGAAAACCGGATAGAGGGGAAATAAAGCAGAAGAGATACCATGGCGTGGTTTATCCAGGGAGGGAGGAAGGCATCGATGGTTGCCGGGTAGACTAACTCTCTGTCATAGGCAAAGATTGTCCAGAAGAGCACAACCACAAACTACAAGGATTCAGAGGCCACAGTTGGTGCAGAGTATTACTTTTTAACACATTTTATTATTTTATAAAACACAAATGTTCTTGTTATGATTGTAACTTATGGAGCTAAAATCATAACATGTTCTCTCTGGGTTCTTCCTCCCACAGTCCAAAAACATGACTATCAGGTTAATCGGTTTATCCAAATTGCTCATATAAATATATTTTTTAATTTCTGTGTTTATAAACATACTATTTCAAGTGAGCATTAAATTAGGACAAAATCAAAATGACACAGAGGTGTAAAACACATTTGGTAACATTTGGAATAAGAGTTTCTCTGTTTAAACCTGTTAGACAGTTAGCTTTCTGTGATTCTGAAATGAAACAGAACATTGTGCTGAGATCCAAGCAGCTGGATGAAACCTTCAGTAAGAAGATTGCAATAGTTTAAGAGTCTGGTGGGATTTCAAGAGCTTAAAGTGAACCTTAAAAGGCCACCATACCCAGATCTGACTGGCATCCAAACGTTTATCCTGAAGACTGCAAGATGCTGAATGAAATTTCCCACAAACCAGAAAACATCAGCAGCAGGCTACTTGTACTGTTGATTGGGGGTTAAAAGTTTTAATGAGTAGTGGGAAGAGAAAAGTTTTTCTTTCTGAGAAGAACTTAAAGGCCTGACTCAATACTGCCAGAGAAAACAGACAAGTGTCCAGATTTCTAGAAGAAATGTTCCTTGGTCAGATGAATCTAAAACTGAATCAATTGGACACCAGAACCTGAGAACATGCAGGAAAATCCTCTCACATCAGCAGTGAAGCACAGAGCAGCTGTGAATCAGATTATATTTCAGGAATATTTGAGACTATCTGTTAGAAAATATAAAAAGCTGAACCACAACTGGACCCAAAAACGTTAAAATGTAGCGTGAACTATATTTAGAAACAAACAATTTCAGGTAAGAACTCAGATTTATTTCCACTCAAAATGACACAAAGATGAAAAATATTTTGCTCTTATGCTAAACTGAACTGTCTCACTTTAAAAAATATGGAAAGTCACGAGTCATTCACTTCTTGATTTCACATATTGTAGAGTAGGGGCTTCCAAAGTGCCGGCCTGGGGCCATTTCTGGTGAAAAAGGTATCCATAGTACAAAACGTTTGTACACCAATGCTGTTATTAGAGGATGGGGTGTGGTAACTTTTTCCTTTGCTAGAAAAAAACTTTTTGTTTATATCTGTTTATGAGTAAAATAAGACTATTTTTATTGTTTAAATACAATCCCTTTGTTTTCCAGAGATCGATACAGGAGATCAGACCTTAAATACAAATATTAATAAAGAACTGCCATTTTAAAATTATAAAACAGTTTTGTAAATAAATAAAAAAGCTGAATTTAGTGGCAGGATTTTCTCACCGTCCCGACAGGGAAGGCAAAGACGGAGAAGAGGAAGTCTTTCCATCTGTTCAGCGCGCTCTCTGCCTTCTTCCCTGGTTGGAGATCGTTAACTGCTGCCAGGCTGAAGAACGTCATTTGCAATAACTGAGAAAACACCAGTAAAATTATTCAGTTTCACCTGTATGACATATTCACCACAGAGGTCACTGCTAATCGTGCTCACCAAGTTCAGAAAGGTGAGGTACTTCCACGGTCCTCCATAGACGAAGAGCCCTGCTGGCAGCTCCTCTCCATCCTTTGAGGCCAGATAATTCACAATGAAAGTGTACCAGCCGAACGCTGAGATGTGGAACGCCGCCCTCAGGGTGGAAGGCATTTTTAAAGCTTGTGTTGAACAAAAATAAATTATTAGAAACTCTGGAGAACTAATCTAAACAAGCCCAAGTATTCCCTTCAGATGTGAGGTATTTCAGGCAGAGCAGGTCTTTATAGATTAGTGTGCTTCAGTCCAAGCTTATTAAGATGCTGGTGAGACGCAAAGTGACATTTTTAGACAAGAGGCCCTCTGTTTGTTATGAAACGTAACATATCTTCTTTCACAACCAACCCTCTGAGACATGTGACTGAATGGTGAATTTATTCACTCTGGGAGCCTGTTAATCTGTTTCACAAGAGAAGAACTGAAAAGTACAGCAAGTCCCGTTTCGCTGCGCTAAGACTTTCAAAACCAGCATTTGGTGTCATTACAGGGGAGCTGGGCTGAAATATCGAACCTTTAACAGCAAATGTACGACAATCAGAAAGGAACAATAAAGTCGACATGCTTGGTTATAGCGTCAAATTTTAAAACTCAAAAAAATCATCCTGAAAAGTTATAATTATTCTACACAAAGCTGCATGAAAAATGCAGAAACAAAAGCAAATTTAGCCTTTTACGTTTTGTCAAATCTATAAGAGTCTATAATCTATAAGAATAAAAGTATTTTAACCAACATAAAATAGTGCAGAATTAAATTAAATTTTTTTTTTTTAAGTGTGCCAGAGGATTTTGCTCCTTTTTGTCTTTTCCCTTTATATAAAATCCTGTGCATTCAGCTGTCATTTGTCAATAGTTTCTCCCAAAGTAATTTTTCCATGTGTAACTATTCAAATAATTTACTAAATAAATATTATTATATATTTGTTCACATACATAAAATATAGCTTTGTATGATTTTGTGTTATTTTTTGTATTGTGAATCTATGATAGCATTTTCTTGACGTGAACCACTCTATCGCCACAAGGGGGCAGTATTACATGACGGGTTAATATAATGCAAATACTTAAAGGTGACAGTCATCGGTTTAAACAAGGTTAGATTTTTATTATCTTATTTTTGACAAAGTAGTTTTAAATATTGTTTCTGACATTCATAAAAAACATTTATAAAAAAAAACCCCCAATAATATAAGGAACAACAAACTAATATTTTGTGGCCAATCTATGATCTTGTTGCAAAAAACCCTCCATATAAATATCCTCAGTGGATGAATTTATAACTTATGTGTGAGTCTTATCTATTCCACCATCCTCTTTCTTACATCTAACAGCAGCAGTAAAGGACCGGCACAGTTCTCCTCAAGAAAGCAAAGACCTCCAACATCTCATCCAGGTGAAGCAGAGCAGCTTGCAGCCCTCTGGCCTCCTGGATCCCCAGTATTTAGATTAAACTGTGGAAAGAACCAGATGTACAGTTTGACCTGAATTTGCAGTCTAAAGAATAAAGAATATTCAATTCTTTCACAAGCGAGTCTCTTTTTGTTCACACGTTAGAAACAGTTGATTCATCTTGGACAGATCTGAAAGTTAACTAAACCTAATGAATAGCAAATTTTCATATATTTAGGAGACCTGATAAAATCAACCAGGCCCCATCGTTTCCTCTTCAGTGTTTACTTTGTGTGGAAAACATTTAAAAATAGAAAACATTTTTTTCTGTGTGAATACTTAATATTTATATTTAATCTGCTCAGTTCATGAAATCACAAATGTGGGGAACCGATTCCAATACTTTAGTTTTTATTAGGAAATAAAATGCTTAAATATTACCCAATAACAATACAAGCACTACAGAGAATTAAAGATTCCTGTTACCAGGCACAAGATCACATTTAGTCAATTTAATCACATAAAGAGAAACACAGTATTTACATTCTTACTGAACAGATTTTAAGTAATTTTCTATTGATTCACAGACATGTATTGGATAAACAAAGACAAAATAGGTTTCTTACCACACAATGGAATGTAAAGTTCAAACATAAATAATTATTTTCAAACCATGAACATTCATCCAAAAATTGGTTGTGGTGCCAACATTTTTAAATTCTTCAAAACTAAACACCATGTGAAAAAAACTTCAGAACTTTTACAGACAGAACTTGTTTCAGGTAACTTTGTGGTCATTTTAATATTCTTCTCCTTCAGTCTCACCCTCCTATTCAATGAAACCAACTCCAACCTCCTCATAATCCTTCTCCAGAGCAGCCATGTCCTCCATGCCCTCACCCTCACGCCAATGAATCAAGGAACACTTGGCGTACATCAGATCAATCTGGAGGTGGAGCTGAACCCAGGCCTTTCCAACAGCCATGGTGTTGCTCAACCTTCACACAGTGTATGTAGGGACTGGAATGTTTTGAATTTATTAGCGATCTATGGGACGGAGAAACATTCAAAACATTCCAGTCCCTACAGGCCACATACAAACTACAAACGAAGGAATCCCATAAATACTTTCAGATGAGACACTATTTACGTACTACAATGGTTCCTCTCAAAATCCCAGATGAAACCGAGTGGAATCATTTTCTTGAGAGGAATTCCTCAATTGTCCAGTGTGTCCTGCACACACAGGGCAGAAACACAGGTTTCTGTGTTTAACTGTGATTTATTAATTTAACGGATATTAAAAAAAAACTCTTCTAGATAAACAAGTTCACTTTGTGTCCATTTTTTTCCCCAAGCTACAACAGTTGAACACAAACTACCAATTCTAATTAAATTATGGGAGAGTCAGCTAAAAATATCAATAAACAGAAATATGGGAGGAAATTTTACTTTTACTCTCAAAATTATCCATAAGTATTTGAGTGAAATTTCACTCAAAATTATTGAGTGAAATTCAGTATAATATCAATACATTTCTCTATATTTTTGTACATCTATAGTAAAGACAACTGGAGTTTCTAAATTGCCCAATACATTTGTGGAAATCCTACATATCAGACTATATTTCTCAGGAAAGTCTAAGATTTAATATGAGAAAAACATTTTTACAGTAAAACTTGGTAAAGTGTTGGGAGTATCTGAGAACTCCAAGGACCACAACCTGGAAGGTAATACCTAAGAAGGACATTGCTGTGGATGTATTCAGGATTTGCTACATGTCTTAAATAATTTGTATCTGCATTGTACAGGACTGTTATAACTTTGAAAGTGTTCAATAAATAGAATCTTCAAAATAAAGTGAATGATGTCGCCTTGAATGATGAGGCATAAATATTTCACAGCCAACAGCAGCTGCACAGTTGGAGTTATAATAGAGATATTTTCTCTCCTGTGTGGATTATCATGTGTGTGCTTAAAGTTGATTTATGTCTAAATTTGTATCCACAGATCTCGCAACAGAAAGGTTTCTCTCCTGTGTGGATTCTCATATGTATAATTAAATGTGATTTTCGGCTACAACTGTGTCCACAGATATCACAACAGAAAGGTTTCTCTCCTGTGTGGCTTTTCATGTGTCTGTTTAAAAGTGTTTTTTGGTTACATCTGTGTCCACAGATATCACAACAGAACGGTTTCTGTCCTGTGTGGATTCTCATGTGTGTGTTTAACTGTGATTTATGGAAAAATCTATGTCCACAGAGATCACAACAGAAAGGTTTCTGTCCCGTGTGGATCACCATGTGTCTGTTTAAATTGGGTTTTTGGAGGAATCTGTGTCCACAGATATCACAACAGAACGGTTTTTGTCCTGTATGGATTCTCATGTGTGTCTTTAAGTATGATTTATAGCTAAATCTGTGTCCACATACATCACAGCAGAAAGGCTTCTGTCGTGTGTGGATCTCCATGTGTGAGATTAATTGTGCTTTTTTGCTAAATCTATGTCCACAGATATCACAACAAAAAGGTTTCTGTCCTGTGTGGATTATCATGTGTCTGGTTAAATATGATTTTTGGCTAAATCTATGTCCACAGACATCACAACAGAAAGGTTTCTCTCCTGTGTGGATTCTCATGTGCATAACTAAATTTGTTTTTTGGCTAAATCTATGTCCACAGATATCACAACAGAAAGGTTTATGCCCTGTGTGAATTCTCATGTACATAATTAAATGTGCTCTTTGGTTAAATCTATGCCCACAGATATCACAACAGAAAGGTTTCTGACCTGTGTGGATTCTCATGTGTGCGGTTAAATATGATTTTTCGCTAAATTTGTGTCCACAAAGATCACAACAGAAAGGTTTCTGTCCTGTGTGGCTTTTCATGTGCCTGCTTAAATTCTGTTTTCTAATAAATGTTTTGCCACAGTCTTCACAGTTAAATTTCTCTCCAGTTTGGACCTTCCTTTGTGAGTCAACACGTTTGTACTCTGTAGCACATTTCTTAGTATCCAATAAGCATGGAGACTCTATTTCTGAATCTGGTTTGTTAACTAGGTTTCCATCTGACTCAGGAGTTCTGCTCTCCTTCCAGTTATTGTCCATGTCCTCAGTTTTCAGTCCACAGTCCAAGTGTTTCATCTCAGAGACAGGATGCTTTACATCATCGTCTTCTTCATCCTTCTTGGTGTCTTCAGACTCCAAGGAGTTGGAACCATCTTCATAATCTTCTGTCTTGATGGATTCTCCTTCAGCGTTTTCTTCTGGAAGCTTTCTGTTTTTAATTTGGTTTTGATAAAGTGTTGAGAGCAGAGGAGACTGTTTATCATCCTCACTCTTTATGGCACTTTCCATCTCCTCCTTCACATTGAACAGCTCTTCCTCCTGACTGATGCAGACTCTTTCCTCTTCCTCTTTTATGTGGCAGAGCTTAAGGTCACTCAGGTCCACATTAGGTTTTTCATCGTCTGGGGCTTCTTCTTTAACCACCAGTATCTGCTTCACATCTGCTGGAAACAATGAAACACATTATGTATTTAAAAAAAAGTATCTAGACTGTTTCTCAGCTTCAACACTTCTTATAGGGGTCTTGATATTAAATTCACACCAGATGTTAGTAACTGTAAATTAATCCTAAAATAACAAGAAAAAAAAGCTAAATAGACAACAAAAAACAACAAAACTTGATCTAACAGAGAGAATAAATATTTAAGAAAAGGTTGTCTGAAAGTGCATGGAAAGAAGAGCTGTCAATGTCAGTGCATGTGATTAGAACATTTTAATGCATTATCACAGTAATGCAAATTAATTGAATTACCTATTTTACCCTAAAAGCCTCTCTCCTGTGGAGTGTTACCTGGATCACAGCAGCGCGTTCTGAGCTCGACACAAAGGAAATGACAAACGACAGTGAAAGGTGAAAGTTTCTACAACAGCAGACAGCAACAAACGTTGAAAACCTTTCAACTTTCTTGTGTTGCATCACTACCCCATGTGTGCATGTCAATGTAATATTACTTTAGGAGTGCAAGTCTGACCACAGTCTTTATTTAGCAACTAGTTTGTACTTTAATTTGATCAGAAGGAACGACATGGAGTCATGAGTTGGGTGAATGACTTGGACTGATGCAGAGAAGATGCATTGTGTCAACAGGTGCAAAAAACCCTGACCATCGAGTAATGAATTTTCTGCAGAGGTTGATACAGTTTTCAAAGTTTCAGGAGTTAAACAGCACAGCTACAACAGCTGATGGCTGGACTATCATCAGATGAGCATTGAGTATCAAATTAACTTCACAAGTCAAGGCAAGTGTGTAAGTATCTAGTTGTTTTAGTGAATAACAGATGTGACTACAGCCACAGTTAGCAGCAGCATTTAAAACCAGAAAACCATGATGATCCCAGAAGTGAAAGGGAATGGGGTTTGGTGGAAGCGCTCATGTAGAATACATCTATGTGTACGAACTCAACCTCTCACATGATTGTGTGCATATTTATATTTCAAGCTCACAAAGTTAGGCATAGTGATTGATCATGATTAATTTTTTAATCAGCTGACAGTACTAACAGAAAGATAAGCAATGTCTTTCTACATCACTCCTTATTGTGGTGAGATGTACCAATGACGTTGGGCTCCAGGTTCACGCAGACGGCCTGAGGGACGTGATTTCCAGGACCAGTCTCCATGAAGAAAGTGTTGGAGGATTTATGCCCTCTTCCAGATTTATGCCCTCTTCCAGAGGTTTTGTCTCCAGGCATCAATCTGTCCGTCTGGATGCCGTCTTCCAGGCAATCCTGCTCCCAACAGCCACCATAAATCTGGACACCAAGAAAACATGTCACTTGGGATCAAAGTGGGAAACTAAACCATTATATAGCCAACTGAAGGACTATAGAAAAGGACATATACCAAGGTGGAAGCTGGTGATCGACCCTAACCCAATAAAATCTACCAGCTGCACTGATGTGAAACATTTGCTGAATGACTAACAGTTTTATACTTTGAAACAGAAGCTCTGGTGAAGGAACTTTATCTAAATAGTCTGTTAACAAGAAAAAAAATGTTTGATCCCCAAAACAAACATTAAATACTGTTAATTTTACACAAAGAAACATAACATTTGCATGAGAAAAAAATAGGAAATGTAACAAAAAATATGTTTATATGCAAAATGCATGTGCACGTTTTTTCTTGTTAAAAATCAAATCGCCCAGAGTCTCTGTTGTACTTCAATAGGATCACTGCTTAAAGTGAACATAATTACAATCATAAAACTTGAATAAATAGTACTTGCTGACATTTGCATTCCAGATGCAAATTTAGGCAAACAAACAAAAGCAGGTAGCATAAAAGGACGAAACAAGCGACACCTTTCAGTTCATCTTATTAATGCTTCTTGTGCCGAGACTTATAATCTGCGCAACAGAAAGAACCTTTTGAGACACGAATCTACTTTATTTATGGAAAATGCAACAACATAAGCTAATTTTATCATCGTCGCGGCTGATCACATCCTGTTAGTCATTGAATAGCTCTGGCTAAAAACCAACAAATTATTCATTTAGTACTTACATTTAGTTTTTTTTGCTATGAATCAAAAAACAAAATAAAACAACGAAAGTCTCGGTAGTGCTGTGTAACGGTGTTTATTATCAACATGGCGCATTTGAGGGTTTTCTTAACTGTTCAGTCTGTCTTCGATTAATCTTCTGAGAAAACTTAAAATGACCAAAAAAATAAATATTCTTACCATTTTCTCTATTTTGTGAACATAGGTAGGCGAGGCAGATATTTATAAATTAGTTACATTTCAAGACAGTTTTCGTCGGCGACTCGGCGTCTCTCCAAAACTGTCAAAACCGTTAGCAGTTCTTTGTCTGCGGAGCCAATCCGAACACTTCTACAGGCTTCCGTAGAAAGAATGGAATGCGAAGGTCACATGATTAAATGGCCAGCCAGCTGTTCAGGGCTGGATTATACCATTTGTAAACAGCTGAGGGGTGGTCGTAGGTTTTACGTCTTCTAAGAAGTACTACTGTATTAATAACATTATTTAGAAAAAAAGTCTATAAGTCTAATCGATGGCTTTTGTGGTTCAAAAGAAAATAATAACTGAATTAATCCCCCGTCCGTCCGTCCGTTTTCTGCTAGTGCCTAATTCTAGCTGTCAAAGGGCGAGAGGTGGGGTCACCCTGGACAGATCGCCAGTCCATCGCAGGGCAGCACAGAGACAGACAGGGCAAACAACCATGCACATACACAACCCCACACACTCACACACGCACTAAGGAGAATTTAGAAAGACCAATTAACCTAGCAGCCATGTTTTTGGACTGTGGGAGGAAGCAGGAGTAACCAGAGAGAACCCATGCATGCACATGGAGAACATGCAAATTCCATGCAGAAGAACCCCAGGCCGGGAATCGAACCCAGGACCTTCTTGCTGCGAGGCAACAGTGCTCCCGCTGCTTCTTTAGTTTCAATTTATCTTGTTTTTTAATTGGGAAAAAAATTTGTTTACAAATACAAAGATGGAAAAAGTGGCCTGAACAATAGCAAACAGATACAACGATGATGTTGCAGTCAGAAATGCACACATTCAATGACCAAGAAGAGAAATGGAGAACATTGTTGTCACTGCATGCACAAAGCAGAATAATGAAATTTTATTGGCAGCAGTATGTCAGACAACAAAATAATACGACATTTCTGTTTTAGAGTATAAAATTGGATCATTTTGATAAAAATCCAAAATGATTAGGCCATCATTTCTCTATTTAAACTAATGTTTAAAACGAAAGTAAAGTTGTGTATTGCTTGTAATATTTACCCAGTACACATTTTATTTAGAACCAACACTAGGTGATTGTAGATCCAGTTTGCATAGTGCATAATTAATGTTTTATTGTTGTTTTTTTTCCTATTGTCCCACCTGCACTGTGGATCTCTGCAGCCTCTCCAGGACTGCCAGCTTCTCCAGCATGTTTTCTCTGACCTGTCTGCAGTTCCTTTCTCTTCATGATTGTTCACTAAAGTGTATACAGCAAGCCTATTTCCATATTTAATGAGTTCTGTGAATAACTGGTTGCACTGGATCATAGTAAAGAAGTAAAAGGGGCTGCAGGCAAAATATGCAAACCGTAATTTCCATATTTTCTTCCACATCACAATTATTCTCTAACTTATGTGTCTCAAATCAGTCTACATGACATTGGAGTTTCTGGCTGATAAAGTATGAAAAATTTACACGACACAGAGTTTGCTCGACTGAATGCAAATTCTAAGTATTTAAAGATTTGTGTAACAGTTGTTTTTTTGACCACATGATGGCGCCAGAGGAAACGCCATGATTTGATGCAGCTTCTATTCAAGGACTTCAAGGTTTCAGTAAAAAATGATCATCAGGCAACAAGAAGATTCAAATAATTAAAACACCTCAATAGTGTCAAGAAAGCTTCTTATTAAATGATAATCTAGATGAAAATGTGTAATTTGGGAGTAATTTATATATAATAGACTTCTAATACAATGACATACAGCTTGAAAATAACCTTTAGTTTCAATGTCTCTCATATTGAATAGGCAAAATATCACATTTGGTCGGAACACCACTTTACTGTTGTCAAAACAGCTAAATGGGACATTTTCTCTCAGTCTGCTGATCCTTTCTGGTAGTTCCATGATTTTCTTTGTATTCCTGCATGGACGCAATCTACACATCCACCTCTTCCAACTCCACAATCTACAAAGATCTATCATGTTTTCTTTAAAGTGAATGAAAATAATATATCACAGAAGAAATTATAGTACAGTTTTACCAGCTTTACAAATTCTGGTTACTTCAGATTTTATAAGATCACATAACGAGTTGACTTTAGACAGTGCTGCAGTAAAAAGGCAAAAACAGGCATCACCACATAAACATCCTGTTGCACATATTGCATTTTACCCATGTAGTCAGTAAATACAGCTTTGATCATGTCTTCTACAAGTAAATTTATGAAGCAAACCCTTTACTGAACATGGGGCTGAACAGCTTTGCAACGTTCTGTACTGCTGGTAGTTTTGTCCGGTGAAGGAAAGTGAAGGCAACGTCGTTGCTCTCAACCTTCTGTGCGTAGAAAGCCTGTTTGCGGCAAAAGCAAGAGGCATCTTGCAGAATCAAATAATGTCTTTCCCTTTTCTCAACGTCCCTTGGATTCCATCTAAGGTGCCATCTGTTGATGAGAAAGTAAACAGAGAAAATCATGTACTATATATGCAATCAGATGTGTATGTGAGGCCTAAGTGAAACTGGTAATACATTCCTACCTCAAAACGACTGTAAACTTTCCTCTCCTTCCTCATGCTCTGAATCCTCTCCAATAGCTTCTCCTTCTCCTGAGTTGATTTAGTTTGCCCCCTGTTGTATGACCTGTACCCCAACTCCTTTTCGTTTTTAGTCTTTTTGCCAGCCTTGTCTTCTTTCTCGTCGTCTGTGACGGGGGACTCTTTTGTTGCTTCGTTCCTGCTTTGGGATTGGGCAGAAATCTGCTCCAGTAGCAGCTTAGTGTCATCTCGGAGGTTGCTGCTTGCGATCACATTCACTGTTGAAGAGTGGTAGCGAGACTGACTCGATTTGGGCTGCTTGGATGTCACCTCAGCTGTTTCGGAGCAGTTACTCTGCTTTGATTGGTCTTTTGTTTTCTCCCTGCTTGCAGGATCCTCAGTGGATGGTTTCTGGCTCTTATCTTTGTCCTCTAGATTGTTGGACTTTTTCTCATCTGTTTCCCCTAACTCAGCCTCTTTTTTACTACTCTCCTGAGGTGCAGCTGGTTCTGGTGTTTGGTTTTGAGGAGTGACTGCTTCAGACATTTTGCATGGCAAATCAGCTTCAGCTGGGGCCGCCGTGGTAGGTTCACTTGGGCTGCTCGGTGATTGAGTTGTTGGCTGAACAAGAGATTCCTCTGATTTTGGTTGAGTATCATTGGATACTGAGTTTGTATCTGAGAAGTTTTGCTCTGTAGAGACACTGGTTACCGATGCCTTAGCTTCAGGGTCCAAACCTGACCGGACTGACTCAGAAGTTGAGGAAGATGCTAATATTTCAGGAGCTGAGGGTGTGTTCAAGTCTGTTAGCTTGAGGTTGGAGGATGGAGCAGTTTGTATTGCCACTTCTTGAGGAAGTTCACTTTTTTCCAACAGTGAGGCTTTAGGAGACTCCGTGTTTTCAAGTGATCCTGTTTCCGTAGGTACATCTGCAAGATGGGTGTCAACTGGCTCTGTGACAGATGAAGTTGTCTTTTCCAAATCTGGTTCAGAGACTGAGCCTTCATCACCAGATTCACTGGGCAAAGTGGAATCAGGTATAGATGGACAAACAGCAGGAGATGTGCTTTGAGCTTTAGCATCTTCAGGGGATTTAAGGGCCTCACACTCTTTTGCAACTGACTCCTCTTGCACTAATTCAGTAACATTTTTCTCTAAACCTTCATCTAAAGGTGTACCAGCAAAAGATTCTTTCCTGTTTGTCTCTGTGGTGGCATTTAAATTGTCCGGCTCCTGATCAGCAGTCTTTTTGTCTGGAGAAACAACAGGATCTGTATTTGCAGCATCAGTGACTGAGGTGTTCTCAGATGAAGCGGATTGGGAAACAGCATCTAGATGAGTTTGATCAGAGGTTTGTAAATTTTTATTGGAGGGCTCTTGCTGTGAGGAGCTAACAGGTTCCTGAGCTTTAATTTCATCAATATTTGATAATGTTGTGCTGCTAACATTTGTAGAGCTGTACACTTCTTGTGCAGAATCAGAAAATGAGGTCTCTTCTGTCATGGCAGGGTGGTTATGCAAAACTGAGTCAAGTGGAGGAGTAGCAGAGGTAGAGATTTGCACTGAGTCTATTTCCGATGTAGTTTCTGCTTCCGAATGAAGAGGAGGAGAACAAATACTGGTTTCTAACTGAACTGATTCAGTGTTTTGGGGAGTAGTAGATGATGAACCTTCCCCTAAACTAGGAATTATTGAAACATATTCTAAAGTAGGAGGTTCTCCTCTGTCAGTGCCTTCACCATGGGATGAAACGGCAGTGTGAGCAACATTTGCTTGCTTGAGTGAGTTCTTTTGGACAGAAAGTTCTGATACAGCTGGGTTTTCTGGTGATTTGCTCTGACTTGCTTCGGTTTCTTCAGCAGAATGCCTTTCTGAGTCTGTTTTCACTGATTCAGCAGAAACTTCTTGTGCTTGTTCTCCAGAGGTACTGAGAGTTTTGGGGTCATTTTTGACAAGACTATCCTGCTTCCTGGTATTTTCATCATGCTTCACAGAGGGTGATGACTCTGAGTTTGATGTCTCTGTGGACAATGTAGTGATATTTTCTGATGAATCCTTTGGTACAGAAGGTTCCATGCTTTCAGGTGTTCCTTTTGAAGGATCCTCTTCCTTCTGGGACATTGACGTATTCTGGAGATCTGACTGTGGTTTTATTGGGGCCTCCTCTTCTCCTTTTTTAGCTTGTGAAGCTTTTCGTTTTGCAGCCAACTCTTTGAAGAACATGAGCCTATTATCTGGATCGCTCATATCTATATATGGAGATGTGAACAAAGGATTGGGCATTTTTACCGGTTGATCGGTTTTAGGCAGTTCAACTGATGTTGGCTTAGATTGAGGAATCAGTGCTGAAAACCAATCTTTAACAAAAGGATTTGGCAGAGTTGGGTCTTCTAGAGGTTTACTTGGAGGATCACCTGTTTCTGCAGAAACAGAAAGGCCACCTACTGACTGGCTGTCCAACTCAGTTTTCTTAGGCTGGACTTGGAGTTCAGTAGAAGGTTTTGGGATATTGGAGTCCTTGTTGCTGATATTTTCACCAGGCATTTTTACTGAATCTTTAGCAACTGAAGTTTCAGGAGTTCTTTTTGGAAGAGACTCTTCCTTCTGGCAAACTGACATGTTTTTGAGCTCTGATTGTGGTTTTAACTCTGCCTTTTCTTTTTCCTTTTGAGATTCTGTAGCTTTAGCAGCTTTACGTTTTGCTGCCAGCTCTTTAAAAAACATGAGCCTCTTATCTGGATCATTCATATCGACATCGGTGAGCAGAGGTTCAGTCGGTTGTACCGGTTGATCAGTTTTGGGTGCCTTTAGTTTAGGGAGCTTGACTTCAGGCATCAATAGTGAAACATTATCTTGCTCTGCATCTGTTGGTTTTATGGCCTCCTTTGCCTCCAGGGTATCTGCAAGGTCTTGTGAATTTTTCCCCTTTGATGTGTCTTTATCCTCCTCTTTTTTGCTTACATCATCTGGTTTCACTGTTTCCAAAGTGGATTTTATGTAACGACTCCACTCGAAAGGTTCTCTTGTAGTAGATCTCCTTTGCCCCAAAACCTGTGAAACAAGGGGGAGTTTGGCCTGTTCGGTTTTGGTTTTGTCACCTCCCTCATCGTCTTGGTCTGCAGTAGTAGTTTCTTGAGGGGTCTGTTGCTCCAGGGAGCTGAAAATCAGAGAAGACCTTAATCTGGAGGTTCGTAACCCCCCTGGATTGCACTTTCTCTTGAAAGAGTCATCTCTTTGAAGCCCTGTGCTTATTGGCGGTTTTTGGTCCTCCTCCTTAGTTTTTCTCTCTTCAGCTGTGTAGGAGGTTTCTGAGGATGCTGGTGTGGTTTTGGTTTCTATCACCACTGGAACAGGGTCATCCAGAGCTTTCTTCAAGTTCTCTTGTGTGACTGCTTTGGCAAAGCCTGGCATTTGGCTGACTCTAGGTACAGTGGTAACCTTAAACTCTTTGACATTGGGTATTTTAGAAGATGGTAGATCTAGTAGCTGGGCCGATTGTTGGATGGGATTCAAAGGTTCCTCAAAAGTGTCTGGCGGCTGAGTTGACACCATTGGCAGGCCTTCTTCCTCTGGATTATCATATGTATTAAGGTATGAGCCAATCCTCCAATTTCTCAGCTTTTGTTTCACAGTGGGATCCTTGCGGTTCAAGGTCAGGTCATGAAAAAAAGGCTTCTGATCAGCAGAGTTGGAAGGCGTTGGAGAGGTTTGACAGGCATATGGCTGCCCTACCCCCAGTCTTTTGGGTTGAGGGGAAGTAAATAAAAAATCCACTGGTGGTTGTAGTTTATCTGTGCCTTGATCAACATCTAGATTTCTGGTGGATGATAAATAGTTAAGAACAGGATCAAATTCTGTTGGTACTTCTTGTTGTAAAGCCGGTACAGGGTACTGTTCAGGCAGATAGCTGTGGTTCCAGAACTTATCAAGGCTGCTGTACTCTTCTTCTGGTCCAGGAAAAGACTGCAAGGGGAAAAAAGGTTTTCCCCTTGGCTCAGAGTCTGGCATTCCCTGTTGTGGCATTAATGGGAATGTGTATCTGCCAGGAACATCTTCGGTATAAGAGTGACGCTTTAAGGCAGGATTATCTGTCATCAAATGCCGTGAAGGACCCGGGTCAAAACCGGGGTCCATGTGCGACTGTTGGGAACCAAACCTATTATACATATCTGCAGGGCCGCGAAGAGACCCCTGCCTCTTTAGAGCCATAATCCTCAAATTCCCTTCGAGTTGATCATCATACGGATGTCCTCCCCAGTCATCAGAAGGAATGTCCAGAGTCGGGAATCTTTTAGGCTCTCTGTACAGTGAAGAGCTTTCATTGGGAAATTGTCTCTTTTGTAAAACTTTTAAATCCTCCATCTGAGCAAGCATGTTCTCAACATTCAGCGGCTGCGACTGAGCGAAGAGAATCCGGAACTCCTCGTCGAAGGTGGTCACCAGCTGTCCAAGGAAGAGGTGGGCCATGCAGCGGTGCAGCTTCTCAAAAGACCACATGAAGCTGGAGGAAGACAACAACCAGATGGGGTTATCATATCATCTTAGAGACAAACTTAAAAACAAGAGTACAGCAGCCTTCACACTTATAAAGATGTGCACAAAACCCTGAAGTAGATCAATCTTTTATTGTTGAAGCTTAACCTTTCAATATTAAATTTGAGTACATAAATGCAGAGGAGAAAATCCCACATTAAGGGGTTATTTTAAAGAAAATTGTGCAAACCTCTAATAATTGCTAATAAATAAATGATAATTTGGACTTTTGTCATTTTAATTTGTAAACTGTGACTTTTTGTTTTCCAACAGCTCTTTACTTCTATATATTGTTCACCAACATGTGAAAAACCAAACAATGGCTAATTAGGTCTTAGGAGTTATTTCTGCACATTTTGATGATTGTAGTTTAATCTAAAAGAAAGTTTCTGTCACATCTGGAGGGTATTTGGGTTGATTTGGGAGTTTTTCTGTGTTTGTATATTTAGTTTTGTTTAGGCTATATATCTTTAATCCCCTTTGTTGTTTTCTGCTGAATGTATTCTAGTTTATTACTCAGCTTAGTTTTCTCTTGCTCTTCCTCAGTGTTTGTTATTTATTTCCTCTCAAGCTCAGTTCTACTCCTCTCTCTTTCCCTCAGCCTGCTGGCCTGGTCTCCTCTCACAGCTGCACCCTGTTTCTAATAAGACACTTGTTTTTTTATTTATCTCATATCCAAAGTTATGTAGAAACTGAATATAGGGTTTTTCCATTTCCTGTAAGCTATAATCATAAAACCTTCCTGAAATAAAAGCTTGAAATGAATCACCCTGTATAATCTATTGAATGTTGGTTTCACTTTTTATATTCAATAAACTTCCTTATTTTGATGCATTCATTTGTTTTTGAACTAATGTTACCTACATAGTGAATAACAGATAGCTTTTAGTTTTAATTTGAAACAACCACATCAGTAACAAACAAGGCTTTTGTTTGCAAATCTCCATAGCAACCATTAGATACTAAACAAAACACATCAACAGGAAGCTATTTTAGTCAGAGGAGATTTGAGATCTTAATCAACAAGCACTCCAATCTATGATAAAGAACTCCCCACTGTGGGAGGTGGAGTGATGCTGAGGGTCTGGGAAGCTCGTTAAGAATGCATGGAATCATTACATCGAAGCGTTTAACTGCTAGAGCAGGAAAACAAATATACAAACTTTTAAGAAACAAGAAACGTGTTTTGCATGACAAGACTTTATGCTGCTGCAAGAAAAGATGGATTCATTTTAAGGCTTTTTTACACATCTGTTCTGGGATTTCTTTATCAATAACATGTTGGGTTTAAAGGAGCCCACCTGTAATTTCCACTCAGCACAGCTCTGCAGTCGGTTAGCAGGAAGCGATCCATCATCTGGCCTTTGAAGGTTTTCCCAGAGCGGCACTGATATGTTATTCCAGATACTGTTCTCAAGCGTAGGAACTGCAGGACACATCAAATCCAGTCATATCATTAATAATCAGCAGGTCATGCATGTGATAATGTTTTGAGCTGCGAGCTAAGTTAGGAGGCAGAGCTATATTAGCACTGTTCCCTCTAGCAATGCTAATATATGCTGTTAACCTGATTTAGATCGGTTGCATAAGAAAAAGGAAAAATACTGACAAACCAGTTTATTTCTACAGTTAATTCACCTGAAAGTTCATGGATCATAGTGTAAAGAAAAGCTTGATAAGGTTCCTTTATTTGGATTGTGAAACTATCTGCCAACAGCTCTGCTAACACTTCTGCTTTTCCACGCCATTATTTTGGAAACAGTACTAGGCAACAGAGCCGGTATGACAAATACATGATTGTGAGAAAAATTTCCATAAAAAGACCAAAAAGCAATGTCCTTGTGTGTCTGTGCGTGTGAAGCTCCACTTCCTGTCTGCAGCAGGCGCATAAAGGACGTTTTTTAAACAACTGAAGTATAACCTTGAACTGTTTTAAGTCATGTATTATTGCTTTATTTGCAGCAAAATGTAATTTTTTCAGTAAAATGCATAAGAAGCTGTACTCACTGGGAAGGCCTGCAGATTGACTCTGCAGTTGGCCACCATGTTCACAAAGAGATCAGCATTCTGCTCATCCAGCAGGATGTAGACAGCAACTCTCCTCCCAGCGGCGTTGAGAATATCCGCAAATATGTCAACATCAGTAAACATGTCCATCACTATAGCGATGACCTGAGCAGAGAGAAGCCGAGAATGAGATAATAGTTAAAAATTCAACACAGGTGGGACGCTTTGAAAGGAAGGTGAAGAAGGTTTGAGAGAGGTCAACCTGCTGGGCGTTCTTAATCAGCCGCCGGGCCTGCTCCTTGATGCTCGGCATGTCCGGCTCCGGGGGGTTAACCAGGGTCGTGACCTCTGTGGGCTCAATGAAGTGGTGCATCTGAGGCCATCCGAGGTCCAGACCGGGGACGTCCAGGTCGGAGTGAATGGGCCAGTAGGTGTCTGAGGAGCCTTCTCCCTCGCTGTCCAGGAACTGCTGCTCAGAGAGGATGCTCTGCTTCGGAGGCTGAATGACGCTCTGGATGTACTGGATCTCAGCCGGGGACAGGAAGTCCACCACATCCACGTTTTGGAGGCACTGATAGTATCCTTCCAAGCTGTCCTCCACCAGGGCGTCGACAGCCAGCCGGTACTCCTCCCGGTAGTGGGGAGGGAGGTAATTGGGGTCCAGGGGGTTGTCCCCAACAGAGGAACACTGAGAACGGCGCGCCATGCTGCAGGTCCAGAAATAAAAATTAAAATAAATAACTCATTCATTGCAGTTTGGCTGATTTACATCACATCCTGTCTTAGATTTAAAATATTTGTTTGTCAAAATCCAAAAATCGCAAGCAAAATATGAGTTCTGCAGAAAAAAACAAAGACTGAGCAGCTTCAAGAATCTGACCTAAACATTAACTTGACTGAGATCACAAATAAATATAATCATGGGAGTTCGGAGTGTAGGAAAAGGATGGACATCACGACTATAATAATAATAATAATAATAACAATAATAATAATAATAATAATAATAATAATAATAATAATAATAAGCAAATATAAAGGTAAAAAGTAATTATTTAACATTTAATTAACTACTACTATAACCAACACCACTGTCACAACAACAATACTACTACTGACTGAAACATAATTACATAATTTATATGTAATATTTCATAATTATATATTACAGTAATAGAAAATAATATCTTGTAATAATAACATCTACATTAATATTATTTCTACAAAAAATAATAATAATACTTTGCTACTACCAATACTAATAATAATCATCATAATACATTATAATAACAAGTATATAATAACAAGTGGCACCTTACTAATACATTAATAATGATAATAATTATAGATTCAGCTATATCTTAAAATACGTAGGTAAATAAAATGATAATAATAATAATAAATAATAAAATAACATTTAAACAACTGGTACCTCTACTGCTTCCACCATTATTATTATTATTATTATTATTATTATTATTATTATTATTATTATTATTATTATTATTATTATTAAGACAACAACAATAATATGAATAATAATACCACATGAATGTAATGATAATAATAATGATAATATGTATCATCTCTTTCCTTTTGGACCACGAGTCTTAAAAACAAAATCAATCAATCAATCAATCAATAAGGATAATAGTAATAACATTTTCAGCTCCTTCTTAAAATTTGCAAATCAAAAGTTTAAGAAGTAAATAATTAAATACATTATTTTAAATAACTAATATCTGTCCTGTCGCTACCATTATTACCACAATCACAATAGTTATAGTACTTCGCTCTGTAGAGACAATAACTATGATAGTTATTGGGCGAGGAAGACTTCAGGAAATACGCTGCAAGTCGGAGAATATATCACATTTATATATAGTAAAACTCCTAAATCGTTTTTTAGTGGATCTGCTGGAATAGCGCTAGTTTGGAATGTGAATAAAAAGGGAAGAAAGTTGAGTCCAACCACAGGAGAAAAGGCAGATGGTTCTGGGTGCGGCTCCTCCCTCTGGCCAAAAGTCTCCATTTCTAAGTGCACCGTGAAACCGAGCAGTGTGACAGAAAGGCACGTCACAATAACAACATGTATCAATTTTCAAAAAGCAAATATGAAGAAAACAGCTAGCTAATAGTAGTAAACAGCTGATTTGGGAGTAAAAGTGACTCTTTCTTCAAAAGTTCGTTTATAAAGCTAAATAAATAAAGAATTACAGCTAAAACAGAAACAGGACCGCCATACTTACACATTAATAACGATACATAGCGGTTTTATTCAATAACAACCAGTCCCACCCTGCGGTTTTTTGTCATAAACTCACCTCTGTTATATTTCCTCGTCAGGCTTTGCGGAGGTTAAACTTTCCGACCATCCTCCTCCCCGTTCAGCGAGTTTTTCTCCACTGCTGCGTCGCGCTTTTCTCCATGTTTCCAGCTGGGAGTTTGAAAGAAAACTTTTCTCTTACATGCCTCTTCTCCTCTCTCCTCTTCTCCTCACCCAGCTCAACCAGTTTGCCGTCATGCTTCAGGCATGTTGGCTGAATCTCTGAAACGCGGAGAAAACTTGCTGTAGACAGAAGCAGAAGCCCCGCCCCCTTTCAGGTCTTCATGTTTTTTTTTTTGGTTTTCAGACGCATGAACTCTGATCTTCTCTTATCTAACTCCTGACGTGCTACTATAACCTCCTCAGAGCATGTAATGGAGACTTTATCTGTGTTTGGGTAAATTTATTGCTCATGCTCATCTGCTGCTATCTTCAATAAAAACTCTAAAAACATCCATACAGCTGAGTCATAATAATAAATCTAACTTATAGACTTTGTTGGCTTCAGTGATTGTTTAATCACTTGAGCTATGAGTTATTAAGCATCGACTAAGTGGCTTGAGTTCACGGTTGTTGGCTTAATTGCTTATTTGTTTGATGCAGTTTCAACATTAGCCACAGACATTCAACTTCGGAAATGAGATCAACAAAATTAACCTAGACAAAATAAAAGGAAACAATAAGAGATGGGATGTGATACAGTCACACTCTGTAGGCATTAAAAGAGCTAAATAGTGGCTTGGATCATATCTGAGGAACCATACAGCTGTTCTTCAGTGTATGGAGTTCCAAATATGCCAAAAATCTTGTTTTTGTTATGGCGTGTTTGGAATATCACACGGCTACAACACCTCTGACTTGTGGGGTTCCTCAAGGGTTTCTTCTGGGACCACTGTGTTTTCACTGCTTTGCTGATGATTTTCAGTTTTACGTCTACAAAACTCTCTGTGTTTATGTGACACATTTGAAGATTATTTAGTTATTCCACTCTCAGTTATTTTATGCTCTCTTCAGAAATACCTGACATGTTTCAGTGTTGTACTTCCATCTTTGTCAGGTGTTGTATATATTCAGATTCACATTCCAGTAAAAGTAAGAACAAGTGATTCACTGGATCCTAGATAGTGTACTCTGCATATTTTCAAATTTAGCAAATTTATGTCGTTTTGTGTAGAATGTAACTCCAAGCTCTTTATTATTATCTATCTAAACTATTCAAAAAAAAAATGCAGCTTGAGAAGCTGAAAAATCCAAGCCACAAACATTACTTGACAATAAGATTGGTTGATGTTTTCAAAGCAGTCATTAACTTTCCTGGTTGCTGATTGGCTGAACCCCCAACAGCAGAGAGATAAGTGCCACCATGGTTACCACTCTGTTATTTTTCTCTTTAATAACAGACAGTCAAATTAATGTTTGAATGTTTGTTAGAGTGCTGACACTGAATGAATTATAAACCCATAAATCCAACTAAACCCACAAACCCCAATCTCAAAATCCAATATGGCTGCTGGATAAAACATAGTGAGTAGAGTCTGTTAGTTACGCTACATTCAGAAGTTGAAACAACGACCTTGACAGGCTGCCACAGGTCCTGATTACTTTTTCAAAAATGTTCACCCAAACGGAGAAGATCATTTTTCTTCTTCTTCTTCTCTGCCTGCATTTTCTCCATGTATCGACCTGCAAACTGCAGCTGCCTTAGGGAGTCGCAAGAAATAATGACAAATACAAAGAGTGGAAGTATTTGTCCATATGTAAAAGGTTTTGTAAGACAGGCTTCAATCACAGCCCGGATGAAGATCCAGAGGGACCAGATGACGTCTGTAAAGTTGGACCCGTAAAATGGAGAAGTCGTTTTGGCCCATTTCCCATTGGTTCATCATGTGAAACACTGATTGCAAAATGAATCAGTCAGGCAGTGCAGAAACCAATTAAACAGTTCTCCCTTGAACTGCTATATTGTTTGTTTTTTCAGTTTGTGTTTCAAGTAGGAAGTTCATTTTTAGAGGCTGTAACAGACCAAATCATCATCTGATTGAAAACATTTGAATGGAGTTAACAATAAAATCAGCTTTTTTAATCTCAGGCCATTAGCAGTAGCTTGATAGCTATTATCTGTGTTTCATCAAGAGAGCTGTCTCCTGCAGGTTAGATATTAACAGGTCATAACCTCTCGACAGATTTCCAAATATGCAGATTGTCTCTTTAAGGCTTCCTGCTGCTGGAAGCTCACAAATCAAAGTTCAGTTCTTTCCTGATAATACTCCAGCAAATTTTTTCAGGTATATTATGGGGCAACGTTGAATAGCACCATATTTAGCCATGCTGTGTTAAAGTATTTTTGTCACACTTTAAATTTTAATGCCAGCTTTCATGAATCTGAAAACATGAATTAGGCTTAAAAGGTTTGTATGATTCAGTCCTTTTGAAGCTTTGGAACTGCAGTGAGATCCGTTTTCCATAAATGGAGAACACATGGAATAGTGGAGAACCTTTCCATGAGCCAACATTACTTCAGTGTCTCAATCAGCAGCTCTGTGCTGCCTCAGATAAGGTCAGAGTTCATGAGAACAACAATAAAGAGAAACTGGAAAGAGACCCACATTTACCAAAACACATCCTGATGAAACCAAAGTGTTTTATGGACAGCAGTAAAACATTTCAGAAAAAGAACATCATACTCAGTCAAACATGGTGGTGGCAGCATGGTGCTCTGGGCTGCTTTGCTGCTTCAGGACTTTATTTCAAAGGCCATGGTTACCTGGTTACAGGTAAAACCCTAATTTGGAGAGAGCAGTCACTCCAAATTAGGGTTTACAAAATTAAATGCAACATTGCAAATTGTTTTTGCAATTTTCCTGCCCAAACAAGTAATATAATCACTTTAAATCAAGCACAGATGGACAGCTTTCAATAGAAGAATCTCTTATAGTTTATTTTAGCGTTTCAAAAGAGTTTGAGACATGAGCTGCAAAGTTGTGCAAGTCCTGCAGAGTAGGATCTGCTACACAATAAGAAATTAAAGCTGTTTATTAAAACCACCGTGGTAACAAAGGAAGATCCTCGTCGGTTAACCTCAAACTGCTTCACTGACTGTCATGAGGTTGTCAACAAACAATGGGCCCTGTAAAGAAGGATCAGGACTGCAACGATCTGAACCTGCAGCTGAGCAAAGCAAACAGATCCAGGCACACTTCACCTGTCAGCGCTGGTTCTGCTGCTTCTTCAAATCCTCTCTCCTCTATGGCCTTTTCCAGAATACCTCTGTTGCTTCACTTTCTGTTTTGGTGATTACATAGAAACATATTTTTGAAACTGGATTAAGACTTTTAGTTGTAGCAGTAGCGCTTGCTCTGCTCTGGGTCCTAAAATAGCTGTGTCAGAAAAATGCTGGGTCCGAGCCAAAGGAAGTGAGGCAATGTAGCAACTCAAGTGAAGACTTGAAGACAATTTCTCATTGTTGCCCTTCGGGCGCCACCCAAGGTACACAAATCAGGAGTGGGAATATAAACCTCTGAATTCACATTCAGCCGACTCATAAATAGTTGCTGCTCCGCATACCAGAAGGTAACATTCACCTCTGTGGTTTCGTAACCCGTGTAGATCAGTAAAACATTCAAGGACTGGCTCTCCCTGGCTCTGAATGACAAGACTGATTGGGAAACACGATCAAACCCCCATACTGCAGCTGATATGATTCAGGACACAAAGAAAGGAGACAGAACGAGCTGAACACTGTGGGTTCTGCTCTAAAAACACTCTGAACTCACTTCATCAAGTGCTTAGTTTTCATTCCCCAGCTGGAACAAAGTGATCTAACCGCATGATTAACTCTTAACATCTCAAACAGTGAGGCAGATTTCAGGGCTGTGAACCTGAAAGGCTTTGGTTTTAATATGATCTAGTTTTACGTGTGTCAGGCGTCATGAACAAAGATATTTTCCACTGAAAAATGGACTAAAGCCAGTTGGAAGAAGATGGCTGATGACTGATTCAACATGAAAGGTTCTGGATGGCGCTGAAAAGAAATACTGCAATGTACCTCAAAATGCAAACTGGAAAGCTGAACTTCATAGTTAGCGGGTGGGGTCTGACTTGCAATAACAGGTATTCTTTAATAGGGGAGCTCACTGGGCATGCTCAGACCTAATGCGGGTTTTCTGGCATGTTAGTTAGCTTAAATTATAGCAAACTGGTCCAGACTCAACAATTCATGTCATGGATTACTGTCAGGTTCAGTCCAGGACATTCAATGGTTATCCTGCAGTCTCAACATGATTCTGTTCTGTGTTGCAATGTCATTTTGATCTCACAGTGTTGTGCAAAAAATAAACTGATTATTGTTGTTAAGTCCTCAAATTGTAAATTTTGCATTAATTTAATGTGTTAACAGGTCAAAACAAATTTGACCTTGAGAAATTGGAAAGGAATCTGAATTTTGGTAAATATGAGCCGCATTGTGAGCCGACTTGTTTTCTGTTTAATCAGTGGACCAATTCACCACTTCCTTGCTGCTTTATTAAATCCTGGAAACTTAGTGTGTATCTGTTGTTTATAGCACTGTTGTCATGTTGATAAGGAGAGGGAAGGAGAAGGAAGACAGTCACAGGATGAGGAAGAGGATGGGAAAACAAAGAGAGGGATAATAGAGGCAGGATGAGATCATGAGTGTTTGGAGAAAAACTTGATCAATGAATTTAACAGGTTGAATGAACAAATGACCAAACATAAATTTAATGTTAAAGAAAACTTAATTATAGTCAGTCTGGCTATCAAAAGCAGGAGACTCTGTAGTTTTTGTTGTTTGAAGAGGCCTTGATAGATTCCACAGACGGCTGCATTTTCACAACATGTTGAGTCTCAGAGACGCAGCGATCCCAACGAGATGGACGGCGTGCAGCAGCGACCATCAGTCCTCTGCTGCTGAAAGGACAAGGCATAAACACTCAGGTGAGACAGAAACCTGAGCAGAATAAACAGTGTGGTGTTAAAGCATTGTTTGTACGCCACACTTCAATCCAGCTAAAGATGTGCAAAAACTCAGCTTAAATTTCAGTAAACTCATTCAGTGGGGAAAAAATGATGTCACAAAATACGTTATCATGGAAATTACTGCATCTCCACTGGTAAAACTTTTGCTATTAGGACAGAACTCAGTTTTAGTAACAGTGGCAACCCATTTCATTTTTACTTTTAAGTATTTAAATAAAGGAGCTCCATACAGATTGGCCAGAAACCTCAATTTATAGTTTTTTCCTCTCTAAATTAGATTAACAGTTGGATTTTTCTGAATTTTCCAGAGTGAGGTTATGCTAATGATATAAAACATATTTTACCAGGGTTGCCAATGAAAGTGGAGGGTAGCAGTTGCGCAATTCAGCAGAAGTTGTGCATGTAATTTGACTGTCAGGGCCTGCAGCAACAGGGTGGATGGCTTTGTTTTCAAGAACAGAGTGACTCTTTTTGTGTGTCATCATCAAATTCATATTAACTTGTGCTTCCCTGCACCTGTGTTTATACGTGGCAGCTCACCTGCAGGAGTGGCAGCTGCGATTTGTCAAAGACTCCAAACTACTCTAAAAATGCAAGAAGACATGAAGCAGCTGAATGAAAACAAAACCCACTCTGGCCCTACCCTGATACGTGTTTGTTGAAGCATTCCTTACAACCAGCTTCAAGCTCTTCTCCAAGGAAGAACTCAAACAGACTGGATAGACACTTGCTGACCACAGTTATGCCATAATTATAGCCTAGAAGTCAAAAAGCTGTAAATCAGAGAGCAGCAACTCTGCTTTACATTTCTGTTTCCGGGTGACTTGTGGCTCCTTTGTGCTGCATCCTGTGGTCCATCCTGCAGCTGAGCGGCATGCGGGAATATCCTGAGACATACATCACAGAGTGGACATCATATCCTGCCAGAGCATCCCCGATGCAAAGATAATAAAGCAAACCTCTTCAACTTAAAGGTAAAAGTGTTACAAGTAAATTAAAGGGGCAGTATTATGTCTTTCCCAGCCACTTTATAGCACAATAAAGTAACTAAGTTAATTTCAGTTAACAAATGTTGACCAGTGGTTAAGCTGTGCAGCCAACCTGAAAGCAGATCGCTGATTGTGACAAAGTTTCATGTTTGCCATTGTTCCTGGGTAATAAGCCAGCTTCCTCTCATACTTCTAGTAACATTTCAGGTTGAGCCTCTTTCTCTCATGGCCACCGTCTGTGGTTGGCTGCTGCAAAGACATGCTGGCAAGGTTTCAAAAGGCAGGTACTGAATGTGGGCTCAGGATCGAATGCTTCTGGTCAAACTGTGGCGTTTACATAAAAACACTCCACAGAGAGCAAAGAGGCTTCCTGCAGTGGAGCAAAGGAAACACCTCACTGTGGCTGTGGAATATATCTGTACATGGTCACATGGGAAAAGCATAATCACATGTTTTAAACGTGATTTAACCAAAAATCACAGTTAAAAAATTTATTGCAAAATATGTTTTAAATGTGAGAAAATGTACATAGTTCATATAGAAAGTCATATTTAGTAAATTAATATTTATGTCCTCATGAGTCTTGCTTGTCTTTTAAGAATAACAACCTTTAAACTAGTATTTAGCATATTTTTCATTAAACTCACATTTCTGTTTTTAATTTTTCTGATGTATTATTCTAATGTTAAATGTCATTTTTTTATTAGCTGTAGCTGAAAAATCATCAAAATTAAAAGAAATAAAAGCTTCCAAACATCCATCTGTGTAATGAATGTAGATAATGGGTTTCATTTTGCAATAAAGTTCCTGAATTAAATTTTATTCAATAATATTGTAATTTTATGAATGCAGAAATAAGTGTTTCACATATTAAATATTACTCCCACATGTTAAACCTGATGGTTTTCCACATGTTTCACATGTTCCATCTTGTGTTAGTAACATGTAAAACACATTTGCCCATATATTATTACACAATATAATTTCCACAGTTGTTTTATGTATGGGGAAATGTCTGAATAATAAATTTGACTAAATTCTTCATTAGAATAATTTAAAAGCCGACACAAACATTACTCATTTGGTTTTGTTGGACTGTTTTGATAGTTTTACTTTGTTTTGATTTATTCATTTAATTATTTATGTTAGTTTGTTTCTGTTATTTTTCCTCATGCCTGAAATAAATCATTAACAGGTAAAATATAAATGCAGGAAACAGGTTGTGAGTTTGATTCCAACATCTGTTAAATACAGAAAATAATAACTAGGAAAAAAGAAGAAGATTGTTTGGTGTCCCCTCTAGCTCAATGCCCATACCCATCTGTTTTTGTGCCAAATTCAATTATATTTGCATTAATAATGACACATTTAGTAATAATTTGGACATCTAGATGGCACACCAGTTGGTCTTTGCTGTTTGAATTCAAATCAAAGCTGAAAAAGAGCCAAAAACAGAGTTCACTTAAAAACACAAATCTAATAAATTATCTATATATATTAAAAAACTAGAATTATGCAAATCGAATATTGCAGATACCAGTGATTTCAAATGGAAACTCACAGAGGAAATTACGACACGTGGACACTGTGGACAGCTGTGCACACAGTGGAGGATTAGAGTGAAGGACGTCTAAAAGGAGCCCAGACAGATTAAACACTGACTGGATAGATTGCCTTATTTTATTGCCTCAGGGCTTTTTTCTTTCTATTTCTGGATAGCATTCATGTTGGAATAAATGTATGTGTTTTTTGTGCATTTCGGCTGAAGGTAATTTGACCTTTTGTGACCTTAAGCTCTGAGTATGAACTTTAAAGAACTGCAGTGGTCGTTGTCAATGTCACATTAATCTTGATGTCATTTTTCTGGTTTTAAAAGTATTAACTGTTTTAGTCCAACCTTTTAAATCTGATTTGCATTTACATTGTAAGCCCTCCACACCTCTCATCTGCTGACTAAGATCTTCTGTTGGTTTCTAAAGCTGAAGCTAAAATTAACAGTGTGACTCATGTATTACATCACTAACCTTTGGAGCAACATGAGGGCAGGTAAAAACGTTCATGTTTATTAATAATAATAACAATAATAACAACAACAACAACAACAACAACAACAACAACAACAACAACAACAACAACAACAACAATAATAATAATAATAATAATAATAATAATAATAATAATAATAATAATAATAATAATAATAATAATAATAATAATAATAATAATAATAATAATAAACTGTTTTTACATGAATGTCTGTGATTTTGTCTTTATATTATACCTGCTTATTGAATTTGATCAAAGTTTTAGCTTTGTTTGGTTCTCTTGCGTTTTTTTCTCTTTCCTCTTGGGATCTTTCACATAATTTGTTTGTTTTTTCAAAAATATTTTAATATTACCATATCAGAAGTTCAGTTTTATCTTAAATTTATTTGCATGATTATTAAAAAAAATATGTCTAGAAATGTCTTTCTAGTAATTATTTTGTTTTTTGCTGGTGGTTTCTTCTTACTCAGTTTTAAGTTCCATATTTTATATACCATCTATTCAAATTATTATTATTATTTAATTTTTTCTCCCTTTTTAAAAGGTAATTTGATTGATTAATCTTTTGTTTTTGGAAACATTTGTTTTATTACACTTTTTAGCCGCTGTGGCGCAAGTGAGTTGTTTCTCAAAACATTTACCAATGAAGAAGATTCTTGTTTAGACCCGCGCTTGATCAAAGATCGTTTATTTTTCGTAAGTGCATTACTTCATCACAAGAACGGCGTATATTTACCAAACCACCACGCCAAATTAAGTAAAATGATCACCAAGTCAGCTGTCAATAATTGCATTTTGAGGTTGAGGAAAAACTATAAAGTTTTTTTTGCATTTTAATATATTTTTAAATATATTAAAATGCCGTTCTCCTATCTTTTCAGTCAGAGTAAGACGTCGTATTGTTTTTATTTTCTCTCTGTTTCAGTGTGAAAGCACTATCATGTGGAAGTCGTACAATGTAGTATTTTTATTATAATTCATTGTAGTTTTGCCTCCCCGGTCAGATATATGGGTATTTCCAGCGGTTGAACTTCTGCTAGCAGTTTTCTAGAAACAAACATGGCGGGAGTGATTCGGAGGCTCGATGAAACTGTTGTCAACAGGATCGCAGCGGGAGAAGTTATCCAGCGTCCTGCCAACGCCGTTAAAGAATTGATCGAAAACTGGTATTTTAATATATTTGTGATGATAAAAGTATTTATGTAGGGGGTAATAAACAACCAGAACACTAGAAATATTCACGAACCGTTACTGTTTACATATTCTACACGTGCTCCTGTTTTGTAAATGAGTTCAACTCATAATGATTGATGTTTTTAAATGTTCCAGTTTGGACGCAAAAGCCACCAACATCCAGGTGACGGTGAAGGACGGAGGCCTGAAGCTCCTTCAGATCCAGGACAATGGTACCGGGATCAGAGTGAGTAATAGCATCCTGCCTGCTGGAGCAGAGGCGACCCTAGCATGAATGCTGCCCAGGGGGGGCACACCTTTTCGGCCCCCCACCACCTATTCCTTCCAAAAATATTTATATCTCTTGAAAATTTTCCGAGTTCAAATATAAATATATATTTAAAAAAATACCTCAATATTGCTCATATCACAAATTATCATGGTCTTGTATAATGATTTTCAAACAGGTTGTAAAGGATATGCTAACAAAGCTAAATGATTATTAACGAAACACTCATTTCTCACCACAGAAAGAAGACATGGAGATTGTTTGTGAGCGGTTCACCACCAGCAAACTGCAGACCTTTGAGGACCTTTCAGCGATTGCAACCTACGGGTTCAGAGGAGAGGTGACGACTCCTGTGGCCCTCAGCTCAGGAGCCACATTAGTGTTCCGGCTGAATGTTTTGTCTCTTCTCATTCCTGCAGGCTCTTGCCAGTATAAGCCATGTGGCTCATGTTACCATAACAACCAAGACAGCTGATGCAAAGTGTGCTTACAGGTATTTCCACATTACAAAAACAAACTGCACTGGGTGTTAGTGGAAGGAAATGGAGGGATGTGCTTTTCTTAGATTACTGCCTTCTGTTTTTATCATCTGTCTTTCCCACCTTTATTTATCACCTGTCCTTTATTCTGTACTTCTTTCTCTCTGTTACACCTTGTTAGCATTTCACTCCATTTTTTGACAGTGTTTCCTCTTTTCATTCTCTATGTCCTATTTTTGTCCTGACACAGTTTTTATTCCCTCATTGTGTCCTTTCTTTACTTTTTCTGTCCTAAGTTGCCTTTACTTCCTTCCCTGCAGGTCCCACATTGAAAAATATTTGTTATAAATTCAATGGTTGACATCTTTATTTATGTGTTAGTTTGTTAGAACAAACAAAAGGGACTAAAAACTGGTACTTAAGGTCTTTAAAAGTCAAATATAAAAGCACACCACACTTTTGAGTTTCTTTTCTAAAAAATTGAAAGCCACATTCTGATTTGCTACTTTAGTTCTGTATTAATGATGTTGTTGTCCAGAGCGAGCTACAGCGATGGCAAACTGAAGGGCCCTCCTAAGCCCTGCGCTGGGAATCAGGGGACCCAGATCCTGGTGAGTTCCTGCCCTGCAGCACATCAGCTGACTGAAAATGAACCGTTCGGATTCTGATGAATCATTCCTGTTGTCCCTGCAGGTGGAGGACCTTTTCTATAATGTGTCCACCAGAAGGAAGGCCCTGAAGAGCCCGGCAGATGAATACTCCAGGATTGTGGACGTGGTCAGCAGGTCTGGACTCAAACCTCAACCATTTCTGCTCCTTATGACCAAGAGTTTCATATCTGGTCCTGCTTTGTCTCTTTAAAGGTACGCTATTCACAATTCAGGAAGAAGCTTCTCAGTCAAAAAGGTAAAACTTTCTTTCTTTTTTGTTTAGTTTTTAAAGGAAATCAGCTGCAGGTTTAAATGGTAAATTTGTCTTTTGGCAGCAAGGAGAGACGGTGGCGGACGTGAGGACGCTTCCTAACGCGTCCGTCGTGGACAACATCCGCAGCGTCTTCGGAAACCCGGTCAGCAGGTAGATCTGGTCCCCAGTGGACTCGGTTGTCCTGTGTGTCCCCTGTGTGTCCCCTGTGGGCCCCGGTGTGTCCCGTCTCACCTGGCCGTGTCCCTGCTGTGTCCTCGGTCTCCGTGTCCACAGGGAGCTGATCGAAGTCGGCTGCCAGGACCAGAAGCTGGCCTTCACCCTGAAGGGCTTCGTCTCCAACGCCAACTACTCCATGAAGCGATGCATCCTGGTTCTGTTCATTAACCGTACGTTACCGTGGTAACGCGCCACGCACGCTGCGTCCCCACGTGCCATTTTCACTACAAGTTGTCCTCTGTCTCCTTCAGACCGGCTGGTGGAGTCCAGCGCTCTGAAGAAAGCCGTGGAAACGGTTTACGCAGCCTACCTCCCCAAAAACTCACACCCCTTCCTCTACCTCAGGTAGGAAAACTATGACATCTGTCGCCATGGTGATGCCTGTGTGTGCAGTAGCTGCTTCTGAATAAAATCCAGGTGTTATTATTATCACATCATCATCCTAATGTCATTTTTAGAGTCTAACAGCAGCAGCTGATCACACGGACACAAAAGATTTTAATCAAAAGGTTAAAGGTCACAGACAGATGGAAACAGATTAGAAAGAGAGGAAGCCAAAAATATTTTAAATGTTTTAGTTCTCTGACCCGCAGCATCATGGGTCCTCCACCGAACCAAGCAGTAGTTATGAGAAGTGTTTTTCTCACATTCATTATGGATTAGTCTGTAGAAACTCTGTAGATGAAATAAAATCTTTTCTGGCTTTCCTCCCAAACAGATAGTTAGTTTTCAGATAGCATCTAATATTTGTTATGGAGACACTGTCTCTCCAAGACGCTGCGGTTTTCAGGTTTTGTCGTTTCCTCCCATCCTGCTCCCTGTGAGTGAAGGTTAACCCGGGTTCTGGTCTGGGTTCTGGTCCGGGTTCTGGTCCGGGTTCTGGTCCAGCTGTGGTCACAGATCCAGATGTTTCAAGTTCTGATTGTAAATATGGACCAGTTTAAGTTGGCAGTGGTTTTCTGTCTCACCTTTGAGCAGTGTGTCACATCGTGTTTATCCTCCAAGGAAACATGATATTATGGGTTAATTATCAAAAATGAACATTAAAGGAAAATATAAATGAGACGCTGAAAGTGTATTTATTTCATAGGAAAAGTTGATGTTTTTTTTTTCTGTTTCCACATTTTGCCCAGGTTTAAAGTAAAACATGGAGGATGCTGTAAATTCCTGTGATGTTTTCTCCTCAGCCTGGAAATCGCTCCGCAGAACGTCGACGTGAACGTTCACCCCACCAAACACGAAGTGCACTTCCTGCATGAGGACAGTGTGATGGAGAGCGTTCAGAAGCACATCGAGAGCAAACTGCTGGGCTCCAACTCGTCCCGGACGTACTTCACTCAGGTGTGACCGAACTCCGACTGCCGTCCGCCTCTCAGCTCCCCTTCGCGTCGTTTCAGCTTCTTCTTCTGTGGTTTCCAGACGTTGCTGCCGGAGCTGTCTGTGTCCGGCGGTTCTGAAGTAAAACCCTCTGGATCCTCTGAGTCCGCCGAGCGCGTCTACGCCCATCAGATGGTCCGGACCGACTGCCGCGCCCAGAAACTGGACGCCTTCCTGCAGCCAAAGGAGAAGCCAGCCCCTGACCCAGAGACGGCCGGTCCCAGCGGGTCGCCAGTGGCAACCAGGACAACTGAGCTGGACAGTCTGGAGCTGGATGACGCAGACATGCTGGAGGTTGCGCTGCAAGAACCTGGTCCAGCAGGTGAAGAGGAACGCAGCGGCGCTGCCGAGGAGGCTCAGAGGTAGATTTCTGTCTAGAAATGATTTAAAACTCAGAAAAAAGTTTTTCTTTTATTCCACTATGTAAAAAGAGGTTGTTATTAACAACCAATGTTAATTTTTTAAAATTGTTTTTGTGATATTTGTTTTTCTTTGCAATCAATAATATCACAGATTTTTTTGCCGCTTCTTTAGAAATATTACCAAGGAATTTTCCAATATTTGCACATTTACCATGTTACTGTGACGGTAAATGTGACGTTTTGGTACTCAACATCAATCCCAGACTGTAATTTGACATCAAGTAAAGATTGAGGCAGCATAGTAGAAAACATAAGAAATTCTGCCACCTGCAGGTGGGAGGTAGGATCACTTACACCCAATAATTTTGATATTTTATTTTCAGAAAATTGGCGATAAAGTCACAATTATGCATTAGAACTAAAAACTACATATTATATGGGTTTAGTATGAAGCAGAGAAGCAACGTCAGCAGTGGTGTTGTCTATTACTGACCTGAGAGGGTAGAAAAATGTACAAAATATCGGTAAATACCCAGATTTTCATATCGGTGCAAACAGAGAAAACAAATTCCTGTAACTTTTTCAAGTTGAGTTCTGTTGTATTCAAAGTAATGGAAAACTTTCTGTAGATTCCCCCGAGTGCAGTTCCTGCTTCCAAGGCTGCAACATTTTCCTTTACTTTTTTTTTTTCTTTAAAAAGGGGGTAAAAACCCTTCTGGCAGGTTTTTATTTAGTCATAGTGTGAATGACAGCAGCTCGGGGAAAAGCAAGTTGGATCAGGACAGGTGTTGATGAACGACTGGAGCAAGTCTGAACAGCAGAGAGCGAGTCGGCTGAGCCAGCAGGAAGGAGAGGACAGAGTTTAATGTCTCATGAAGGACATGTTTGTCCTGCAGGCGGCCCGTTGGGCTCTACTGCTGTTATTTATGACACCCTGACTCATTTTATAGGTCTAACGCAGCCTTTTCATCTCCAATCATGGAACTCTTTCGCCCTCTAGTGGCTGAAATGTTTCTGTTTTCACAGGAAGCGTCCCAGAGAGAAGGAGGATGAAAAAGAGGAGGATGAAAAAGAGGAGGATGAGGGGTTGACGGCTGCTGCCACACCCAAGAGAAGGGTGATCAAACTGACCAGCATCAAGGATCTGAGAGCAGAGATCACAGAGAACACACACAGAGGTAACTTAGCATAGCATAGCTTAGCATAGCATAGCTTAGCGTCTCTGTCGTCCTGCAGCAGTTTAACCGTTTCCACCAGGCCTGCACCGACAGAGCCGTCCTCCAGGGCAGAACTCGCCTTACACAACTCCAAGCTCCGTCATATCCTGCTTTCAGGTCACAAATAGAAACCCCAATGATCCTGTTGCCATGCCAACGTGACCTCACCAAACAAACACAGTGTTCAACTTACTCCTAAAAAGCTGCGGTGGTAGAAATGGATGTGCCGTAACTTTCTCCGTCTGAACAGAAACAAAACTGAAGTTATTAGCTTTGGACGTGAAGCTCATCTAGAGTCACAGCTTCAGTTATTACAGCTGGAAACTAAAGATCAGGCCTGAAATCTGGGTCTGAATCATCAGAGAGAGACACATAAAGGCAGTTACAAAATTAGCCTTCTGTTCTCTATTCTAGTTAGAGGACCGATGTCTCAGCAAAATCTAGAGAAACTCATCCATGCATTTATTTTCAGTCGCATCAATTACTGCAACAGCATCTTCACAGGTCTGCCTAAAAAGTCAATCCTCCAGAGGCAGGCGATCCAGAACACTGCTGCAGGTGTTTCTACTAAAAGAGAAACAGCATTCAGCTTCTATGTGCCACAAATCTGGAACAAACTTCCAGAAAACTGCAAAACAGCCAAAACACTGAATTCCTTTGATTCTAGACTAAAAACCCACCTGGTTAGAGTTTCTTTTGAATCATTATAAAACATTGACCAAACTATTCAACATGTATTGATGAGTTAGATGATGACACTACCAGGTATCATGTTTCTATGATGTAAAGCTCTTTGAGCTGAACAGTTTCTCCGGTCCTGATCCGGGTTCTCTATGTTTCCTGCAGGTCTGCAGGAGATGCTGCAGAAACACTCGTTCGTTGGCTGCGTGGATCCGCAGTGGAGTCTGATCCAGCATCACACTAAGCTCTACCTGCTCAACACAACCACACTCAGGTCAGGACGGCAGGAAGGACCGCGCTGCACACAACACACACAGTCACCTTACAACCACAAACTGTCAGGATTCCATGTTATCCAGCCCCGTTTACTCCAATGCCACTAAATACAATCCAATCTCCCTCTGATGTCACCTGGTTACTCTAGCTGTGTTTATTTATCATGAAGAGTAAGAGCGGAGGTGAGGTTTGAGTGTTTGGAGTCAAAAGCAGAAAAAAATGAAAGTTCATTGCATCTTGAATGTTTTCACATTTTATATTACATCCTAATTCCAATTTGTATTAAATTAATTTCTTTCCTCAAAATGATAGACATACAGTTATGACTCTGCCAGATACGTATTATATTTGTCTGGAATGTTTAATTAATACAAGTATGATGCTACATAGCGATGACTCAGTGGGTCAAAAAATAAAAGCATGCCGCACTTTTCAGATTTCACTTAAAGAAAACTCCTTTGTTTGTGTTGCAGTCGGGAGCTTTTCTACCAAATTCTCATCTTTGACTTTGGGAACTTTGGCGTCCTCAGACTGTCTGTAAGTCGAGTCTGAACCAGTCAGAACATTTACTGACGGATCAGAACCAATCAGAACCTTTACTGACGGTGATGTTTACCAGACTCCGGCACCGCTGTACGAACTGGCCATGCTGGCGCTGGACTCGGCGGAGAGCGGCTGGACGGAGGAAGACGGGCCGAAGGAGGGCCTGGCTCAGTACATCGTGGACTTCCTGAAGAAGAAGGCAGAAATGCTGGAGGATTATTTCTCCATGGAGATCGATCAGGTCAGCCGGCCGAGGCCCGTCTGATTATAAAGCGTTTCTTCCAGAGGAGACGAGTGACTAAATTGAAGCGATGTCTTCCAGGAGGGAAACCTGACGGGGCTGCCTCTGCTCCTGGATAAATACACGCCCATCATGGAAGGCCTGCCCTTGTTCATCCTGCGCCTCGCCACCGAGGTGAGGGCAGCGCCGCTTCTTCCTGGAAGCATTTCAGGAAAGGTTTCTGACGGTTTCTGCCTGCAGGTGAACTGGGACAATGAGAAGGAATGCTTCAGAGACTTCAGCAAGGAGTGCAGCGCCTTCTACTCCATCAGGAAGCAGTTCGTCCTGGAGGCCGAGCCGGGCGACGAGCCGGTGAGTAGGTCTTACTGTTAGGGCCAACAAAAAAAAAATAATTGAAAATTCTGATTTTAAACTTAGAATTCTGACTTAAATCTCAATATTTTGACTTTTTCCTCATAATTCTAAAATTTTTCTCAAAATTCAAACTTTTTCAGAATTGTACTTTTAATTTTAGAATTCCGACTTTTTCTCAGAATTTTGAGTCAATCTATGTCAAAATACAAATTGCCAAACATTTTAAGGAGTATGTCAATTATGTTGTAAGTACCGGTATATTAAAAATAACCCTAACTGTTTATTCCTTGTTATAGTTACCCTAACCTGCACTTTATCCACACTGAAACCCTGTCCCAAATTTACTTGGTAGATTTAAGTTTTAAGATTAGATTTGACTAATGGTACATAAACAATTCAAACAATTCTGTGACAAAAGAATCTGAGAACTCGCAGTGTTTATTCTTAAATGGCCATCATGTTTCAGGAATCAGACGGGAATTCCTGGCGCTGGAATGTGGAACACGTTCTGTTCAAAGCTTTACGAACTCTCTTCAGTCCCCCGAAAAGCTTCAGCGAGGACGGCACCGTGCTGCAGATCGCCAACCTGCCCGACCTCTACAAGGTGTTTGAGCGCTGCTGAAGACCCAGATGCTGCTGCTGCTCTTTTATACTTGAATCTTTTCTTCTGTAAATACATTTATACCAAACTAAACACAAGACTGAGCTGCTTGGAGGAGTTAAATGGAAGCCTGTCAAGTATGGATGCGAACAATTAATCGATTTATGTTTATGTCGTAAGTCTTGATGATTTACTAGATTAAAATGAGTTCCTACTTTTTAATGTAGTTTGGTCACCATCCAGCAGAGGGCGCTGCTGGTCAGATTTACTCAGCCTCAGACTGTGTTGATTGGGGGAACCTATTGTTATGCACCTATTACCGTTAGTGTGGCTTGAACCGCTGAATGCACCCCTACAAAAGTGGTATCAAAACGTGTGGCTTGGTCACGGCATTGGAACTTTTACTTCTGGTAGGATTCTAAGTTAACATGGCGACAAAAAAGCAAAAAACGCTTTTTGCACTAAGGACCTCGCCAGCTACTCCATTGTTGTGTATGGGAACAGACTGGATGAGACATCATAGCTGCCAGTTGATGCTGCCAGCAGCAGCAACAGCTTACAGTCCTTCCAGTGTGTGACTCGTGATTGATTGAGAGAGGAGGAGGAGAAGGAGGAGGGAGGAAGAAGGACAGCAGAACTGTGACGGTAGAGAACGGAGAGTGAGACGAGCGACAAGAAGTGAAGAAAACTCTCAACGGAGTTAAAAACTGGCCAAAATACGGAGGAGGAGGAAATTCGTGAGACTTGGAGGAGCTTGGTCGCCGCGAGAGGGACGGGACCAGAGGAACTAGACCAAGTAGTCCTGACGAGTTTTGACCTAAGCTAAGCTGAGCTAATCGTTCAGTTCAACTTCAGCTGCGTTCAACGGAGGACCAGTGAACACTCTCAATGTTTCTCAGTCTGTGAGGGGTGAGGTGGGGCACAAAGCCTAAATCTTATTGGTCAGTTTGCTTTTGTTTATTTCACATTTTGGCGTTTTTCTGTAAGATAAACATGAGTGAATGGAGTTTGAACCTCCTGTAGTCCTAAGATCCCACCTGAGCTTTATACAGTGCGCGTTTCTGACGGGTCGCCGGTTTATTAGCCTTTCTGTAGTTTCCCAAACTGAACAGCTGACAGGTCACCGCTGGCTGACACCAGCAGATGTCGAAAAAAGGTCCAACAGATCGGAGGGTAGCACAAAACTGTCACTGCACCTGACCTGCAAGAGCACAACCAGCTCCCCACTGTGCAGAAATCAGCACAAACCTAAACCACAAGAGCAGCGGACATTGTTTTATTTTTTCAGCCGATGCTAAATAATAAAGACCTGGAAGCAGAGCCTAAATACCCTTGTGGTTCACGGAAAGAGGAGAGTGTTGATCGCAGGTCCAGGTGGTGTCAGACGTCCAGAGGACCAGAAGGTGAAGCAACAATATTTGATTAATTTCTACTCTACTTTGGCTAGATTAAATTAAACTAGATTAAATTGTTTAACCCGCAGTCTTAACGTGAGGAAGAGCAGCAGATGTCAGCCGACAGGTGACCCATCAGCTCTCCAGTTCAGGAAACATCAAAGAAGCTCCTAAACCGACGACCCACCAGAACCGACACGGTAAAAAGCTCCACCAGGATCCAAACGGCTCTTAGAACTGCAGGAGGTTCAAACTCCTGTCATTCATTTTTATCAGAAAAAGCGCCAAGCCACCAACTAAACAAAAGCAAACTGACCAATAAGATTGAGACTTTGGGTTCTCACCCTCATGCTTGTACGTAGCATCTTGTGATGTTTTGGCACCAAAGATTTTTTTTTCTCTACAATTTTGTTAATAGTAAAGAAGGTTAAATAATAAAAACTCCAGAAATGATTCTTTTCATTTTTTACTTAAAGGAAGATCTCAAGGTTCACAGAGTGTGTGCTGCAGGCGCTGCTGCCCTTCGATAAAATCCTGCAGGCGTCTGCGCAGTTCTGAACTTTAATCGTAGGAAAGAGTATTACATAAAAAGCAATTTATTTTAAACGTCTTTATCATTTCCTTTTTTCAAACTCTAAATATAAACAAATGTTATTACTTCAGTGTAAAAAGATTAAATTAACTCATTTCTTTGGCAATGCTCCCTAATGACAATGGCTATTTTTAGAACTGGCTCTGTGGGCGACTGACAAGGTCCCCTCAAGCAACCGTGTTGGTGACCCTGTTTTACAGTACAGAGCCACACTGGGCAGCGTGTTCAGATGGAAATGCCACATAATTCTTGGTTCACAAAGAGAAATCCTTCTCAACACTCACTCAACGCTCCTCTTCAAGCACAACTACATGTTATACCTGCAGTTCACATGGAGCTGCACAGCAGAGCAACACGGTGGGTTTAATCTGGACTCCTGCCTCCATGTAGGAGGTTTAATCTGGACTCCTGCCTCCATGTAGGAGGTTTAATCTGGACTCCTGCCTCCATGTAGGAGGTTTAATCTGGACTCCTGCCTCCATGTAGGAGGTTTAATCTGGACTCCTGCCTCCATGTAGGAGGTTTAATCTGGACTCCTGCCTCCATGTAGGAGGTTTAATCTGGACTCCTGCCTCCATGTAGGAGGTTTAATCTGGACTCCTGCCTCCATGTAGGAGGTTTAATCTGGACTCCTGCCTCCATGTAGGAGGTTTAATCTGGACTCCTGCCTCCTGGACAGGATTAATCATTAATCAAATGATTAATTTAATTTGATTAAATTAATCAGAGAATTTAATCAAATTCTCTGATTAAACCTCTGGACTCCTGAGGTTTAATCAGCAACTCCAGGGTGGGAGAACATCCAACCCCTTTCAAGGAGACTGGCTCCAGAACCAGAACCATGCACTGCAGTGAGTCCAACTATTTCTAACCAGAACCCATCGGCTCTTTTCTGTCTCTGTGGGTTAAAGCCCGGCCACCAGGGGCTCCCCAACGTGCCCCCCCCCCCAGGCCTGCCTCCAGGGTGGGGCCTCATGTAGGGGCCAGCAGAACCACTGTTTCCAATGGTCGTTTTCATCATCAGGATCTTTGGGCTGCACTTGGTCTGGTTCCTCACCTTGGACCCGTCTGCACTGGGGGGCCCAACCAGAGGCATGAAGCCCCCACAGCAAGACTCCTAGGATCACTGGGACACTCAAACCCCCCCACCACAATAAGGTGGCAGCCCATGGAGGGTGTGTGTGTGTGTGTGTAAATATGAAGTAAACTGTTTATTATGTAAGAAAGAGAGAAAATGAGAGAGAGAGGAAGAAAGTTATTTTTTAAGATGAGGAAATAAATTCTGACCTTTGGTCCAGCTGTGAGGTGAAATAAATCTTTTCAGTTTTTTAAAAAGATTTTTAGGCTCTAATAAAGTTTTTTAGGCCGTTATTTAACAGGTTGAACAGGAAATTGGGAGGAGAGAGAAGGAAACGACATGCAGCCGATTCCCCAGGACTGGGAATTGAACCAGGTTGACTAACAAAACCTAGAAGTAACGTCCTAAATAAAACATCATTTACAGTTTTACTATAAATCTGGTTAAAAAAATAACTGAATTAGACATTTCTTAGCCCCTTTTCCTTCTCTTTTATACAAGCAGACAACACATAAACTCAACAACACAAAAGCTTTATATTTATTACAAAGTATTGATCTAAGAATCCATTTCTTCCTGTGATGGAAATGATTTCTGATTAAATTCTCTGTTTTCATACTTTCATTGATTCTTCTTTTTACCTTTTCTACAGTTTTTTCATGTTAAATTGCACTTTTTTGTTAAGTTTCTTATATTATCTTGAATCTGTATTTGTAAATAAAGACTAACAGAAAAATCACACAGTAACTGTTATTTTTGATAAAACTGTTTTTTCTTATAACAAACAAACCAGATAAAACAAGTTTGAGCTTCTTTATGGTCCAGATTATTAAATTATGATTACAATTATCATCTAATATTATGTACAGATTAAACTCTAATCTTTAATTAACATCCTGGAACCTGAAGAAATCCAAACCTGTTAAATCAGCTTTTTAATGTTTGGTATAAAAACAAAAACAGGATTTATCAAATAAAAACAGGAGAATGAACTGAACTTGTGTTGATCCTTGCTGGTCATGTTGACACTCAAAGAGCTTCACACTACAGTCACATTCACACACATTCACACACACATGCAGGTCGGGGGGCAACTTGGCACTAAGTGCCCTGGGGCAGCTCAACATGTGGCTGAGGAAGCTGGAATCGAACTTGCAACCTTCTGGTCACAAGATGACCACTCTACCCGCTGAGCCACAGTCACACTAAAACAGCCACTGCATGATCCTTTTTATAATCTTTTTAAAATACAGATTTAAACAGTTTAATGAGCAACAATTCAGTGCAATTTAATATAAAAAGTGTGTAGAAAAGGTCAAAGGTCAAACCATAACAGCACAAGTACAGAGAAAATAAACAGAAATCATTATTATTATTAAATTAAAACATTTTAACTCTCAAATCAATATGTTGCTATAAATATTGAGCCCAGTGTTGTTGCTCTAAACCAGTGAAGGAAAAAGGGCCAACGAACGACTGATTCAGTTAATCTGACCAGTTAATCTGACCAGTTAATCTGACCAGTTAATCTGACCAGTTAATCTGACCAGTTCAACAATAAAACTGAACTTTATGGTTTAGAGTTTCTTAAAGTGTTTTGGGTCGATTTGCAGCGACCAACTGACCTGACCGACATGTTTTAGGAGATGTGGGGGGAAACCGGAGCACCCGGAGAAAACCCACGCAAACACGGGGAGAACATGCAAACTCCACACAGACGGTCTCTGTGAAGACGCAGCGCTAACCGCTGCACCACCGTGCTGCCCATGTTTTTTCCAATTGGATTGGGAAGGGATCTATGTTCTAGTTTGTCAACGAGGAGAACCTTTTTAAATCTGGTCTTGATGGAGCGGCATGGCGCCCCGTTCACAGAGGATACAACCTCCACATGTTCGATTCCCCGGTTCGTCTCCTGCACGTCTTTCTCCTTCTCTCAGTATCACAATCAAGAACTTTAGACTTGTTCTTGATTGTCTTCACTGTTTTGTTTCCTTTTTGGCCTCTTCCATCGCAGACTGTTTTGTATTTTTTTCCAAAATGAAATTTTCGATTTCTTCTTCTTACCGTCCTTCATGATTTCAGCGTCTGGATGGTCCAAATGCTCCAGGACGGTTTCTCTACTGGTCTCGATCTCTTCTGAGGTCTCAGGATCTGTGGAACAACCTGGTAAAGGTTCTGCTGAGAGTCCCTCCTGTGAAGAAACCTCTTGACTTGAGGCATTAACCGGGTCCACTTGGTTCTGGAAATCTTCTTCCTCTGCTCTCTGACTGTCAGGCTGCAGTAAATCATCTCTTGCAGTGGCTTTGGTTTCAAACTGACAGTTCAGCTCCAGGTACAAAAAGTCAACCTCCTCCAGCTCAGCCTGGACTTTCCTTTCCTTGTCTTGCAGGGATTTGATCTCTGATGTTGTGTTTCCATGGAGGTTGGCATTCTCAGCTCTCAGCTTGTCCAGAAGCACCTTGTCCTTCTCTGTTTTCTCCAGATGATCTTCTCTCTCTTCTTTTAACTGCTGCTTGTATGTTTGAATCTGCTGATGTAAATCCATCATGTCTGTTTTATATCTGCATTTTAGCTCCTTGTAATAAATTTGAATCTGATCCATGTCATAGAGCAACTGCTTCTCCATCTTTTGCCGAATTCTAATTTCCCCTGAAATTTTTTGGCGGAGCTCCTCCTTCTCTGCTCTCAGTTTGTCCAGCATCACCTTGTATTCCTCTGTTTTCTGCAGGTGAGCTTTTCTCTCCTCCTTTCTCTGCTGCATGTATGTTTCAACGTGTTGCTGAATATCCATAAGTTTGCTTTTACATCTACGTTTTAGCTCCTGCTGTGAAACATGAACCTCAACCAGATCATGGATCATCTGCTTCTCTTTTTCCAGATGGTGATTTCTCTGGACATGTTTTGGAGGAGCTCCTCCTTCTCAGCTCTCAGCTGGTTGATGAGCTGCAGATTCTCCTTCTCTCTTTCTAGGGTGGCGTCTTTCTCATGTTTCAGCTCCTCGAAGGAAGTCTGGAGTTGGTTCAGTTCTTCTTGGAGCGCCTCACTTTTCTTTTTCTCAGCCTGTACTTCAGCTACAAAAGTTTCCTGGCTGAGGAGGTTGGCCACCTTCAGCTCCTCAAAGTCTTGCTCCAAGGACTTCGTCTTCATATATTTCACATCACTGTGAACCTTGGAAGCAGTGACCGCAGCATTAAGGACTGCTGGGTCACTGAACTTCTCTGCTCTCTCAAGTTCCCTCTTTGCCTCTTTGGCCTGGTTGATAAATGTTTCTTTGAGATCTTTCTCCTTCTTTAACTGGAGTTTTGTCTCTTCCAGTTCGGCCTCCAGGTGAGCCAGTCTCTGGTTGTCTTCAAACCTTCCGGCTCTCTCCATTTCCAGGAGGTAGTTGAGTCTCTGGATTTCCCCGTGTAAGACATTCGGGTCTGCAGGAGGGAACCTGCCTGGGGGGTTTTGCTGGCCTCCCCTTGTCCAGTGGGATCCCATCGATCCGCTGTGGAATGTCGGTGAATGATGAGACATTTTCTTCTAAATCCAATCACTAAAATCGTCGATTGATAAACTTCTCTAAAGAGCTTTGCGAACGTCTGAACTGGTCAGTGTTGTTGCGAGCAATGAAGAGTATGCAGAATTGTGTTGCATACAATTCTGCAGTTGATGACATCACAGACTGTGACAGTGACATCACAGAGTCTTCCTTTGCTGGTGGTGTGACATCATTCCACCACCAAATATCTCACTCTTTATTCTTGTTTACATTCAAAATAGTCCAGGATTTTTATCCCAGATATCAGGGCATCAAACTTATTTTCATTTAGACCAGATCAAAAACCTGAATGTTCATAAAGGGCCTGTTGCTCCAGATCGTACTGATAAAAAACAACCCAGTTGTTAAAATATAAATAAATAGGAGTTTCAGCATTCAATAATTCTTAAAATAACATAATATTGAACATCTTTTCACACTAATCAGGATTGTTTTTGTGGTTTTCTGCAATCATCACAGATTTTGTGGCGCTAATTTAGAAATATTTGTAAGGAATTTTTACAATATTTGAGCTAATAAATGATGTTAAATGTGATCTTTTATTAATCTCTCTATCGGTCATGCACTGTAACTTGACATCAAGTGAGGCTGAGACAGCGGTCACCAAATGTTTTTGGACAATTTTGAGAAAAATTTTGATAAACTCAGAAAAATGTGGGGATTTGTTGATTTTTGGGGTTATTTATTTACAACAACATGAAAAAGTAAAAGATAAAAACTATAACTATTGATTTCTTAATCTTGTTGAAAGTTTGGTCGGACTGATTAAGCCTGGTTTTTTGCAGACTGCTGCAAAGATTTGTTTTAGAAAAATATACTGGAAAAATTCTTCTGTTTTGATTTTGATAATACTGTATATACTTTAAAGCAGTGGTCCCCAACCACCGGGCCGCGGACCGGTACCGGTCCGTGGACCAATTGGTACCGGGCCGCGCAAGAAATAATTAAATATGTCCGTTCTATGTATCGAGTATGGAAGAGCTTTTATTTTGGAAATCGTACATCGGATGCCGAGGTTTGAGTCATGCGCTAGCTCACAACGCGCGCACCCCCCCCCCGGACCGCTGGGGGGGTGCGGGGGGTCCGGCCCGGACCCGCGCTTTGGCAGGCCCCGTTTAAATTTCTTCAGAAATTTTCTTGTTAAACTTCTATTATCCGCCTGTAAAAATACTTTGTACGGTTCAAACTACCTCTTCGCCATGACAACAACCTGACTCTCCTCTTGTCGTTTTGCTGCAACTTGCGACTCTTCCAAAGCCAGAAAGGAAATGTTTCTAATGCAAGAAAAAATGGTCATCTAGGAGTTCTTCTATAAAATCTGATTTTAATATCTTCAGCAAGATTTTAAAAGTAACCAGCTTTAAACCAGATCCTTCCGTATTCATACAAATGACTCACCTCCTTCTACTAGTTTTTTTATTCTTGTATTCTTGTATTCATTCATCTTTCTCTAAAATCTGAAAACAAATTTTTGTTACCTTCACAATAAAACATTTTAGGAGGTACACATTTAGAAAATTACTTTATTTTGTAGCAGTGGAATTAGAAAAGGCTGCACATTAATAAAACTAATAAAATCCAAATAAAGGATGTTGCACACAGCTCTGTAAATCATACATTTATTCTCCAGAAATCTTTAAATATTTGAAAAAATTTCAAGGAAACTGCAGCAGACAGTTGTTTCTATATACTTTCACACCATGACTGCACCCCGTTGTTTTATTATTTTAAATACATCATACCGTACCTGTTCAAACAGTTATTTAATTCACTGAGCGGTGCAGCCCCTCCCTGTGTCTCCTAAAGTGAAAAAGGCACTTCACTGCGTGAAGGGAAGCTGGGAAGCTGCAGGCCTGGAGCAGCAAGTAGATTTAAGTTTAAAAGCATCATTAGACCCGTTCATGCAACCTGTCAGAAAGAAGAGCCAAGCACCCGGCCGGAGGGGGAAACGTGACCAGAGGTTTTCCTCAGCTGCATCTCCCAGTTTTACCAGTTTGGTTTCCCAGTTGTTCCTCCAGAAGAGCCGGACCAAATCCCAACTTTACCAAAAAGAACAACAAAAAAAGTTCAGATTTGTTTCCTCTGCTACAAGATTGGAAGTGTTTTGGTTAGCTACACGTCTCCAGGCGTTGCAGCTGAGAGCAGAGTGAGATTCAGGCGCAGTGTGGCAGTGGGAGGTCAGAGGTCATGGCGCCGGCCTCACTGCTGGGACAGCAGGGCGTTCCGGTTGGCCTTCATCTTCTCCAGGCGCTTCACCAGGTGGCTGTTGGTCATTTCCATCTCCTCAATCTTATCCAGAGCCGTGCGCAGCTATGAGGAAGAGGAGGAGGAAGAGTACCGGTTACACATTTAGTCGCGACGCATCACATCAGAAAAACGCAGAGTAATCAGATTACTTCTCTCTGGAGTTTCCGTTTCTCGGCCTTGAGCTCGTCTTCTACTTTCTCTGAGTTATCGGCTGCTGACTTGTACCTGGCAACCTGGCCTTCGAGTCGGCTGATCTGAACACACACACACACACACGCCCACGCAGGTGCGCTTAATTTATGTTTACTGCTACACTTTTATGACTATTAATGCTAACTATTAGAAATTCATCCATCAGGTTTTTCCTGGATGAATCTGATTCCTGTTGATTCAGACACTTTCAGGTTATTTTCTAAGGATTGTTTCACAAGAGGAAAAAGTAATAAAAATTTACCTAATTAAAAAAAGTATTGAAGTAGAATCAATGAAGTAGTTCAAAGTGCTTTACATAATAAAAATACTACAATTACAAAGTCATAAATAAAACAGGTCAAAGACATTTGAGAATTAAATGGATTACAATAAAAAATTCACTAATTAAAAAATACTTCATTTTATGCGACTAGTTTTGATCTGAGGAACTGATGATGACAAAAACAGTAAAAGTGTTTAATTCCTTGGCTTATCTTTAGCATAAAGCTAATAGATGTAGCGCTAACTTTTTGTAGCATTACTAGAGATGTTACCATAGTTACACAGCGATGCAAAACTATCAGACAGCGGTCTGATTGGCTGATAACTTACATTTTGTTCCATTGTACCCATTTCTTGTTCAGCCTTTGAAAGCTTGAACTTGTATTCACTAATCTGTCTGTTGGCGTCTCCTGTAAGAGGATGAAGAGCAGAGCAATGAGGCTGGGCATGCAGAGTTATTTTATGGCTCATGTTGTGGTTATGGAAGGAAGTGAGCTCACTCTGCATCTCGATGAAGTGCAGATCTGTACCGTTCTCCATGTTCTCCCCGTCTGGGAACGCTCCATCCACCTTGGAGTGTTTCTGCTTCTCCTCCTCCAGCTGGTTCTTCAGTTTCCTGATCTGAGCCAGAAGCTCGTCCTTCTCGTCCGCCAGCTTCCGTAGCCTGACATCTGCAGGACGGGGGGAACATTGCACCAACCGACGGTCAGCGGCTTCACAAAGCGTTGCTACGGGTGACGGGTGGCGTGACTCACCCAGTGGGCCGTCGCCTGCGGACTCTAGCACCTGGGCGGCCTCCTGGGTTACCAGGGTGATTCCTGAGGGAAGAGGTTCGTGGTTGACGTCTCCGTTGGGCGTCCCGTCTGGGATTATCACCAGGCCGTGTTTCTGAAACATTATTTAAAAAAAATAAAAAAACACTGTGATGAGGAAACAGATGCATTTGTTCAATAACATTTTTGTAAACGAAAATAATTTAAATCCAAATTTTTTTTATTACAGACAGTTTTGCACATTTTTACCAGGATAATAAAGATCAAACTGAAACCAGAAGTGTAATAAAACAGCAATAAGTGAATAAATAAAACAGAACCATCACATTTGGAGGAATAATAAACCAGAAAGTGAAGAGCTCCAAACAGATGGGATGGAAGCAGAGGTTTGGTTTGACCCTCCACCTGGCTGCCGGCTGTATGAACCTACCTCTGCGCCTCTGGACTTCCCCTTGATGTCGGCGAGCTCATCTCTGAGCTCGTCCCTCTCATTCCTAATGCAATCAAAGTATTCTTTCTGCCTCTCTAGGGCCTGGCCACACGAGAGAAGACAAGAGAGGAGACGAGGAGAAAGTTGGACAGATGTCTGGACAGACATGCAGCACAGCACACCATGCAGAGGGATGGAGACAGACAGCAGCACAATCACATGCAGACAAGCTGCCATTTTGGCAAATTTATAGTATTTTAATCAGAATTTTAGTGTCAAAAACCAAAACGAGTGCTCCATAACTGAAGTGTTCAATCCATCCTCTGATCAGGGGGAGAACATGGACAAACTGGAGACATATCAAAACATGGACGTCCATCTAAAGCAGCCAAGAGGCCAACGTGACTCTGGAGGAGCTGCAGGGATTCATAAAGTCCATGAAGAAAGCCATGAGAAGCCAAGCAGGGACAAAAACACGGGGGTATTTTCTGTTCCTAAATTCAAATCATCATAAGTGGGTGAAGCACCAGAATGAAAAACAGCAGCATAAATTACAAAGCAGCAATAAATATCACCTTCATTACTAATGGCCTAGTCAAAGCCCAGACAAAAAAAATCCACACGTTTTTACATTTTAAAGTGTAAAAAATTAAAACATGCAGTGCTTCCTTCCAGTTTACAACTCTGCACTAATTAGTGTTGTTCTCTCCTGAAAGGCCTCATTAAATTTAGTGAAGTTTATGGTTTCATTGTGTCAAAATGAAAGAAATCCTAAGCAGAGTGCATCATTACACCAGTGCATGTAAAGTAAAATGGTTCAGATTAAAAGGAAGTGAGGCGCTTCATGATGTAACGGCTGTAGTAATGCACAGGTGGAACATGCCTGTCATGCTGGAGGATCTAAGATCAGAGTGATGTCACTGCAAGCCTCCAGCCAGTCAGCAGATTTAACCGCCGTTATGACATGCAAAACCCCAGACTGAGCCTGTGAGCAGGTCTGAGGGTTTCCGCCATGCTGTCTGTCACAGCAGCCCTCCTACCGCCATCTTTTTGTCCTTCCAGTTTATGGTTTCCTGCAGGTCAAACACCTCTCTGGTGAGGCCGTCTAACTTAGTCTGCATTCGCTGGCTCTCCTGGAGCGGCATCCAGCAACGACGAGATAACAGCAGGGAGAACAGGAGACGTTCAGTGGAGCAGAGGTGAAATGAAAACACTGAGGCCTAGTCCATACACAGCCGACATCTGGGAAAACTAACATATATTGATGTGTTTTGTTTATCCACACAAAAAATCTGTTTAATTAATGATTATTTATGAAAACACTGACCAAAGTGGAGATTTTAGAAAACTCTGTGTAGGTGGGAAAACAGAGATTTAAACGGACAAATAACGAACCAATATATCCACATATTTGCTTTGAGATAATTCCCAATAAATGCTGTTTAGCATATTAGAATATCTTAATATTCTAAGAGTTTGTACACGTTTCCCATAGTAAAATTCAAGAACATTTAAATTTTCAAACTTTTGCAGCACCACACATTGGCGATACAAACAGTATAAATGAACTGAAATATAATAATTTAATACTGTAATTATTACTCATTTTGCAGTAGTATTCTACAGATGAACTAAAGTGTAACAAATATATGTTTTGAAATGTCTTTCCAACACATCCTGTACACCTGACTGATCTGACAGCAAAAAATTTATTTAACAAAAATTCCACCATTTCATTTTTCATAACATTCTGATTGGCCGACAGGTTTTAGTTTAGTACCACACTGCCCCCTATGGGTGTGGCATGTTTAGTTCAACGCTCAGGGGCAGATTGGTGAGGATTCATGTGGATGACAATGTTTCTGAAACCGATCCCATGTTTTTTAAGTGATGTGGCGTTGATATTAGTTTTCTCGAGACCCGGCTACGTGTGCAGAAGGTCGTAGAGACACAGAGGCAGAAACAGGAGAAAGAGGAGTCAAATGGAGCAGAAAGGGGAAGAAGGGCCAGTTCCAGAGAATCCTGATCAGATGTTTCTCTGGAGCGTACCTCTATGAGCTCGTCTCTCTGGCGGATTCCCTCCTTCAGCTCCTCTTGTTTGTGCTGCAGGACTGAACACGTGTGCTTCTGTCTTTCTAGTTCCTGAAACAACAAGCAACACTTTAACTCTGGACATCTTTAGGAAAACCAGGTTAAAGCTGGACGTCCCGACTGACCTTTGACTTGTCATCCAGCTCCCTCCTCATCTCGGCCATCTGCTCCTCCATCTCCTCCACGACGTCTTTCAGTGTGTCCACCTGGTAGATCAGGTTGCCTTTCTCGTTGTCCAGCTGTGCGTTCGACACCATGGCTTTCTTGTACTTCTCCTCCACCTCTGTGAGCGACTCCTGATTTAAGTTAGGAAGCAGGTTAAAGAGTAAAACGCAGGAAGTTCATCTAGAATCTGGGTTAACATGCAACAGGTGTATAAGTAGCATAAGAAACGTGTTTTTGACCTAAAGTAGACAAACAGTTCACACAGGGTGAGATTATGTATCGAACAGATTCTATGCATTTAATGTCGATTTGCCCCTTTACCATTTTCACCTCCATTTTCTAACCCTTTGTGTCCATTTCACACACATTGATATTTCCTACCTGCAAGTGCCTTAATAAATAATGGAGAATCAAAAATCTCGTTTCTAAGATCTAAGTGTAAATTTTCTGAAGATTTGGCATTAAAACTTAATTTTCATGGATTCTGGTTGGACCAGCTTGAAATACAGGCAATCAAGACGAATCTAAGAAAAGCAGATCCTGATAAACTGATGCTGTGAAACACGGTGGCAGCATTATGCTGTGAAACACGGTGGCAGCATTATGCTGTGAAACACGGTGGCAGCATTATGCTGTGAAACACGGTGGCAGCATTATGCTGTGACGGGAAGGTGGCAGCATTATGCTGTGAAACACGGTGGCAGCATTACGCTGACGGGAAGGTGGAAGAAGTCCAAAACACGGCAATAATGAATGAAAACCTTTTGGAGGCTGCAGAAGCAGAAAAATGAATCTAAACTGATCATTATTTAAATAATCTATTAGACACGATTAATTCAATTACTGGTTTCAGATCTAGATGAATCCCTGCTCCTACAAACATAAATCAAGACAATGTAATGAACAGGCTTTTGCAGAACTTGATGACAAGACAAGAAGGTAATACAGCATTTTGATTCAGGTGTGGTGGATTTCTGTTGCTATGGACACAGCAGCTACATATAGACCTCAGAAAATACTTTAAAATCAACATCTAGAAAAGCAGATATAATCAGATCCGGCCCCTACCAGAATAAAGTTGTGTAAAACCAACATAAACAGAGGTAGAAAATGGAAAAAGGGGCAAACGACCAGCAGTTGTGCTTGTATTTTCTAAACAAGTCATTTGTGAGCCATATGTAAAGAAAGGTCCAGTGAATTCACAGAGTTAGAGAGCATTGCATCACTTTCAGAAGTGAAACAAGGCGGTGTGGTGAAAACCAAACCTGAAAGAGAGAAGACGGACATTTTCCAGGAAACGGGACAGTTAAAGTATCAAACTCTGCCAGGAACAGTCGGTAATCAGGCTATTAGTAAACTTTTATCACTAGATAGAAAGTGTTTCATCTTGCTGAACCATGCCAACAGCAGCCAGAGATGCAAGACTCCCATCAGACTGCAGGTGGAGCTAGTTAAAGCCACAGTGTCATATCAAAACAGGAAGTGATGCAAGACCATGCAGTAGAGGTTCACCACACAGCACAGACTGAGAAGTAGGAGAGGTTAGTGATGCCAAAGGAGTGGGAGAAGACATGCTTTGAGCTGCAGCCCCTCTACCTTCAGCTCTTTAAGCCCCTGCATGTACCGCCCCTCTACATCCTGAATCTGGTCCTTTAGCTCATAGATATCCTGCAGAGCACACGGAGGAACGGTTGGGGTGAAAAGCAAACAGAAAGCATCCATTCAGCCGTTCACAGACAGTCCAGCTGATATAAACATCAAAAGCCAGATTTAAAGGGACAGCTTGGCAGACGTGGAGTCCTCCTATGCTCACAGGGGGAAACGCTACCAAGAAACGATTTGTTTGTAGGCAGGAGGAACAAACATGAAGTGTTTCAGAGATCTGAAGAGATGAGTGGAAACATATGTTATCATATTGAGAAGGTGAGACAGTAAGCATCTCACCCGCAGTTCACTCAGACTCGTGTCAGGGTCGTAGATGCTACCGGTGTCTGTGCTCCCTCGCCGTGACGACGTCCCGCCCAGCGAGGCCAAGGAGGCTGCTGACAGGCCAGGCGTGGTGCAGCGGGAGGACGGCTGGGGACGCCACAGAAACTCAAGATTTATTAAAAACTTTAACAAAAACAGTGAAGAACATCCTAAACATCTCAGACACTTTCAGAATACTGAAAAAAACAGGTAATATATTGATAATGGCATAAAAATGAAAGTTCGTCCTCTCAAAGACCAAAAACTTTAATTTTGTAACTTATCACTGGAAATGGAAGATATTTTAGATATCCAAAATACAACACAATGACCAAAATCATTGTGGTTTTATAAAAGTGGCTCTTTAAATAAACAGAAAGAAAAGGAAAAAAGCCACCATAATATCAGTATTTCCACTGAAAAATACTGTGATAACAGCAGCAGGAGGTTACCGTTTAGGCATGAAAATGGGGTTCAGTCAAGATGGAGGAAGCAGATTGACTCAAAAGACTGACTGCTAAAACTGAACTAAAAGTTGTTTTCAAAAGGTCTGCAAGCACACTTTGTTTAATTTCACAAATTTTTAAATATTAAGACATTTTGTATCCACTGTAACTCGTTCTAGTTTGAATCCTCCTGAGGGGGGCGCTGTCATCTGGTCCTACATAGTTTTAAAACCTGACAGACAAGCTGATAATCTCCACTGACTGCGTGAACATCGGACAATGGTTTGCTGACAGCTCAGACATCAAGATAACTGATGCGTCATGCATTGTGGGAAATCTGTGTTTTGTTCCTGACTCAATTTTTAAGTAGCAAAAAGGTTCACAAAGCAGAAGTTTGTCCGATGTTGCAGTTTACGGCAGACTCAGTGTGTGATGATGATAATTTTTGGAACTCAACTTACTTACCCGACTGTAATCTGTATACTGCTTGTCACATTTTTCATCCAGCTGCAGGAGAGAGAAGTCAGATTGTTAAACGAGTTGGAGACTATAAGTGTAGTCATGCTTGGGGTCGTCGGGTCACCTGTGAATCAGGAGTTAGTTCAAACAGAATCACCAGTCTGGGAAAAGTGCTGCATGTTCACAAACCAAACAAGCAAAATGTTTGTTAAAAACATCTGAGTACATTCTTCTTCACACTGATGCAATCCACACAACCTCTTTCACCTTGAACATTATTAGTCAAGTCTTTAACTCCAGATGTTCTAATTTACAACCAGGACTCAGATTTATTCAGTGCTGCACTGCATTTCCAGGCGCACGCATGCAACCTCGGTTTAGACACTTACAGCGTCCAGATCTGGAATGCTCAACTCGTCAAGGTCAGACACAATGCTGCCCCTTCGGTTGGAGCGGCTGAAGTAATCAGCAGCCGACTCGCTAATATCCGAGAAGTCAGACGACTACTCACACAGAGGAAAAGAAGAGTGGCAGAAAACGTAAGAGAAAAGAGAACTGACAGGAAACAGCGGAAAACTCAGGATTTAAGAACAAGCTGAATGAAAGAAAAAGCTGTAAAACCTGAAAATATTCAAACTAGAGAAGCACCAATCAGAGTGGTTCTGATTCAAAGCTTTTTAAAACTACGTTTAATCATATTTAAACACATTTACAATCACAATAAATGACTATACATACATAAGGCCACTTTAAGGAGCAGAAGCTAGCTTTAAATAAATGATGAAGTAAAACCCATCAATGCTTAAAATATACCCACTGTATATTAAAACCTATGAAAAACTTTTAGGACCCTGTAGAAACTAATACTAGTGGTGCACCCACCTAACTAAGAAGTTAGCTGAGCTAATTTTAAAGCACTAATTTTAAACATTAATTATGCTAATGCTAAAGCACTACAATGAATAGAAATAAATTAGAGGTTTAGGATTTATCTAGAAAAAATTTATTTAGGGAGAAGCGAAGTGAGCCAAACATTGTCAAGGTAACTAAAAATACAGAAGCATTAAATGAAAAATTAGCTTTGCAATTAGCGGAAGTGTGCTAACCACAGGCTAATATCAATCTCGTCTGTCAGTTCGTTTTCTGATATCTGTTTTGTTTGTTTTTTTATCCTAAGGACAATATAGCATAAAACAAAGAAAATTTTACTTCTGGTTTGTGAGTCTGGAGGTTTTGAATTCCAAGATTTTTTCCATTTAGGCATCAAAGCATCCATCGTCTACACCAGATATCGGGCCATTCCAAGGAAAAGAACCCAAAGCTTTATCGAACTTCTTTCTGCTTAAAAATGTTTCATGTTGTTGTTTGTCGACCAAAGATATTGGCAGTTTTAGTTTTCTTATATTTCATTAATTTCGAAAGAATGAAAATAATCAAATTTTTTCAGTATTTGTGTTCTGATGAAAAGATAAAACTTCTGCCAGTTTATTGGTGCGTCTCTAATTGAAACTGCAGTGAAAGTTGAGGATCAGAGGCGGTTTGGTGGAGTCCAGCTGCAGCAGCTCACCGTGCTGTCCCTCCGGCCTCGGCTGTAGCGTTCCTGAGAGACGCTGCTGACAGTGTCATCATCTGAGGAGGAGTGCTACGAATACCAACACATACAACACACACACACACGCGGATGGTAAGAAACCAAAATAAAAGTAGGTCTGTTGCATGCCCAAGTAGTCACATAATCTCTATTAGCAGAAATTTTCTGCAATAATCTGCAGTATGAGTATGGATCCCAGTCCCTAACAGGAAAAGCTCATTAGCGTTGTGTTGGTGTGGTCATGCAGGTGGCGGTGGGTTTAGTGAGCTCACCGCAGGGCTGCTGCGTGTGGAGCTGGCCCCAGAGGAGTACCAGCTGAGTTCAGAGGGCTGGGAACGAAGTGAGGAACGAGACGTGAGCGGCTGTGGGACGACGATGGCAAGAAAACAAAAACCTGCTTCCATAAACATTGAGAGGACTTACAGCTCTTGAACCGTGGCCTGAGCCGTAAAGACCAGCGTCATCGTAAATAGAGGCCTGAGGGAAACACGTGGGAGACAACACAGCACTCAGCAACAAAGCAGGAGGGAATGTTGATGGTTGACGCAACACTCAACTGGGTGGAGTAGAATTACTCTCTGTAGGCCATGCAGCACAGAAACCCGTTCACACCCTGGCTCAGGTATTCAGACTGCTACCTCGTCATTTCAGCACATTACAACCACCAACCATGCAAGGGTTTAAAAAATATCTTCCAAATAAAAGCCTGAAAAGTGAGACTTGGATCATTATCCAGTCTCGTTAAGTCTGTACTTTAAAGAACCAAACTTATAGCTATAAGTCCTTCTGGGCAGGGTTCCTCAACTATTCAACCTCTGAACCCCAAAATACTGGAGAACCCTACTGGCAACCTGGCAACTCCATAAAATAACCTGGAATTATTTCCCTCCATCTATTTAAAAGATATAAATATTTATTTTTAATTTTCTTTTAGAGATACAATTAAAAGGTATATTACACATTATTTAATGCTACATTTATTAATTTACATAATCTTGGTGGTACATGTCACACAGTGACGTGCGGTCAGGGGAGGCAGGTGAGGCAGTGCCTCACCAGCCATCATGGAAAGAAAGAAAATATAAAATCATAAAGTAATTTAAATTGTTATATTCATCCGGTGGATTGTACTAAAAAATATTTATTTTTCATGTAGCTTCACCAATTTCGATTTTTATTTGTTCAAAATCGCTGAATTTTCGTATTTTCCCATTCAAATGCTTGGAAGCGATGCCGGTGAGGCAGCAGCGAGCTCTGCCTCACTCACCTTGGATTATGCAACCCTGGCTCTGCGCTGGCTGCTAAGCGGAGAGCATGTTGCTGGCGTCAATAAAATGGTTTAAACAAATTTAATATGTGAACTTATTTCCAATAATTTAGCTTATGTATATAATGTACAGTGCTTTTGTCACCAACTGTGTTTGTGTACGTGTTTTGTAATGAGCGATTATAACGGCAGAGAACAGGTTCGAGGTGAGGCAGGCAGTTCTCTTGCCTCATGGCAGAAGCGCTCAAGATCCCAGGCGTTTGTTCACTCCTCAACTGCCGAGTAAGTGACAGCGAGCTAGGCTAAACGATTCGGGAAGCAAGTCAAGTGCAGCGATAGATTATAATAGAGATAGTGATTTTTTTCCTCTCGCTTATCCCGACTTTCGACATGGATGACTACATTACAACACTAAAAAAGTTTTCTCAAGTGGACTTTCAATCGAAGCAGGAGATAATATGTGTGTTTTGTGAGCTACAGTTTGTATGAGTAAGGATGCAGAAGTGAAACATAACCTGTAAACTGCTGTCAATCTATGCATCTATTTGCAAATCTGATTCTGATGACGTCAGTGCCTCACCAGCTATGAACCTCACCGCACGTCACTGATGTCACAATGATTCTGAAAACCATTTTGCGACCCGCCAATTGGTGTCTTGTGATCCCCTTTGGGTTCCCGATCCCCACTTTGGGAAACCCTGCTTTTGGATTATGTCCACATGAATTTTACAGATCTAAACATTGTTACTCAAACAGCTCAAACTGAGGAAGACTGCGCAGATAAAATCTGTGAAGAAGTCTTGGACTTTGACTAGGCCTTTCTAACACATTAACATGCTTCGATGTAGTTATAGCTGCAACTTCAATTTCCTTTCATCCATTTTCCCAAAAACTAGTTAGCTTCCCCATCCCTGCTGAAGAAGAGCTCAACCACAGCATGATGCTGTCACTACCATGCTTCACTGCAGAGACTGAGTAGAATTATACTGAGACTAAATTATTCTGATTACCAATTACTTTAAAAGGAAGAAAAATACAATATCTCAATGGTTCAACTGGTTTTTAATTATGGGCATCCGAGTAAAGCGGGCTGAATACAAATACCACACTTAATTTTTCTTGTACAAAAATTTGCACAATTATGCACAACTTGATGTTAAAATTCCAGTAAGATGTGAAAAAGTCTAAGAGGAAATTAATAATTTCCCAAATCACTATAAGTGGACCATTTGTTTTACTGATCTGCAACAAAACGCTCAACTTCTCAGAAAGCTCTGACCTTTCAAACTAACGAACAGATCTCTGAACACTTCCGAGACATAAATCCGCTCATGCAAAATCTCAAGGACACACCGACACAAACTGACCATGCTGTGGCTGCGAGACAGACCCGAACCAACGGTGGAGGACGAGGAGGAGGAAGTGGAGGCCTGTGGGGGAAGAAGGGATGATGGGAAAGGAGTCAGAGCAGAGGAAGGAGGGATGCTGTGGTGGTGAGAGATTAAAGTGGTGAAGTGGAAACAGGACGATGGTTCTGCTGAGCGCGTCACTTTTAGGCCGTTTAACTTCAGAGTGTTGAGAGACTGTCCCAGTCAAACGAGGACAGCCTCCACACAGGAAGGGCAAAACGTCCAGAATTCAAATGTTTCAGTGGCTAAGAGTCAATTCCAGACTAATTTCTACATTTTTCAGCAGTATAAATAAAATCTGGATATATAAATTCATAACAATCACCTAGTTGGATTTTATTATCAGCATGTTCAAAAAACTGTGAAGTAACAAAGATGAAGTTTTCCTTTCCTACGTAGCAGCTACATAACGGTGTCAAGTCTCTTTGGACATCTGGACAAAACTAGCTTTATTTTGAAAAACAGACAAATAGAGGAAAGAAGATATAACAGTACATGTTACAATAAATCATCATTACTTTTAATGTTTTCTGCAAATATATATTAAAGTACTGGAGTGTCAATTGTTTGGACTAATCTGGATATCAGAGACTAAAGTTTAAAAGAATTAAGTGAACTTTCTGAAACTTTAAGAAAATGTCAGATCCTTAAAACAATATTCATAACTGCAACTACACAGCGAAATCCAGCCTGTTTGTAGACCAGTTTTTGCAGGATTTTTTAGTGGAACATATCTCCAAATTATTTAGGAAAATTTGCCTTTTGCCGTTTTTTGTAGAGTAGATTTAATATATCCAAAAGAAAATGCATTTTGGTTAGTTGAAATACTTCACTGCAATGCTACTTGACATGCAATTGGCTGATGTTTTAAAGGCAGCCAATCCAGGAGCTCCATCTATCTTTCTTGGCGCTGAATGGATATAAGGAAAATGGTAGATGTTAGCATCTGCCGTAGCACTAAGATGTTTTCCACTGTATCCATTAATGCATACTGAGGAGCATTTGGGGTTTAAACTAATAAAATAGTCTTTTGGGTTTTTAAAGGAGGCCTCATGCAAATTTTAGCCATTTGTTGGCGGCTGTGGTCCTACTGTAATGACCAAGTTAGGTAGGTAAGCATCTAATGCCTTAATGAATGTACAGCTTGACCGAGGCCCACTTTAGCTGAATGACACAGAGACAGACACAAACCCGGGGCTGATAGGTGGAGGTGGAGGACAGGGCTGGTGGTTTGGTCTTCGTAAGGCTGCTGTAGTTCCTCTGATCGTGGTACAGTCCAGTCTAAGAGAGCAACAACACAATATGACCTCAAACAAGCTGCAGCGCTGCAGATGCTAACCTCCAGGGTCAGACTACAGCAATCATTAGATACGATTAGTCAGGTCTATAAAAGGCAAATAGCCTGAAATAGAAAATCACTGTAAGCTTCTATGAATCTGGACCAGCATGGCGGCGCCGATGCTCAGAGCCGGAGCCGTGATAAACTAACCAGGAGGCCTTTCTTGGAGGAGGAAGCCTTTTTTTGGCCACGTAGGTCATTGTACACAGAACTCTGTTGAGCCACAGGAAAGGCAGAAAAAGGGAAAAAAAAGCAGGACTGTGAGGAAACAGAGGAACATTTATAAAACCATAAAAATGACAGAAAGAAATGTTGGATGATGTCAAAGGGACATACAGTGGAGCGGGAACTCTTCAGCAGGGAGCTGGAGGAAAGGCTGTCAGACTGAAGAGAGAGAAGGTCTGAGAAGATGGTCGGTCACATTCAACACACACACACACACATACCCACACCCACACACACACCTGCATGCTGCTTTAACACCACACACATGATACTGAAGGGTCAGAGGCCACTGCAAGCTGTTGGTTTCAAAATCACAATTAGTCTTTTTAATGAAGCGTGGGAGTGAACTAGGTTTTCTCTGTCTGTATAGATCATAGAATGATGCAGCTTTCCCCCTCCCCCACCTGTTACTGGAGTCATAATGTGGAAACTAAAGGAGTGGCACCTATAGCTCACAGCTTGTAAAACAGAAGCAGCATCTCTCAAGACGATCGAAATGAAAACAACTGAAATGTTTTACGTAAAATAACTGGAATAATAAATGTGTTTTATTGTAGAGCTGGAACTTTAACACAATAATTTTAATTAATTCATTAAATAGATTTTAAAACATTAAAAATATTAACACAATTAATCCCATTTTATGTTTTTCTACAGTAATGTCTGGAGCTGGTACCTTTGTATTCATGCCTGTAAATCTGACGCACATGCAGTCAGCAACAACAATGGACAACAAGCCGCTTCTCTTGGCCCACTAGAGGTTAATTTTTGCTTCAAAAAATGATTTAATGGGAGGCTAGAAAAGGTCATTGTTATGTTCAAGTTGTGCTAAAAGTGATTAGACAGCGAAAAAACTATCCAAACCTAAAATAACATCTCAAAGCTAAACATGTTGCAGCAGCGCAGACGTCCCCAAAGCAAATGCCAGAGTCCGCATTTTTAAAGAAGTTCCATGAACGATCAGCAGTTCATGAAACTCTGGAAAGCTGAATGGCTAGAATAACTCTGCACCAATCTGATGGTTTAAGAACTTGAATAACAGATTACTAATGATCTCTTAGGGAAGCAAGATTTACAAAACAAATGACAAAATGTTTTAAAGTAATTTAGTGAGAACAGCTTCGGCAACCAAACACCATTCAGCCTTCAAAGAATCAGGTTAGTCGGTTCCCTTTTGAATACGAGCCTGTCTGAACTTGAAGTTTTTGGGAATGTTGTACGACTTAGTCAGAAAACAAACTTTCAATGTCAGATGAATCTACAGGCTCACAGCAGCTGGAGGGAGCCTTTCTGTTGTGTGCCTTTCACTGTCTGTAAGGTGAAGACGCTGCTGCCAAAATGTGAAGTTGCATTTGTAATGGACCTGTAATGCTTCTAGCCATGGTATGAATGGAACCCTTTGTTATGCTGGAAGTGATTTGATTACCCCAGAAATATGCATTACAGACCAGGTTGGAGCATTTTTAAGGAAGATTTATTCCACATGCAGCTTTTCCAAACTCCAGTAGTTGAAACAAACTATATTTGTTTTCAGAGATCTTTCTGCACATGTAAACACGTCTGAAGGGAAAGTATAGCAACAACAATCTGACACAACAACTGCTACATCCAGTTAAGGAGTTATGGTGCGTTTGATTTGCCTTGGAAATTATTCTGATTACACATGCTCTAGTCAGGTCAAACCAGTAGATTAGCCGTTGGACCAACTACTAGTAATAAAAGCCAGTAACATTCATAGCAACATAAACACAAATATTTCCATTTAAAATATGGAGCAGAGTTTTTCTGCTGAGAGCGTCCAGGTAAATGGAGGAGACATTTTTTACCACTTTAACCCCAATCAGAGCGATGCGCTCTCTTAATTAGTAAATGCAATGCTGTTATTGTTTCATATGCTCTTAAGGGTTTTTGGCAGGAATGTGATGCCATAGAATACAATGATTTACAAACTTTCAAAAGTACTAAGAAAGTTTCCGATTTAAACTTTGTTTCTTTACAGTTGGCAATCAAACTGGGTCCCGATCTTGGATTTATGATTAGCAACTCTGAACTTTTTATTAGTTTTGTGCACAAGTTACCAAGACTTTTTATTATATTTGTGAGTCCTCTGTGTTTTCCCCATTTCTGCCTTATGACATAAAACTTCATGAGATTTATTTTTTCTATGTAAAGTTCTGGAAACAGAAGCAAAAAATGGTTCCAACAAACTGAAGGCCAACAAAAAAAGGCACTGAAGAATATTTGTTCTATATGAATATCTATAGAGGAAAATATATCTGGCTCATTTGCGTAACTGAATGCTCCAACACCTTCTAGGACTTTGGACTCTGCTGGTAATTAGGTCACATTCATGCAGCTGTACTAAAGTGTTGCAGTGACACACCAGGGCGTCCTTCCTACGGGAACTGGATCGACTCTTGATAGAGCCCAGGTCGTGTACGGATGAAGAGGACGACTTTGAATATAAAATAAATGTGAGCATACATTAGAAAAGAATAATATGAATGTGTTTTACACAAAAAAACCCAAATTCCACACATCAGTGTTCATTTGTACACACCCTATAGCTGCGGACTGACAAAAGATCGTCATCCTGCCCCGGTTGACGTGGAAACACAGAGTGGACAAACAGAAAGGGAGAGAGAACAGAAGGTGATGAAGGAAGACAGGAAGTAAATGGAGATAAAGAGGAAATGTGTGGAGGAGGATACAGACCCGGTGATGATGGTTGCTGGATCTACTACTACTAGAGGCTCTGGCTTTTTCTGTTTCAGCCTGGAGTCGGGAAACAAGGTCAGCAAAGATAACATTTAGTGGATAGAAAGTGTCGAGTTGATTCAGCTGTTAAAGCTTGGAGCACACAGAGCAAATATTTGATAACATCATGCTGGAACATCAAATCATTCGTTTATAAATAAAAATGCTCAAATTTAAAGAACTAAAGTTAGAAGTTCAAACCAATTTCCTGCAGAATCGACTGTCCTATATAAAACCAGACGCTGAAGCCTGCAGTCCAAACAGACTCAGTCACAGTTCACAATGTCTCCAAAGCAAATACATATTTCCACTGTGAGGTACAGAGTAGTCTGGGAGTCAAGTGCAGCTTAAATGGGACTCTGTCCCACACAACCGTGTTAGTGGCAAAGAAAGCAGCAGCACTTGGTTGCTCTCCTACCATCCACTGGTGGATCTGACCCCATTTTCTGTTGCTGCTGCTGGAGGAGTGGTAAGAAAGCTGAACACAGGGAGGAGAAGCCAGGAAAAACAGTCATACCTCACTGAAAACCGCTGAAAAAGAAAATCTGGCCGACATTTATAGAACTTTTGGTTTCATTTGTGGACATGCAGCACTTTTATTTATTTATTTATTTTAAACTTGTGGGACGTGGGAGCCAAACCTCCAGAAAAGTGAAAAAGCCGTCCCATTTTGTGTCAAATACCTCTTTCTGCTGCCGTTCCAGTTCCCTCATCCGGATGTCTCTGGCCTCTGCGCGGGCCGCCCTCTTCGCCGCCAGCCTCGCCTCGGCCTGGGGACACAGCAAGAACACACCTGTCAGCCCTCAGGGTAAACCTGGAGGTCACCATCCACAGGCGCAAGCAGCAAACAAAGAGAGGGATGAGCGGCACACAGATAAACAGGAGAACAGTAATGGAGGAGTATTTTTAGGTATTCAAAACACTGACTTCCTGTTGGAGAAGAGAGAGGTTGGGAAATGCGGATGAAGTTTCACTGAATCAATCTGAGGAAGAAGACATAAAACTAAAACAGTTTTAGAGAAATGTTACCGTAGTGATCTTATCAGAGTGATTATCACACTGAGGATTTTATATCCTGCATGATGGGAAGATCGCTCCCTTATTTGAACTCGTAGTTCAGAATCCATCCAGAGAATACAGAAAGTTCTTTTGCTTCTCCTGCTCATCATGAATTACTTTCTACATAGTATGTAGCTCATAGTTTAGTAGAAAAAAGGCACTTTTTTGTCATGATTTGTCATAATTTACATGAGGACTAGAGGCAATGTCACACTGTGTCTTTGAGAGAGAGCAGCCAATGATAAACAGCTTTACAGTTTAACAGGATTTTATTCATTTTCTGAAGAAAAACGCTGACATGTTGAGCATTTTATAATTACTGAATAGAAAATTAGAACAAGTTTTATAAGACGATTCTCTCTCCAGGTCTAATTGTTCTTTGCAAAACAGGTCAGGTCTGAGCTGTCTGGGTCTTCCCTTCATCCAGGATTTCTACAAGTTCTGAGTCAGGAAAAGTGCAGCTAAAAATGGTTGCTGACCCCAACCATTTAGGACACAAACTGGTGACTTTTACCCTCACCTAATGTGAAAACCAGCCACCACAGAGGTAGCTTCTCTTCTCATTTTTACATACTTTACGTCTGTACACTGTAAGAACTTGAAACCGAAGTCAAATTCCTTTATTTTCTCCATTTAAGAGCTGCTAAAAGACCAGGGGCCTCGTGCATGAAGCGTGTGTGCGCACAAAAAATGTGTGGTGCCATATTTTACACACAAGTCGGGATGTATAAAAATTGACTTTGCATCAAAATTTGTAAGAAAATAAGTTGGATCAGCAGATTAACTCAAACCTGCTGATAAAAAATAATCAACAGATTTGGTTATTTTTAAGGTGATCAAGGTGTGTATGCATTCACGCGGATATAAGTAGCTGCGTAAAGATGAGCCGTGTAATTGTGGAGCTTTGGCTCTGATGGAGAACATCACCAATGGAAGGATTCAGAGAGAGAGTTTGTTCAGAGATCATATTGATCTGCTGGGAAATGTTGATGATGGTTTATGAGCATTTAGATTGCTCAGACTGATCATCCTGGAGCTCTGAGCAAAACTTAAAGAGCCATGCGGTACCGGTACCGGTCCAGCTGCAGTCATCCTTCAGTCCACCCGCCTGCTTTGTGAATGCGCCTTATGGACATAAAGCATTTTATTATTTAGAATAAACATCCACATTCCCCACTCAAAGACTCTCTGACTCGCAGTCGGTCTTTAAATGCCTGCTGAACGCGCTTCTGTTCAAACAGGCATTTGCAGGATCTCTTTATTTTTTTAAATTTGGATTTTTTTTTTTTCTTTAAAATGTATTTTTATTTTTGTGAGGTGACATTATGTGTCCTCAAAGCACCTTTTAAATAAAACATTAAATTATTATTATTATAAATACTTATACTGCTTCGAACAACAAGGACGTTGCCATGGTTACTGCTTCACGTGGCGGCAGACTTCAGGTTATTTATACTAATTCACATTAAGATGTATTTATGGGGGCGACAGGGCGAACCAGCAGCTGCGCTCTGTTTCCCGTTTATTAGGATTTATAAAGGAAAGATGCGCAGCGTGCGTACGGCTTTATGCATACAATTATTTTTGTGCACCGCACATTTCAAAATTTACGACAACATTTTGTTTTGTTTTATGCCATTTAGTACTCAATAAAGTGTCAATAAACCGATCTGATCAGAATAGAGGCACACGTATTTCTGATGGTAAAAGATAAAAAATAGATTTCAGGCATTTCTAATCAATACATTTAAAAGTCACAAGAATTTTCCTGATGGTGCAATTTGGCACCAAATTTAGACTTTGGGGGAAATGTCGGGATACATCCTGCATTCTCTGCTCTCTGCTGAACTCTTCCAGCTGTGAGGTAGTCGTGTGTGACTCTCATTCATAACAACATATGTGAACCATCAACCTTTGGAGGGGGTACAGGGGGGGACTAATTTAAAGCTCTTCCAGGGAAGAAGCAAACAGTTTATAAACATACCTTGTTTCTAATCTGCCTATAAACCAAATCTAACTTATCCTGCCTTTATGTACACAGCTAAGACCAATAAAGACTCCATGAGGCAGAAGCAGAGAAGTAATACTTATAAAATCTGCCCAACAGGAGGTCATTTTACAGAATACCTCAACAGACGGTTATAATTTAAACAACTCCTGGACAGGCTGGGGGAGGAGCCACTTAGTCATACAGGTTTCTGTGAAGCCAACTCCTTTATTACCTAATACTGCTGAAACAATTTAAACATGCCATCAACAAAGAACGGCACCCAAGTTCATGCAGCCTGGACCTTTATCTTCAACTAAAAGACAGTCCATAAATACTAGAGATAATGTGTACAGTATCTCACAGCAGACAAACACTGTCAGCATTCCAGTGTCTTATCTGCACTGCCAGCACAAGAGGCCTAAAAGTAGAGCTGTTTCTGTTCCACCAACAGCCTGCAATGGACGCAGCAAAAACATCACAATTTTCAGATGATCAAAATAAGCCATGGCTTCAGAGGACCTGAAGGGGACAGGTTGTGGTTAAAAGAAAAAATAAATAAAAAATCTATAGTTTTTCTGGAACGCTGCAGTATTGGTGACCAGAGAGGAGCTTCCAAAGTTCAACTTTAGGACCTGGGAAGGTGGTTTTGTGCCACATCAGATATAAATGTGAGATTTCCAGCATTAAAGGAGGCAAAATAAACTATTTATCTGTTTGCGTAGCTATGATTTATTCACACCTGCTATTATTAAATTTTAACCACAAGCTTGTTTCTCACATTAGTCCAGACTGTCTGTGGAAACATGCCACAGACAGTCTGTGTGGACCAAACAACCAGACTGAGCTAACATTTTTAAGGTGGTCTCAATTCGCTTTCAATTTGGTATGAATACAGACCAGCCTTGATCCAACAAACTACATAAAATACACGTCCTTTTGGACTTCACGAGCCACCAAAGTTGTGTGTTTATGGTAAAAATGAATCATTCAGTGTTGGTAACAGTACGACTTAACAAGAACTTTGTCAAAGTAAGTTTGTTGTCACATCTATGTTTTGTCCCATTCCATTATTTCTTAGGGGAGGAATGATTCACATCTAAATGGCTTCGTATACAACATGAAAGCAAACTGCACCAAACTAAAAAAAAACACAAATAATTAAAGACTGATTTTGGTCTGAACACAACAAACAGACCAAATGACTTTTCTGGTGAGAATATACCTTTAAAAATGTCAAAATTTTAATTAAAACTCTGTGATTTAAGATCAACCTACCTAATAAGCATTCAGAAGCCAGTTTCCAGTATCAAACTACACCAAGATGAAACATTTATGTTAAATATTTACACCATTTGTAGCTCCAAGTCACTTGAAATGCCTGTCCCTAATAAGAATTAGTTTTCTTATTTCAAACTAAATATCTAAAAGGTTTCAAATGATGGAAAGAATTAAGGAAAGGTCGCCATGATTGTTTAACTACATTCATAAATGCTTTGGTTTTAAATCTAAATTGACGTCAGTCAGAATGCACCAATATTATCAATATCAGCAATCAATACTGCTATTATGTCTGCCAACTAATATTTACTCATATTTGTTTTTCTAGACATATGACAGCGAATAACATTGACCACACAGCTACAACTGCTTCTCTGCTTCAGTTAAACTACCCATAATGCTCTGCACCCCCAGAACCAGAACCAAAAGAGGAGAAGCAGCATTTAGCATCTATGCGCCAAAAATCTGGAACAAACTTACAGAAAACTGTAAAACAGCTGAAACACTGACTTCCTTTAAATCTCAACTAAAAACCCACTTGTTGAGTTTTATTTGAAACGTAATCAATTGCAAATTTATTGACGGAACCTGACTTGATGTTGTGTTTTTGTTGTTGATTCTATGTTGCATTGTGTTTCTGTGTTTGATTTGATGTAAAGCACTTTGAAATGCCTTGCTGCTGAAATGTGCTATACAAATAAAATTTGATTGATTGATTGATAATGCTTTGCTGCATCACCATCACATCACATGACCAAACAAATACACATGAGTCTGAAAACCAACAATTTAGCAAATGCTTATTTTAGATTGTGGCTCATTGTTGTATCAAAATAATCAATGTTACTTTTTAACTAAAATAGATAATTCTTATATTATTTTTGCAGTAGAATGAATATTTGTTTTCTTTGTTTTAAATCTAATCTCTTGCATCATGTGAAACATTTATTTTGCTTAATTTCTGAGAATCTCATAACTACTCATGTTTTTGCATTATAAAATCTGAGGTAATGCAAAGATTAAAAAGTGCAAGTGAAGAACTGAGTGCAGGAGAAGGCCGCCTGGAGTCAGACAGCTGGCTGTGTGCTCTGCACCTGTTCTGCACCTGCTCTCTGTGTCTGTCCTATCTATAGCCCGACCCGCAAGGCCGCCCCTCGGCCACGTCGCGGCCCTGAGAGGGTAACCTGAGCAGGACGGCTGCAGCAGCATAGCACACCTCCAACACACAGCTAATAACCGCTTAGCAGCCTGTCCGGCGTGCTGCTATCAGCTTCTCAATTAATAACAAGCTCCCGATGACGAGCAATAATCCACATTTTATTTTTCATGTAATCTAAGCAAAGCAATAATTATTCTGTGTTTTCAGTTTAGAAAGAGATCAGAAAAGTATAAACAACTAATGACTGTCTGCAGGAAAATGCAGATCCATGCTAAAACATCCTGATTTCACCTGTAAATACTAAATTTTATTCATTTGCTTCTCAAACTAAATCACAACTTTGTCTTACTTTTAATAATTAATGGTTGCAGATTTGCTAGAAATCTGTTTTATTTTCAGGTTTGTAGTGGTCATGTTATTGCTCTCCTGAAATGAGAAATGACTCCAAATCAAGTCTCTGAGTATTTCTTCTGCTCAATTTGTAATCTCACTTTTAACAAATACTGCTTCAAAAAATAATTTATAAAATAAGAACTTAACTGAAAAAGCATTTAACACATAGTATATACAAATTTCATTATTAGTTTTCATTTTCATCTATTTTTATGGGGTTGGGACTTTAACCCTGTTAATTAGGATTCATTAATTATAGAGATTTTAATGGATAAAATTTTTTAAGGCTATTAATCACATATTTTTAAAATAAATTTTCCAGCTATGAATCTATTGATTGAACAACATCAATAATAAATTAAAAGCAATAAATATCTTGATTTTGAGCTCATATGTCTCACTGTCCAAATTAAAAAGGTTGCTTATTTTGTTGATATATAGTTTGATTAAAATGTGATTTATTAACAACACATCCTGGAATTAACTTGATAAATTGTAATTGAGCCTGACTATTTTAAATTATTTAAATAATATTTATTTTTCTATTCTGGAGTAACCTCAAAACATTGTCCTGAGCCGTATGCAACGAAATTTCGTTATGTATACACCCTGTGCATACAAAATGACAATAAAGTCTGTCTAAGTCTAAGTCTAATATGCTTTGCTTTTCCAATTTTATTGAAATCATTAATGTAAAAATGTGGCGCTTCTTTCCTTTAAAAGAAAGGCTGATTTTCTTGGGGATTAAATAAACTTGAGTTTATAATCTTCAATCTGAAGACTAAACTCGCTCTGGAGAGAAAGTGTTTCACTTTCCTTTGTGACAAAAGCCTTTTGATCTGCCTAGAAAATCCACTGCATTCACATAAAGACACTCCCTCCAAGCAACAAGGGAAGCCAATACCTGCTATCACTGCCAACCAGCGCGCCCCTTAGATCCTAATCTCAGACAACAGGTAATCATTGTGAAGCTTCAGCCAAGGCTGGGTTTGTTAGCAAGCTGCTGGCATTCAAACCCTGACAGCCAAGAAGTAACCCAAGGTGCCTCAGAATGCGGCTGGTGACCCTGCAGGCTCAAATTCACCGTCATCCTCAGCAGCAGCAGCAGCAGCAGCAGCGGCGCATGCCAGGCCCAGACATGCAGCCTGTGTGGCCAGCTAGCGACCAGGCACAAACTGCACTCTATGGGGTTTGTTTCTGTTTAGTTTTCTAGGTGATAAGCGTTTCTCTGACCCTCTGAACTTGCTGCACGGTTGATCTAATCTTTGCTTTGCTGCACAAAGAGATTCAGATTTAGGAGCGGGCTGGGAGGGCCGGGTGACTCATGTTTCTATGATCGGCCTGCACAACTATAAAGAGAGCAAACGGAGCCGAGCGCTGCCTGTAGCTTTTAAACATCCCAGACTGACTTCCAACAAAACGAGGCAAACACCTGAGATTTATTCTGAATTTAAATGTTTTTTATAAAGCCAGGAAGTCCGTGGGTTTACTCTGGTCTTTACAGAAGGCCTGGCCCGGGTTCTTTTCTTTAATGAGACAAAACTGCAGAACCTGACAATGGAAAAAGCCAAAGGCATGAAGGAGCTGCAGTGGAAATCATCCCGACATGTCTTTACAGGCCAGGCAGCCCCTTCTCCTTCAGTTGGCTTTTTTCTACTAAACAAAAATACTTCCCAGTCAGCTTCAGACCAGCTGTTCAGAACCCGGCCCGCTCTGACCACAGCAAATATTAACCAGCAGAACCAGAACGGCCACATGTGGACACAAAGCTTCAAATTGGTGAAACTGGCTCTTAAACCAGAGTGTTGGGTGGAAAGTTTTACAAAGCTCAACGCTGAAACGCCACATGTAAACAATGCTGACTCAGCACAGAGGGGACGGTGGTAAAGTCGCCTTTTCCAGCTCAAAATGGACGGACTGGTTCCGAAGCTTTCAAACCCATGATGAAGTAATTTTATGTTTCATAAACTTTGAAAGCTATTTAAAGTAGTTTTCAATATTCTGCTAAGTTTACTGTAACTAAATAAGGTTTACAATATCAACAATCAAAGTCAGGGGTCAGAACTGGTCCAAACATAAACCACAATCAAAATAAATGGAAATGAGTCGAAATGCAAACAACAAAAATAATGCGCAGTTAAATGATTCATAGAATTTTAGAACTTTACATTCATAATTTATGAAAACACATTTTTATCCTTTTAGGCATAATTTATTTATTTTTTTTTGTTTATGGGCATGAAATGTTACCTGAAGGTGTGAAAGTTAAGATCCACAGTGGAAATAATCTGGAGAAATCACAACTTGATTTTTTTCTACAAGTTTCTACTCAAATATTTTCTGTTTTTTTTACAATATTCTTAAAAGTTTATCCTAAAGGAATCATGAAAACTGTTACATTTTGTTGAATCACAAATTTTCATGTAAAATATTTTGACAAAACATTTTACATGATGATATTTAATGATTAATAACTAAAGCTCCACGTCTGATACCTGCTTAAATTATAAATCAAAGCAGAATTGTGTGTTCTGTTACTTTTACTTTTATCACTCTTTAGACTCTGATTTAACTCAACACCATCAGTTTGAAAGGTTTCCCTTTAATGAGTCATAATAAAAGTTGCTGCTGTTCAAATCGATGCTTTCCCATTTTGAATGAGGCAGCATAAAAGCTCGAGTTAAAACAGGAACATTTTAGTTGGATTAAATCACATTTGCATCGACTGATGGGTGAAATAATTGACGTCAGGTACATTAAAGAACTCTTCCTCTCAGGCGATCTTACCTCCCGAGCGATGCTGCTCAGAGCCTCGTCCTCTGCTGAAAACCGATCTTTTAAAGGAGCTCGTTTTCTACCGGTGCCTTGTGTCCCCATGTTAGCGCAGAAGATGAGATTTCACCAAAGTGTAAAGCTGGAAAGAAAAGGCAACGACGCTGAAAATACCTGAAAGAAAAACAGAGAAAACAATGTAAACAATGGGAACAGGGAGACTGTTGGAGGAAAAGTTTAAGCATCACAGCTATAATTATAAAAACACACTGTAATTAACCATAATATTATGACCACTAAATTATGATTAGATTTCTCTGAGGAGTTTTGTCCTGTTGTGATAATCTCTGATGTTGCAGCTTAAAAAAATTCTTAGATTTCAGAAGTGGCTCACGAGACCCAAATGTGTTGATTTATGACCTCCAGGAAGCCCCCGTGCCACGCTTTGGGAACCCCTGTCGCAAAGCCATTTCTGGCCTGATCAGATTTTTAGAAATCTATAATTTTGGCAAATTCTAATTTCTTCCATATAAATACACAAGAATAGCATTAAAAACTAATTCACCAGCCCTTGCTGGCATAAGCAGTGATTTCTACAGGTAGCTGAGGAAACATTAAGCTGTGTATATGAGACAGAAGCAGCTTTTTAACATCTTTTACTGTTTCAAAAACAAAGAACAATGACAGATTTGATATCTTAAACATTTATTCTGGCTACGATTATTAACAACGGCTTCTCCGAATGGAAACTTTCATTTGCAAACTCCAAAAAATAAGGTACTGTTGGGATTGTTTCTCCAGCTGTTTAAACTACTTTTTTATTATATTGTTTAATGTAACTGGCAAACTGATGAAGCCAATCAGATAACATGAGTTTTCTTTTTGGATGTCCACTGTATTCAGGACTGTTAACATGATTGTAACATGTGAGTATGTTATATCAATTTGCTTCGATGTTGATACAATGTTTGTCAAAATTACAAAGTATGTCACAATATGATTGTAATTTAACTACATTCTCAAATCTGTGATTTCAAATATAATTTAAAGACTTAAACTTAACATAGATCAAAATTTATATTTTAATCATTGGATTGTAAATCGTTTAATCAACATACTAGTAAATACTGTGATTTATACTGACATTAAAAAGAAAAAAGTGCTGAAAGCTCTATTATAGAGAAGTTTCCTTTGATTGTTATTAAACTGAAAAAAGTGCATCAAAGTGGTTGCTGATGCATTTACAGACCAAAAATGGAGGGAGGTCCTGCTTTTATCATTTAATGAATAGAAATAGAAAACTAGTCAAACTTTTCAGCATTTGACCAAGTGATTAAATTAAAGCCAATCAAGAGAAAATTAGCTGATAAACTGTGCATCTTTAACAAGTGTCATCATCTTGTTCTGTTCAGGATTCATTTTTGTTGTATATTTGGTGACGTTTTAAATGATGGCCTTTGCGTAACGGTTTCTGCATGATCACAAAAACATGGAAGGACTATTACACAGGAGCAGATGACATAAATTCATCCAAAGGATTTATATTCAGGTCTAAATCTGTCTTTTGTTGCAGGAGTCACCAGTTTCCTGGATGTTTAAGTAGGTGGCTAGGAGTCATGTAACAAACACATGAATGCCAGAATGTCGGTTTTCAGACCTGAACACCACAATAGAACAGGATGAGCTGCAATGCTTCCCCTTAATGTGGGTGGTCATGATGTTATGGCTGTCTGGTGGATTTTATAGCTACATTTAACTGTATATGCAACAAACCATTTAACTCTCACTAACGTATGGGTCCCATTAGGGTTTCTGATCGACGACTGTGGCTTACGTAAACCTCTTTTAATGAGACTTCAGCAGCTTCATGGAAACATTACATTCAAACAACTGGTAAATTATTCATTTGAGATGGCTAGTGCAGCAGATTGTTTACCGACAAACCTGCATTAAACAGACCTTTCCAGGCCCAGACCTGGGAGTTCTGCCCACACTGGTCAATACAGAATCCAAATTTAAACATGAAGTGAGGCCACATCCCAATACTCTGCTCATATTCTTCATAATATCATAGCAAGTGTTGAAAATATTGCAAGATTGTTTGGAATGATGTGTTTAGTTGATTGTCCTGAATTCTCTTTGCATAGCAATAAGATATCCAACCTGTTGCTATGACTGTAATTACCAGCGGCCCAGAAATCATTTTTAGAGGTTATTACTGAATATTTTGGGAATGATTGGATTTAGAGTGTAATTTATTTAATCAAAAGTGATTTTTTTTACCATAATATCTCAAAAGTCTCTAGTGACTCTGGGACCTCAATTTACAAATGAAATGCAAAATGTATTTTCATCTCTGCAACAGACCAGTCCAGTTCTCCCTAACTTAGGAATGATGCTTCTGACACTATCTGTATTTCTACTGATAAAACGGAAATAACGAAAATAATTTACTTAGAATACAAAAACTCTTGAACTCACAAATCTTTTTAAGCTGCAGTTTAAGCTTTTTCTATCACTTGTTTTCCTTCCTCTCAACCTTCCTTTAATATGCTTGGACAGAGCTCTCTTTATTGGCAGCTTCTGTAGCAAAGCTAGAGAACAAATTAGTCGACTTCGGTATGATTCTGAAGGACATATAGTAATATTTCTGCATTATTATCCTCAAAAATAAACAAAAACAAACTGCATGTAATAAATCTACACAAACTTCGATTTTTGCATTGAAAAATGAAATGTTTTCGTTTGTATTCTAATTTATTGACACCCGCCTGTAGTTACTCATGTTGCCCTTAAGAAATGAATTACTGGAGGATTATCTAATGCATTGATCTGTACTCTGTACATCAACAATGACTGAGGCTGCCTGCTGCAGACAAAATAACTCCTGAGTCAATGGACCCAGAGAGAGCTATGCGCTCTCCGTTAAAATATTTCATGATCTAATTCATTTGGATCGAAAACTCAAAGCTACAAGTCGAAAACTTAGCGGACAACCAGAAGAAGAATGAATTAAAACCACTCCAATATATCATTTGTAACAGTTTCAAATGGCTGTTAATGATAGGAAAAGTGCTGAAATATACCTTACTGAACGATAATCAGCAGGGTTCAGTTGAACCGTTAAGAAACACACTGGCTAACACAACATTACTCTTTCTAAACATACCTATCCTTCTAAATAATACTCAGTAATAACCTTTGCTTGATTTACTCCTTCGTAAAAGAGATAACAATTAACGCCTGTCGGTATTAACGTGCTTGGCCACAGCACGTTAAGAGCTAACTGGAACGGCTAACTAGCATTCCTTAACCCTGGAATTAACCATAAACTTTCAAATTTAAACTCTTCCTTTGTGTATAAGAAAACCAACACTTTACTGACCGAGAATCCCTCCGGTAACAACGACAATCCACCATTAGAAACACTTCAGCTAAAGCCCAGCTACAGAAATAAATAGCTGGGTGGTTCACAAAGTTAGCAGCGAAGCTAACCTAGACTCTCCTGAGAGACACACAGGGAAAACTGGGACTCATTTTTTTCCAAACCGAAAATGTATAAGTTTACCTTCGCGACACCGTTAAGCAAGGCAGTTATTCTCCCACGGTTTCTGTCCTCTATCTGCCGGTGTGTTTGGGCAGAGCCATTCGGGTTAACTTCACAGAATGGGAGTGTTTTTGTCCACTCTGACAGCTGTCATCAGTCGCCTTTCTTTCCTCTGCTCTCCTTCAGTTTTCACTGGCGAACTGAACAAGGTCCCGGATGTTGGGGAAAAATTAGGGTGTGATGCTGCCTTCAGGAGCAGCCGGGAAATCCTAGTTCTTAAACCGGTTTTGGTGACATTCTTTTTCCTTTTAATCATCATTATTATTATTATTATTATTTTTTTCTGCGAAGAGTTTTTTGCGGCGCTAGTGGCTCGTATTTTTTGCGATAGTAGGCAGACAGGAAGGAGGGCGAGGAGAGGGGGGAGACATGCGGCAAGGGTCGCACGCCCCATTATTATTATTATTATTATTATTATTATTATTATTATTATTATTATTATTATTATTATTATTATTATTATTATTATTATTATTATTATTATTATTATTATTATTATTATTATTATTATTATTATTATTATATTACAATAATACATAGCTTTACTATTTTTTGAAATGCTAAGTAATTATGCAAATGCTTTTTATCGCAATCGAAATGCATATTTTACTTTCCAATAACATTACAGGAAACAGAAACCTACAAGAAATTAAAAAGATAAAAAATGTCAAATCTCCTTTTTTTTTTTTTTTTTTTTTTTTTACAAACAGCATTATTAACATCAAAGCTGCAACATCTTTCTTGTATATTTTGCGAAAAAAAAATCTCTAAGGAATTCTAACTGAATATAAAGACAAGCTCAATATAGAAAATAATTGAAATAAAACATTTGAAAATAATAATGTTTGCAAATAATATTATAGAAAGCAGAAAGCCCAAAACATTTTTCTTATTGTGAAGTGGAAGGAAAACTATGCAGAAGTGGTAATAGATAAAAACTTGAACTCAAGTAGAAATAACTTATTTTAACTTACTGAAGTACAGAGTAAATGTCAGCATACAATCTGATTTAATTTGGGAAAAGTATGTAATCCGAAATTATAAATCCAGGTGTAATTTTGCTATTTTAAAAAATAAAATTACAAAGTAAGTAAAATTTATAGCAAAATAAGAAATTTAGGGAAAAGAAACACACAAGAAAATAACAGAACAGTGAAGTTGTTTACAAACAAGAGGTCTCACTTTGACATAAATTTTGTAGGTTTGTTTTTGTGTCTGGTGCACTTCTGGTTAAATCATTCTTGTATATTTAAAAAAGTTACTCAAGTAAATTTTATCGAGTAGATGTAACTAGTTACTGTCTCCCTAATTTCGCAATATGATGCTATGCATATCCTGTCCACAAGAAGGCAGTGTTGGATAAAGATGCTCATTCTCTGCACAGATAGAGGCACCTCAAAAAATGTTAACACAGTAAAAAAGTTCAAGATTTTTTTTGTCACTTCCTTCAGAAAAATGAAGCTAAAATATTATATTGAATAACTATACGTGGAGGGAAATATTCTACTCCTGCATTTCTTGTAATTGTGTTGATATTGTCTAACGGAGAATAAACCCGCAAATTTAGCGTCAACAAATATTGAAGTTATGCTGGCTTTTTGAGCTGTACCTGTTTATACAAACACTTTTTAAAGAGTAAACCACGTTTTACAAAGGATGAAATGACAAACTTGTAACTGAAAAATGATCAGGTGGTTAAGAAAATAACATTCATGTCATTTCACATTCTGTTTATTAGAGATTATGCTGAATATGTATAATCTCAGCTATACTGCTGAACTATGAGCACAGAAAACATGATCAAAGGTAAAGAGGTTTTTGTTGTGAGACCTCCAGTACCTGTATGGTAATTTTGTGATTAACCCCATTACACTGCTCATGTGCAAACACTCGGCTTCACAACCTCTTTTTCCTCATCGCAGAAAGCTAATGTTAATGACTGTTTTGTCTCTGATCGCCCTTCTCTGCTTCTGCTTGGCATTATGCAGACAGGATTTACAGGAGCCTTAACCTTAAGACACCGTCAGCCCCTCTGTCTCCATGCCATCACCTCCCATTACTTTTTTATGCAGTCATCACTCCAAACATGCCAATTAAGCATAATTTACAGCCAAAAATGATGCAGAGATCATATCTAAACAAAAGGGAAAACCAAGAAAAAATCCAATTCATCATCCTGATGATCAGAATTAAACTGCATCTAAGATAAACACAGTTACAGAATGAGCTACTGTGTGACTTTGGGCTGGGGTTTTAGTAAACACTGATTGTGTGTGTAGTTAGACAAGCTTCAGGTGGAGGCAGTGGAGAAAAACAAAGGGCCTGCAGACGGCCAGACAGTGCTCAAGTGTGCTTGTCTAGTTTTATGGCCCTTTTAACTCCCAAACACTGGGCTTGTTTTCATTGGGACAGACATTCGTGTACTCAGCTGCAGCAGATCCGAACGTCACCCCCCCTGTCTCTAGTCATTTCTGTCCTCAGTGTCCTCACCAGTGTGCATGCAAGAGGAGGGATTTATGTAATTTTACATGGCAGGCTGTACTAGTTTGGAGAGCAGTGCTTAGTAGTGCGTCCCGCTGTGCCAACAGGACTGGATGAATTGTTAACTGGTCTGTCTTTAAGCTTGACCGTCGACTGAAAGGGGTAGAAAGCCACAGAGCCTCAAGTGGTAATTACCCCATAGAGGGCAATGCTTCTCCCTCCCTCCATCTCCTCTGGAGCCTTTTGAAGATGCTCCATAGGGAGCTGGTGGTAATCAGGACACATGACTCATTGATTACATCTCTGCCGTCTTCCAGGAACACAGCTCAAAGAGGGGACGCAGCAGGGGGAGGGGGTCTCCTGTGCAGACAGGCCAGAGTTACAGATGCAGGATGGACACAAAGACCCCGGCCTCAAAAACATTTTGGATCCCATAAACAGTCACATGTGCATTGTTCCTCTCCGTAAGTGGCTATTCATTGGTGTGAAGAGTCAAGAGGAACATGCATATGTTAGGGGGCAATGGGGGCATGGGTCTGCAGGTCACTCCCTCGTCAGAGCAGCCATTAGGAGTCAGAGTGCACCTGGTGCAGAGCTCGATGAATACAGAAGGATATATTTCTGTCCCTCACAAAATCTACTGCAACTTCAATATCCGGGTCAATGTAAGATGATTTTTATGGTATGTTTGTATGTTTCTACATGCCACTTAGAAAAACATAAAAAATATTTACAACAAATACACAACAGTAAAAATTTAAGCTTCAGAATGAAATAAGGAAACAAATGCTAATATGCGAATTTAAATCTAATAAAAACAGAAATAGACCAAAAACATAATCTTTGACTTTTTCTGAAAAACTGCAGCAACAACAACAATTTCTTCAAATCTTGGGTTGCCAGGACATTGTTTCCAGAGAGGAAGAGCACAGAAACAAAACGCTGTCAATTAATTGTTAGAGTGATTAATTGAGTCAATTTTGATTAATTGATTATTGAAATAATCTTTAATTTAGTAATTGCTTAACCATTAACTGGAGTAAATGAATTCTGAAATAGGCAGTTTACTGAAAGAACAATATAGTCAGAGCAGATATTAACCCAAACTGTACAAAACTAAATACATTTAGCATTTAACAGTTTATACTGAGATGTTAGAACAAGATGTTAAAAGTATTTTTAGAGCTCCAGATGTTTCCCTCACTACAAATGATTATACACTAAAGGAATTCTGTGTTATTGCATTAATAGGCGATAAAATGTTAATTGTACTATTTAAGAAATTAAATTTCTGCTGCGTGAACCATTTTAAAAACTCTGGATAAAATGATCACAGGCAGTGCCTTCATTTTAGATTCTGGTCAATAAACCTATATCATATATTTGCTATTTCTGCTACAAGCTTCAAGGCAAACTGCTTTCTCAACTGTCTTCAATTTGGTTTATGAAAAACAAAATGTTTATGAAACATCCAAAGAAATTATTGATTTAGAATTTATCTGATGAAAAAAAAAAACAATATTGGGAAAGTTAAGGGTATTCTACACGTTAGCTAAAGTGCTAATCTGCTAAACTAAAATATAGTTCTGGTATTAGCAGATTAGTGAAAGTGTGCCAACTACTGTCTAATAAACCTTTGACAGAATAAGTTACATTACATTTAGATTTATTTTATCTATTAATAAAATGACTTGTAAAAGTAATTGGTTGCTTTGGATTTTATTTAGGGGTAAAAAGTAAAAGAAAGTGAAAACATTCCACACCTTTTATATATTTATGTTTGTTCATATAAAATGTAAAAACCATGCAGTGCTTTTCTTTCACTTCACAGTTATTCATTAGTTTGTGTTGATCTGTCACATAAAATCTCAATAAAATACTTTAAGGTTTGAATTTATGATGTGATGAAATATAAAAAAGCAGAAATTTGGGATGAGAACATTTGCTGAACAGATTCCATTCAGAACGGAGATCATGATGTGGTTGAACTTTTCTCTGTTTAGTAGAGAGGTAAGGTCTCAGAGGACACTTCATTTGGCCTTTACAGAGACATCTTTGAGTAATGGAGTGGACAAAGTAAGTAGACCATAAACCACCGTAGAGATGTCTTTTGATTTGCACTCTGGACACCTGTGGAGTTGAAGTGGACGAACAGAGATCATTGGTTCATCACGTCTACATGGTGAATTAAAGCCTGAGATAACGTTCACTGGAGCCTCACTCTGACTGACAGATTTGTTAAAAAGGAAAAGTTTCATGTTATTTTTAAAAATTTCTCACAGGGTGACCTGCAACTCCACACGCAAACACAAAATATTAATCACGCAGCTGTCAGGGGTGATATATGCTCCTCGCCTGCTGTTTGTACTGAATTGTCCTTTGGCAGTCATGCATCATGGTTGTCTTGGTCTTTCTCGGGTCTGTGACTCATTCACTTTCCTGTCCCTTTACACGGAGCATTAGCAAATGTTGGGTGTGTTGTTCAGGCCTGTTCAGACGGCAAAAAATAAGAGGCAGGGAAGCGTGGAGCTGCAGACAAGCTACACACACTCACACACACGCACATCTTTGTTGATAGGCACGCCGGAACAACGATAACAGGAAAAGAGCCTGGAGCAGAGAAAGTTAAAATGCCGGTGAAGCAATTCTGTCCACTTACTTAGGATTTGAAGAAAGGGCTCACAGTGTCTTTATCCTATCAGGGGTTGTGACCTTTTGTGCTGCAGAACATATGTCAGCATGATTCCCCTGGTTGTTAGTCTCCACTCCAGTTGTTTTCTGTTGACTGGTAACATTTGAAGCACTTGAAGTCAGCATTTCTGTGCAAAAAGCAAATCATAAATAAGGCAGCTGACACGCTGAAAGTTGTGGACACCTTGTGGATTTTCTTTCCTGCAGGATTTCAAACTGCATGAAGTGCCAAACATTCAAGAGGGTCCATATAATTCTTTATTTGCTTGTGTTTAGCATCTTCTTGCCTCCTGGCCTGCATAAAGAGAACGAGTGGACTAATCAGGGTCTTTTGAAGGGTGGGCTGGGCTTGTTTGTCAAGTGGCATTTGGTGAAAGGGTGTTAGAGGAAAAGTTTCTCACACCATGAGTTAGAGCCTTAACACCAGGACTCATTCAGAAGTGTTGTGTTTGTGTGGAAAGAGGAACTCGTTTTGCCACTCTCTGCTTTGTGCTGGGATGAAAAAGTTGATCCGTACCCAGACGCTATTATTCAGCTTTTCAGTTCTGTTTCTGAATCAGTTGTAAACATTTTTGTTTTGACAACTTAATGGACGTAATTATATGATGAGAACCTGCTCTTTAGGATATAATGAGAATAGTTAAGCTGTTCACCCTATAATCAGAAGAAAAACAATATCACAGCAACTAGATGTCTTTTATAGTGAAAATCAATATTTATGGAGGTGGAAACAACAAGCTAATAGCTTTGCAGAAACCTTAAACCTTTTCACATTTTGTCAGGTTGCAGTCATAGCGTTTTGTGTCCAGTGGACCCCCAGCAGTTATCTCCATTACAGGGGTAGAGATAAAAAGAGTGGATCTCTTTCAGGTGATGCACCAACATCCCATATAATAGTTCCTACCTGGAAACGTCCACAATAAATGTCCTCATGACACAAAAACATACAGAATGCAAAATGAAAATAAAACATTTTGCAATATGTATGTATGTAAAACTCGTAACATTCCCCAAATGCATCTGGTGTATTTTGGCCCCAAGTATTCTACTTTAAAAGATCATTTTATTAAGTTTTCACACAGCTAAAAGTTTCAGATCAAAAATTTCATTTTGAAACTAAAAAAAGTATCAATCTATCAAATGTTTGATACAAACAGACTTTTACTTTGGGTCTTCAACCTCTTCCATATGTAAAGGTAGCCGCATGAAAGACCTTTTAAGAGTCACGCGATAGACTCATAGTCATTCATTTTTTCATTCCTGAGGCCTTTTGAGAGAAAAAATTTGATGTAAAGTCAGATTAAGTGAGCACAGGATTGATGGCTCTCTCTACTGGCAGCCCGATAAATTCTTTTCCTCGTGTATATAAGCAAATAAAAGCACTAAGCTTCCTCTCAGTTCACACGACATTTGCTTTTCAGAACTTACTTAGCAATAAAGCTGGGAGGACAAGGTCTGAAGAGCCAAACAACAAGGCAGGGAGATAAATCCTGGACAGTGAAGAAGAAGCATTGGGTTGGAAATAAAGGCTCTCGTTAGGCCATGGAGTCATCCAGAGATGAAGGATGGAGCGCTGCAGGGAGTTTCAGTGTCAGCATAGTTTCATAGATGTGTCAGAGAGCTGGGAAAGTGTGGTCTAGTAAAAGTCTGGTGACTCTTTGAACTGTCTTTCTTTTTCTGATATCGCTTTAATGTGACATTGTTCCAAAATTAGCAATCTAGGCTCAAGTTGGATGCTTAATGAATGTGTTTACAACTTTACCATTGTATAATCCATCAAGTGACATCATAACGTAACAGAGAAAAACATCCTTTCTTCGGTAATCTGGGGTTAACAATAAGTGATTGATGAAAGTATTTTCTCTACCACACCTGCATCCTCAATGCATGGTGGATTTACAGTAGTTCATTACTAAGGCATAACTAATGTCTTTGGAAAATCACCCTTTATGTGAAAAGGTCACTTTTACTTTCTTTCCACTCAAGCAGCTCAATCAGAAATTGATGCTTCGCCTCAAGCTCGTCTTCTTTGGTGTAAATATTGCAAATGTGCAGCGAAAGTTAAAATTAGGTTTCCTGGTCTTGTATTAAGAGCTTTGTGAGGTTATTGTGTGGTAAACATCAGAACAGATGTAAGCATGAGAAAGAAAACATTTTTTAATAGTTTGACCTTCTGCATCCAGACCAGATTAAAACTGAAAAAGCATCTGATGATGTTCCTCTGAATGCTGCCGTGTTAATATTGCCCATTGCAACTTTGCATTGCAAACAAATGCAGCATATAATTAGCAATGGGACGCTGCATGGTAATACTGAAGTATCAAATAGCAGGAAAACTATTTTTAAGAGTAAGATAAAAGAGAAATGACACAATATTAAGTGTTTTCCTGGACTGGTTTGTTTTGTTTTGTTTTTTCTTCAAGGATTTACGTCACAGTACCCTCCATGTTTACTGACACCACTGTTAAAGATGTGTAAAAATCCTTAAAACGATTAGTCTGTAATGTATCCACGTCTTAATTAAAAACAAACCACAACTTGTTTTTCTTTGTGGGTAGTAATAATGTGTCACAGAAGCCTCCTTCTCTCAGCCACGCCTAAAATAAAAAAGACAAGCGAACATGACAGTCAAGTCAGGGTGCGTTGATTATTATAAGTCAGAAAATAGCTATAAAAATGGTCACTCATCTAAATTTAAATAAATCTACAGCTGGAGCTGGAACTGAGCTTAACGAGGACAATTTTATCTAAACACCAAATACATTGAGGAGGTTTAAAATCTGCACACCTCCCATTTAGAGAGCTGCAGCAAACAGTGTCATCTTGGGGTCACCAAGTCTCCATGGCAACCCTTAGAAGCTACCTAGATCCCAACCACTTGTTTGCCAGGAAAGAGCCTTTTCTCTCCTACCAATTCAAGCATTAAAGTTTGGAGTCTATTTATTGTTGCTAAAAGTTTAACTGAAACTGTTCTGGTAGAATGAGAATGAAAACTTCTTCCAGCAAACATTTCAATCACTTCACTGCAAAGATGCCTGAGTTTCTAAACTGCTTCTGGCTGTTCATTAATCACCAGTTGAGCCAGACGTGTCCAATGCAAATGTGTGCTTCTAAAAATAAAGCCAGCATTGAAGAAACTGAGGAAGTGTGGAGTAGACCTGAGCAGGGTAGATAAAGGTGCATGTCCATTTAAATGGTAAAATCCCAACACCATCTGGTGCTGAAGAAACAAGCATGGAAAGAAATGATGTGTGCAACATGCACATTTGTTTTGGTTGTATTTACCCAGAATCCCCTGCACCAGACACTGCTCCTGCTTTTGGAGCAGTCTGCACATTCACAACTCCCCACACAAACCAGACTTTCTAGACAAACAAACCAGAGTTAGATTAAAGTGGACTGAGCAGAGCTGGTGTTTAATGATCACCTTCACATCCTCTCCATAAACACCATTAGCAAGGCCATAGACGATGGCACAGCCCAACCTGCAGCCTGGAAACAAGCTCGTCTTTGTGCAGAGAATACGTCTGCAGCTCTTTAAAACAACTTGGCTGCAGCACCATCCACAAAATATGTTGATGAAAACAGTCATAGACATGAAACACATGTGGACTGGACATCTGAACTCCCATAATCCCCTCAGCAACTCCTCTACAGTTCCCTAGAGAGTCGCTCTGTCACCAGCACCAGAATAGAACTGGTACTAACGGGTATTAAACTACTGAGCCAGATGGCAGCTGAATATATTATTGGGTGTTTTCAGACTAAAATAGGTTAGACTGCTGTTTTTGAGCCTTGCTTAGATCCTTCTATAAATACAGCCAGATTTTCTCAGTTGAGTAATCCAATCATGGTCCAGTTGTGAGTCTATCCTCTGCTTCAGAAAGTGCCAAATATTGAGCTCAGCTTTGTAATGAGATGGGTGAGCTAAGAAGTAATAGTTCAGGGATTCCTACAAGACTTGTGAGAGCTGCAATTTAAAGCGTTATAAAAGCTCGGTCCTTGCACACTGTTGTTGTCAGATTATCGTTTCTTGTCTGCTGTTTTTCCACTACGGAGGAGGATCTACTCCTTCAGTGCCACTGTTGTGGAGACCAGCATCTTGTGCCTCCCTGCAGGATTCCTCAAGTCATTTGGTAAACACAGGAAATACAAAGATCCTAAATACATCCCTACTGTGTTTGGAGGACTGCCATGACAACACACAGTGGATCTCCTGGAGAGCCGGGGTGTTTGTTAGGTGGATACACACTGAGATGTGCCCAAGCAGTGGCCTTCTGCTCAAGGCTGTGCAGCTTTGGCTCATGTGCTCGTGTCTGTCTCTAATGCATCAGGAGCCTCTCACTGCAGGGATGCTCGATTTGTTGAGACAGGAGTCCATTCTTGGCTCTCATACATGAATAATTCAAAAGGAATGTCAAGATAAATATCACAATGAACGCAAACATCTTAATCTGCTTTATGAATCTTTCCACTGCAGTTTTGACACAAGGCCAAATGCTGCTTTAGAAACCTCTGAGTTTCTGGAAAAGTGTTCCTGCTGGGGCCTCTCTGTTGCATGCTGAGGATCTGCAGACAGCTTTAGATTAGAGATTCTCACTCCAGAAACAACTGTCAAGGATAATCTGCTCTGAATGTACGGGTCAGCTAGACACCAGATCAACACACAGACCCAGATCAAAGCAGAACTGCCTCTCCCTGTCTCTACCTCATCCGTCTTCCTCCTTCCTTTCCCTCTTTCTCTCCTTTGGGTTTTTATAACCCTCCTGACAACAGAGGAGGGAATTCGAATCTCCACGCCCATCCCACTGAGCACGTCCTTGCCGCCATCGATCACTCTGACAGAGGATACGCTTTGGGCACAGATTGCAGTGAGAGGTGAAAAAAAGGGATGGGCATTGATCCAAGTACAGCACACAGGACGCAGATCAATAAAATAGATCGTCTCAGAAACGACGAGGGTGAGGCCGTCAAATGAGGCTGAACGGCTGCTGGAGTGCAGCCTGCCAGGAGCCTCAGATGTCGCCCTACCTCTAAAATCTGTGGCTACATTTATTTAATGATTCTGATGGTTCCTGGAGAGGCGCTGTGAAGTAGCGTGACTGCTTAATCCTCTCTGAGTCTGCAGTGTGCAGAACTCCCATGGAAAATGGCATAATTGTTGTTTTGAACTGGAACCCTTCTCTCTGCACAATAGAGCAACAAACTTTTATTGTTTGAAATTAGCACTTTTTACAGAACCACTGTTTGGGTTTTACTCTGCAGCTCACGCAGTTACAAAGTGGCATCAAGTGTTTTAGAGCTCTTTCACAATCCACAGCAAACCGAGCAAGTACCTCATTTTCTAAAAGAACCTGTGGCGTTGCTAGAGCCGCAGCCGTCACTGCCTACTCAACATGTGGTGCCTAGTTAAAGTATCCACACCCATGGGACTGTTTTACATCATCGTTACACATTTTTAGGTATTTTAAGTGATAGAGCAACTCAAAGTCAAACAAAGTTGTAAAGTGGGAGGAAAGTAATGCCTGGTTTTTAATTTCTTTATGTTTGAACATTTGAGAAGCGTGTTGTGATTGTCGGGGTTGAAGTTTTATTGAAAAACATTTTGTTGTAATTACATTCACTTTTTGGGTCTCTTTCCACCAGTAGAGCAGAGAAGTTGATCCTTCTCTGCTGGCCTTAGAGAAGTTTAAGGTTGTGCCAATTTGTTTTGTAAAATAACTCAAGCAAAGTCAGAATGGATTTTGTGTTTTTGAATATCGACGTGGATGTGCCATTGGACTTTTACTGGCCCAGTGGCAAATCCTGGACGATTGGGCTCATTTTAAACCTCCACCTAATGTTGTAGTACTCAAGACTGGTCTTGGTCTTGAGATTACTTTTTATCATCACAGTCCCATTTCTCGGTCTCGGAAATTGAGGATTTACAATTTTATTTCAAAACCAGTCAAGACACCAACTTTGTATCATTATTAAAATTCAAGTAATAATGTTCCTTTCTCCATGAAACTCTGCAGTGGTTATCTGGGAGTAGGAAAACAAAATTTGACTAAATCATAAATAATACATTTGTAGCACAACATACAGAAGAAAGCATTCAGCGACTTGTGAATTCTGTTTTCAGAGACGTCACTTTCTTTCAAAACGTTTGCTATATTTAACCATGTTTAATAAATGAAATAAAGCAGACTTGGGAGCATCAACGTCGGATTTTCAGTAAAATCTCTGGATAAACGCGGTTCTACTGATAAAAGCTTGGATGTAAAGATAAAAACGTTTTATGTTATAATTAATGTTTTCAGTTGTAAGAAAATTATGTCAATAATAAATTCATCCTGACTGAAAATAAAATGTTTGATAGACTCATTTGTATAATTCTTGAAATGCAGTGGGGGGTGCAGTGGGTTAATTGGTCTTGACTACAGTGTAAGTGGAAAACCAGCGGTAGATTTTATATAATTAGACAACTTGTGACAGCAATTAGTTCCACTAGACTTTATTAGAGGGCCTCAGAGTAAAGGAGGCTGAAATAAATGCATATCACATTTTTCAGGTTTAATTTGGACTGTTAGGTAAAATCTAAGTGACAAACTTTGAAGTTTTGGGTTGTAATAGTTGTCAAATGTGAAAAAGCTAAACAAGTAAAGAGTTTGAAGGCTGCTTTGATCTGAAGTTTATTGGGGGGGTTCTTCTGTTTTCTCTTCCTCTCAAACAGGGTGTTATCTGGAGACACAATCTTCCTGCTTTCCTCCCTGAGACTCTGAATCTTCTGTCGACTCGTGCAGATCTCTCAGCAAACTGGCCCCCCGAGTGTCACCAGCGCTGTTCAGTTCAAAGGAACTGAGGGGTCAAACGAGCCGGGGTCAACCTCTCCAAAAAGCGACAGAATCTACCTCCCCCGAAGCTCGCCCCCTTCTTTCTAAAAACATATGGGGCCCCCAGATAGACCGTCACCCTTCCTTACACTGCAGGCCAGGTGATTTACTGCCTCAGTACACATCCCATATAAACATTTCATCCACATGTCTTCATGTGGACTTTGGTGAAGATATGGATCAGATTTCAAAGATTTATCTTCGGCTTTTCTGTGAACAGTATGAAACAGCTTGAGTCACTTTAAGACTTTTTTTTTTTTTGTTTTGCTCTAGTTTTGATCTCCTGACAAAAAAAGCAAAATCTTATCTTGGTTTACCTGGAAGCTCATTCACTGCCAACTGTTAATGTTTGTCTTAAGAGCCATAAAGGGAAGCTCACTTGTCACCCTTTTAACATATTTATGCCAGGAAGCAGAGGTGCTAACAGCCAGCCAGCCAACCATATGGCGCCCCTGTGAAAACACTCCAACCCCACATCAAAATCAACATAATTGATGAAATAAAACATTTAGATTTATCTTTCTGTGATTAAATAAGTAAATAAGTCTGAAAGTTTTACCAGCCCTTCCCCCGTTTAGTCGCCTTTGTGTCACCTTTTAAAGGCTCATTTCTCATTATAACAGCCATTAGAGCACCACTCATTACGTCTAATTTACGCCTCCTTAGGTTGGAATCATCTGGTTTCATGTGACATAACAGTATTTAGATCATCATATTCAGATAATCCCTGAAAGAATCCAATAGTGTTGTTTATTTGCATGAGGCTATCAGTGATGTTTATACGAGAGAAGCGATTCTGGTTAGCTTGTCTGTCGTCATTGTGCACAGTCGAGGTGCAGTGACCTCATGCTGTATGAAGGATTAGTCTGTTCCCTTCGTGACCCTCTGACCCCTGCTATGTATGAGGGGCCATTCTGTCCAAATCAGCTTGAAGGCAAGACCTCAGGGTGTTAGTGAAGCCAGCTAAAATTACATGTGTCTGTGGCGCAGTTTAGCAAAGAAAAAAAGGAGAATTTGCAATGAGCAGGGATAGAAACACAGCCGAGTGTTTTTGTAAGCTTTAATTGAAGATCTGGAACTCAGAGGCTTATTATGTCCCACGCTGTTCCTCCAACTTAGATTATTTCCACTCCACTTGCATGCTGGGGTCTCTCTGATGGCGTAGTGCAAGCTAACCGCTAACTATACCTGGGAGACGGAGGCAAACAAATCAAACAGCAAGATTCTGACCCCGAGGAAAAGCTGCAGTTTCACCCCTCCTCCCATAACAAGCAGCTCTCCCCTGCTGAATCAAATTTAATTGGATGGTCTCCTATGCTTTGGAAAATATGTGCATGTGTGCTTTATCACCTGAATTCATAATTTTTTCCACATTGAGTTTGTTGTTCTGCCAACAGATAGAAGACATTAAAACGGTTTGGAATTTAACAAGAGGTCATAAAACTGATTAATGCTGATTAAAATGAACAGAATATTGTCTGAAGTGTTTTCAGGGTGGTTTAATTAAACCTGGCACTGAAAAAAACCCCCACACATTGTGTAACTTTTCCATACAAGCCTAGTTATGGTGAAAACTTTCACCCATGATCAACATAAATGTCATAAATGTATTTTGAGAATAAACTTTAACCATTATTTTCAGGGTGGGATGATTACAAAAACAACTTTCACTATTAGAAGTCTGAACTTCATTAATCCAACAAATAAGCCTAAGAATACATTTTCTCATTTTTTGAATATGACCAGATATATAGTAATATTTGGTTGTGTTGTTAAATGGTTTTGGTAAAAACCAAGAGCGGCAAAAATCTGAGGTAGCAGATGAAGTCTACTGTCTTTATTCAAAAAATCAGAAAAGGAAACTTACATGACTCTTGGGGAAACTAGCAAAGAAACAAAAGAAGAATATAACAGAAAACCATCTGGGGAAAAATAGCAGAGGATTATAGATAATCATGGATGGAGCCATAATTAGTAGCATGAACAACTATGGAAACAACAGAATCAGATTTCAACCAAAAAGTCAGACGGTGCATCAAGATCTGTAGCCTGACTAAACAGAAATCTAAACATAATCTAAAGAAATTAATCCAAATAGATTAATAACAATAAATGCACAAAGGAACAAACACCTGGGAAAAAAAACCTAACATGAAAATGAACAAAAACATAACATGTGAGCATCATAAAGCCATAGAGAGCAGAATTCATGATAAATCAAGAGTGGTGCATCATCTCACTCTGGAAAAAAGTTCAAATAAATCAGCAAAAACTTCAAATTATATATGGAAATTATGGTCATGATGAGTGTATTTTAAGTTTTTGCAGGACAACAATTGAAAAATACACAACAACAATATTCTGCACTTTTGCTTGAACAAACTTATTCGTGTTTGATTTTGAGGCATTTCTCATTTAATAGAAACATGGAAATCACAAAATTAGGTTTTTGTGAATTTACACAATTTTTGTAACTTTTTTTCTGTTTCCTGACAGAAAAAAAATAATTTTTCATATCAATTTTTTAACTTTCCTTTGGTAATGGAAACGCAGCTACTGCATTAATAGCAGTTTGAAAAGAAATAATTGCTTTGATGTGAGCCAGTTAAGAGGCTTAATTTAAAGGGCGGTTTGAATTGTCTGAGAGGAATTGATATGTAAGTATGCAGGAGTCTGCCAGAGGCCATATGGGAGCAGCAGGGAGGGTACCTGTAGTGTCCCATGTTCTCCTGTCACTCTGATCTTATCAGGGGGCCCCGCCGACAGGAAGGACCAGCTGTCACTCTCACCGCTTTTTTGATGTCCTCCTCCAGAGGAGTCCAGGCTTGTTTTTTGGTTCGTTATGAGAAATAGAGGCGAGTTTGTCGGTGAGACAGCTGACAAAATCCGCAGCACACAAAAAGAAGTTTTGTTGGTTCCAGCTCTCTGCGGATGTGGGAAAAGCCTGGTTCAGATTAACAGTTCAGGGCCTGGGGATCGACTGAAGAGAGCCAGACTGTCCCCGGAGCTCAACACAGGACATCCTGCTCATAAAACTGCCAGGACGTCCTCACGGAGAGACGCCGGGAGTGATAAAGGAGCAAAACAACTGCATCCACCTGAAACGGCTCGACGAAATTGCAACCATCTTCCTAATGAGCTCATTGGAAAACTGCACACCTTGCTTCCCCCCTAAGCTACACAGAGTTTGTGAAGTAATTATCTTTGCCTACCCAAGCAGGAAAGCAAGGCTGTTTCTCTAGTTTGAGCTTACAAGAAGCATTTACATTTTGAGCCAAACACAAGCAAACTGATACACTTTTGGGATTTTACTGCTCCTTTCTTTTCAGGACTCTCTTTTTAGCTTTACTCCTTTCTGTCTGAAATTTTTATAATTTATACTTTCCTGTTACAGCATAGAGTATTTTTAATTGTAGAAAGTTTTATGTTTGTGTTCCTTCGACAAAAACCCACTTTGCAATTTTTCAGAATAATTCTTAAATCGTTTTGTAATGTAGGTTTAATATTTAAACACATAACACCTTGCAAAAGTACCCACTCTTTTGGAACTTTTCCAAACCTACTTCCTTAAATGTCAACGTATCCTGTTTGGATTTAATGTGACAGACAAAAACACAAATTAGTGCATGATTATTAGCAGGGAATACACAGATGGTTCTCAATGCAGCAAACAGGAGGAAGCTGCTCTGGTCAAATAGGATCAAAAATACTTTTCATCCCACATGCAAAATATTATACACAGTGGAAAACTCTCACAGCATCTGAATATATCTAGATAGTGAAACGTGGGGAAGGGCCGAATCCTGTAGACAGGCACTTCTAATTGTTGTCTGTGTGCCAAAGTGATCCCCGACATATTTACTTTTACAAGTGGAGTATTACAGCTTTCAATATCATACTCCACTTTATGTATATAAATGAAACTTTAATAACCCCAAATTGTTTTGGGATTATTTCAAATTTAATGGACAGAATGATAAAAATATGCTTCTACACCTTCAGAAAGAGAGGAAAACACAACAGAGAACTGAGAAACCATGGCAATAAACAACATAATTTATTAAAGTTCTCACTAAAGTGTTAAATACACAAACCAAGGTTAATATCTGTGAGTGGTGTTAGTGACTTTTGAACAAGTTGGCAACATCTTTGTAAAACATTCATACTTTGATCAAAGAAACGATCATGTTGACAGGTGAACCAGCTCTACGTATTCTTACATCCATCCATCATCTGTGCCTGTTTAACTTTGCAGGGCTGGAATCAAACCGGCACAGAGACTCACACCCAACGGCAAATTACCAGTCCAATTAAGACCAATTAACAGTCATTGAGTATTGTGCAGTATCATTATATAAAGCATAAAAATTATTTTAATCTTTTACAGAATTAAGTGGAACATTTATTCATTTCAAACAAAATATTACTCGTTTAATAATCTACTTGTATTATTTAAACATCAGCCACTTGAACTTATTTTTGGGTTAGAAAATGATTGGTTCATATCTGACCCAGAACTGGGGTCACAAAATGACCTGATGTTGGGTTTGTTTTAATAGAAATGACAACAGACGTTTAATAAACCAATCAGGCAGCTGTCGCCTCAGCTGGGTTTCCTGCTAACTGCTAATAGGCTCATATTTCTATGGTAACCATCAACAAACTGATGAGAAACCTAATTAGCACCATTTTGCTGTCCTTTCTTTTCCAGCATGCGAGTCTGGTAGTTTTAGGATTTATTTCCCCCTCCGGCAAAGTGTTGTGTTTTGATATTTTTTGCAGATTGATCTTACTAGTCCGGTCTACTAGCCTAATCTCTGAGAACACACTTTCTGTCAGAGCGGGCTCCCCATCCTCCACGAACTTTTGAACCGCGTCTTGACCACAGCTGGAAGCGAGTTGAGACAATGGTCAGCAAACACGCTGCGGTGAATGAAGGGATTAGGTATTAAATGACAGGATGTGCTAAAGAGAAGCAGGTGGTGGCAGAGGAAGAGTCTGAGAAGAGGATCATCATCATCATCCCAGAGATGTCCTTTTATTCTGCTGTTTCCTCGCATCTCCATGCTCTGTCTCTGCAGGTCCAGATCTTTCACACCCGTCTGCTTCGGGCCGCTCGTCTCTTCCTCGCCTCGTTTCCTGGGCTTTGTGTCGCCTCATCCCTCCACTCTCTACCTCTTTTGTGCTCTCCAGGCAGAGAAGCCTGCTCCTTAGCTCGACATCAGACAATTGACATTCATGAGGTTGGACAGTCCAGCCCCATTCATATGTACAGTAAGGAAAGAGACAAGAGCCATCCCACACACAGCAGAACCCATCCCCCATGCAATGGAGCACATGGAAGGTTTGGTTCTGGTAAAAGATGTCGTAGCTTTTATTTAAACTTAATTAAATGTACAGTAAAAGAACTGAAGCTTTGAATCCAGCAACGATGCCGTAGAGTTGGTTTTCTTGCATTAACCAGTTCAGGTCCTCAGGTTTTATAATGGGAGACCCCAGAAAGGTATCATTACTGATTCCAAAACCAGTTTTAATTTGTGTTCAGGGGCTTTTTAAATCATCCCATCTCATATAAAACATGCAGGTAAAGCTGCAGAATGAAGCTGCAGACTGGAACGGTGGCAGTTTTGGAACGTGGCTGGTCAATTTTTAATTCAATCAGTTCAATGTTTTGTAATGTGCAGATTTCCAGTTATCCTGGACATGGACTGAAAAACCTTTTGGATGAAAAAATAATATAAATTCAATTGAAGCGTTTCATGATAACGCTTTAGAATTTCACTATAAACCATCAAAGTTCATCAAAATTTAGTCAGGAAGTGTTTCTCCCTTTAGAAATAAATATGACATAATTCTCATAAAATATTGATTTTCATTAATGGAACAGTTTATTTAATGCTTTTAAAATAACAAGAGTATATTTTTAAACATCACATGGTTTACTCCATTTAGTTTGTATCATGATTGACATTTTTTGTGATCAGCTGGTTGAGATTTCTGCATTTATATGTGGAATTGAGAAAGTATCCACTTAAAAATATAAATCACATGCTTAAAAAAAGAAAACATTAAAACAAAATTACTTTTAGAAGTCTTGTACCATCGGTGGTACTCTTTTAAATATTCTGTGCAGACACTGAATAAAAACACAGAAGACCTGCTAAAATCCCCCTGTCTTTACATTTTTATTTGATTTTGTAAAAGCCAGTGGAGAGGCCAAGCAGCCACATGGTGCTGCAGTTTGCAGAAAGTCTGCCTGCAGAAAAAGTCACGGATAATAGTGAAAATATAAAAAGAAATCACAATATTCAGCAATAAGACTGCAACTAGAAGTTTTCCTTACATTCTGCAGCCCTAAAATTCAACTACATTCTTCCACGAACTGCAGATTCGTAAGAAAAACACATTTGTTAACAAGGCAGAGGCCCGCAGAAATATCAGATATCATTTGTTTGACGTTTTTAAGGTTAAAAGAACAACTCCCATAAGAATTAACCGTTACTTTGACATAAATATATGTTAAATATTTGGAGTTACTCCTGTTTTTTTTGTGAGAGAAGTGAAAAAGCATGTCGCCCCGTTGGCTGACGGGGGTTTGCTTCAGGTGGGCGTGGAAAGCTTCTCTCATCGAGGTGGTAATGAGTTCCTGAGCTCCCAGTTGTCAGCTCACTAACTCCACATCTGAGGCCCAACGCCTTCGCTACAGTTTCAGCGCCGGTGAAACGGAACGGCCTCAAGAACATCCAGCAACTCATATCTGAGACAACAAAGCAGAAATAGTGAGACAACGTGACACGAGGCAACCAGAGTAAACAAGAAAACAGGAACAAAACGGCTCTGGAGACAGACTGGAGGTAGAATGATTATTTGTTGTGTGTTTTGAGGCAGACAGGCTGCTTGGTTTGGGGGGTTGAGCCCCTCTTCCATCTGTGATCCAATGTAAACAAAGCCAGAATTTAATTAGTATCAGTCCCTCTTTCACCCACTCTTTAATTTTTTTCTTATTGAACACATTACATTGTCACCAACTCACTAGATTTACAGGAAAATACTCAACTAGCTAAGGATTGGCTTTGATATGGAAATCAGGAGAGAATGGATTAAAATAGCATGGCTGTGTACAGTGACCTTCTGTATTTCAGCTCAGCAACACGTTGAAAACTGAAAGTAAACTGACTCCTATTTTTAACCTCTAAGCAGGTTCTGCTGCAGAGTAGGAAGGTATGGTTCTGATGGACTCAATTAAACCCAAATATTTCATTTTGTCCTATAGAAATTTAATGGTCGGAACCAAACATAATGAAAACAATTCAGACTAGCTAAGAAGCTTGCTACACATACAAATCTATCTATATTGTGGCACTTTATCTTTATTTTTTTTTACACATGTGCAACATTTTGGATTTACATAATGCAGTCAAAAGATGTACACCAATATTCACACATGAACTTCATTGGAAAGAAACAAAGAATAAAATGCCAAACTCATATTATTAAACTCCGGTGTTTCATACCTGCCGGCGTAAAACTACGACTCCGACAGATTGTTGACCAGATTAATTTAATTCTGTGTTTCCATTAAATAAGACACACAATTCAAATCACATGTGAATAAGTTTGTTCATGTTTGATAAGTCATTAAAAATACCATCATCTGCCAACTACTTCCTGTTTTCTTCTTCATGGTTTCCATCAGTGGCAACAATGATCATGTGACTCGTATGATACGAAAAAATGCTTCAACTGCCATGTTGTGAAATATACAAATTTTAACATGCCAAAAATACACCACATCCTTGCACTAAACTACTCATTAAAAAACAAGATTTGTTTGGAAATTGCTGTGTTTCCATGAAGAAAATTTACTTTTCAAATATCAAATTGCTCAATTACATGGTCAATGGGAATGCAGCTACTAAATAACTTGTACTTACAAGCAATTATTTAAAATGTCTTTTCTTAGAAACTGCTGTTTAGAAACAGGTTGCCAAAAAACTTTTATTGAGTTCTTCTGGGATTCTCAGAGTTCATTCTACTTTTACTTGGTGACTTCTTCTTGATTCTGGCAAACAAAAACTATCTTTATTTACCAAATGTTCATAGTTTCTGGTCTTGCCAAATCAAGACTCACTCAGGAACCTTTAATACCACTTGATAAGAGATTTGGGTGAATATGTGTACATGTTTGATCAAGAAAAGGCACACAAATGCCTGAACTTGTTTTCAAGACCCATTGTATTTAATGTTATGTAACCGCCTTGGAAAGAGAATGGCTCAAATAAATAATTAAAATCCCCAAACAAACATAGCATTCACATCTACAATGAGCAAAGGAAAACGTCTGACATCAACTGTGTTTCTAACAAGGTAAACAACAAGAAACAAAGAAGAAACATAAAGAATCGTCGTCCTTGTAGCCGTTAGCTACAGTAGCAGCCTGTAACTGGCATGTCTGGTGATAACGATCTTGATTGGAGGTGTGTCCATGCATGCACTGTTTATTACTCTGAAAGCCAGCAGTTTGTATAAGAGCCCACATGACTTCCAGACTGACGCACACCTATTATGGGAAATTTCATGGAGCATTGTGGCAGTAATCTGCTTTCTGCGCTTAACTTCACACTTGATGAAATATCACTAGTGCATCTCATCTGCAGGTGTGCACATGCATAACAGTTGGTGAAGGTTTATTCCATGTTTCCTTCATTTTGTTGCTCAAGTAAAAACGTTTGCAGCACTCAACAGGTGGGCCATAAGAAGGTATTCTTATGTCAGATTTAAGGAATGAATAAAAAGAAAGTAATTGCTGAACACTAAAAGACCCAAAAAAGAGAGGAACATCCAACAATGCCCTGAGCTTTCTTTTGTTGGGCCGCTGTCCACTCAGGGCTGAGGTCAGCAGGCGGAGTAAAGTCAGATCAACGACACGGTTTTACTCAACATCAAAGACAAGTCCAGTTTTGTCCCTCTCCCTCTTAGCCAGGCTCAAAACAACAGCGCTAATCCTGCCGACCGCTTGCTGTCGCTCCTGCAGAGAGGACAGAGGTCAGCTGGAGCTACGAACCTCCATAAGCCGTTTCAAACTCTGGCAACTTTATAAACCTAAAACGCTCTTTGATGTGCATGTTTCTGCTTGGCCTTTGGACCTGCCTTGTGTTTTAATTCATGGAGGAAACAATGCTGCTGAATTAACATGCATTTGGATGTAAAAACTCCCTCCTCTGTATGAAATCAAAGCATTCTGAGAGGGAAATTTACTAAATGATTCATGAGTCCTAAAATAATTGTTTCCATAACAAACTTCAAAGGGAAATCTGATGAAAAGTTTGAGTTGATCAACCCTGTAAGCTTCTTAGTCGGGAGCTTTAAGGTCATGGCAGCTTCATGATGGCAGAAAAGAGAAATAATGTTTGGCTGACTCCCTTCAGAACTGCCCTTTTCCTCACCCCATCTCTGAAAGAATCGTAATGGAAAGACGCCATGTCAGATTTTAGAAACAAGACTATTGGGCCACTTTGTGCAGCTGCCCCTGTCTAAGCTTATCCACAATGAGCAGCTTCTTATCGTCCGTCATCAACGGCGGTGAGTCTCTCCTGTGTGGTTTCCACAGAAATACATAAATTAGGAAAAAAAAAACATATATAGCAATCTACTACACATTTTTATCTGATTACTGTAATCACTAAGCTTCATTTTGTGTGCATGAAATGTAAAAATTCACATTTTGAAAAAGCTTTAAGAAAATGTTTATTGTCTCAAAGCTAAAAAAAAATGTGGTAGTAAATTTCTGCTAAAAACTTGGAAATTTTCAAAGTTAAAGATTTTCAACTTTTGAAACTCAGAAACTCAGCGACTCCATGTTTTTTCTAGAATATTTCTGAGTCTAATTTCAACATTTCTGAGTTTATTCTAGCATGTTTTTGACTTTCAGAGCTCAGACATTTCCTGTTTTTTTCTTCTAAATTTCTAAGATTAATCTTAAATAAGCTGGTTGTGTTTCTGTGGAAATGTCACAGTAGGTAATACGATTAATCTGCATTATGTAATATTAATGCTCTTTAGATTAATTGTGCGCATTACCGTTGACAGCACTAATATACACACATTTGTTTAATTAAACTAAAAACTAAATTCACTGTAAATTCCAGTTTTTGTCATTGTGCTTTGTTTGTTTCTTTTTCTTTATTTTTTGGTCTTTCTGGCAGTTTTTGTGCCCACATAATAAAACGTTTGGACGACTGCAGAAAACTGTCTTAAATCTCATACCAAAATCAACAACATTACTGTTGCATAAAGTTTTATGTTATGACATTGATTACACATATTTGCATTTTTTTTTTAATGCAAAAATACACCAACTGACATTAACTGCTCAAATGACAGAAAACTTTTTTCTATCCTTTCATATGTTGGTGCTGCTCTCAACAGTGGGAGCCTGGGTGGCAAACCATCAAGAAATGCAACTCAGATGAATCATAAGGTTCAAATCAGATTCCATCCGCCCTCCGAAAACGCTTCTTACACGACACATTCCTGTTCATCTTACACGCAAACCAGCAGCAAAAAACTCTCTCATGGTGCAAATACTTTTTTAAAATAATTTTTTTTCATTTCAGGATCTCACTTTAGGTTCATTGGCCATAACTTCAGCCCTCATCATGCTAATGTCTGTTTGTGAAAGGAGTGGCTGTGTTTTCAGTTTAGTTTCTGTAAATATTTGCCTGCAGGGGAATCAGGGAAGCTGATGAGTTTCACCCTCTAATTAAACACGACTGTCTGGTCTGATTGTTGAAGCTGCGGCTTATTAAAACGAACGGCTGAGCTGAGTCAGGAAGCCAGATAAAGCAGGGGCCGGGGGGGGCACGAGAGCTATCTATGCTAAACTGGTCGATCTCAGCGAGATGTTTGTGAAGATTAACAGGAAATGGCTTCCATTATGGCAGATAAATAGAAACCCAGAGGGGAAAGAGTTAACCAGACGAGATAATTTTAGTCGTGTTTATGAAGAAAACCTGCGGCATGAGCGCCAAGGCGACATCTTGATGTTATTGTTAGATTGTAAACATACAGAAAACCTTGGATAATAATTCTCAGAGAAAACCGGCCCAGCATTAATTAAATATCAGTTTATTCTTATGAGTCAAACATCAATAATTGCAATATGTAAGGAAAATTAAAGCAGAATAGAAAACAGTTACTCGCTAAAAGAACATACAAAAGACAGAAATGTGTTTGAACACTTGTAGCAACATAAGTCATTTAGCAAGAAGTTTAATCGTGATTATAGTGTTATATATACTTTCATACAATCTCCTTGTTTGTGTTTGATGAATGCAGTCCAGATTAAAGATATTGTCCTAGAGACTTCATTAGATCTGGTTAAGCTATTTTTAAAGCAGTTCCCACCACACAGAGGGACTTTCCCAGGAGTCTTCATTCTTGCTGCAGGGCATCTTTTATCTAAACCAGGGTCATGACCTTCAGGGAGGCTGGTTGAAATCGGCGGATCTTCTTTTTCAGGGCTCGGGAAGCTTTGATGCGGCAGGCCGTCGGCTCGGGGCGCGATGGGAGTTGTCGGAGGGGCTGCCCGGCTGCAGTGGGCCCCAGCGCCGCCTCGGCCCACACCATCCCACCCTCTGCCGCCTCGTTTATCTCCACCTCCTCCTCCTCATCCAGGGAGAGGCTGCTATCAGATTCAGAGAAGGACTGGGAGCTCTGGCTGGACTCGCTGTCTCCGAAGCGGTTGGTGGTGTTGTCGCTCACCTCACCCTCACTGCTTTCGGCGATGGTGGAGTGGAACAACGAGGCGCACTCAGCTGAGTACTCAGACTCACATCTGGGTGGGTAGAGGCTGGTCATGTGGAAGGGTGCTGGAGGATACCTGGCATTAAGACTTTGGAGGAAAGAGTTGGAGGACATAGAGAAGTGGAAAGGGTGTGACGGTCCGATCCATTGACCTGGCTTAAGACTCCGGACCATCTGTATGCTCTCCTTTGACCTCTGGTGCTGAAGAAAGGTTGTCTGGTAAATGTCCACATCAGATTGACATTTGGGGGTTGCCTGTCTCCTTCTTTGTTGCTCAACTGGATGCTCATACTCCATAGACTGTGGTCTACGGTTCTTGCTGAGCTTTGATGAAGCGAGGACTGGATGTGGTTTAGGGTGACCCTTCTGGGTGATTCTGACTCCAGGACCGTAGATACTGGACTCGGAGCCGGACCGCTGTCTGTGTTCGTGTGCTTGCCAGGCGCTACCTTTCTCACTGGCTTTCCCCTTTCCTGATCTCCTCTGCTCCCCTCTGGCTCCAAAGCCAACCTCTTTGGTTCTTTCACCCGATAAGAAGCTGTGTTGCTGTCTCAACGCTCTGGGCTTGTCTGAGCTTTTTCGTTTGAGTTTCACAGCCTTGGATTTGCGGTCCGCTTGTCTAACCTTGACCCTCTGTGAGGAGGCAGGGACAAACATGGCATGGACAAATTCAGGAGAGCTTGTATGACTGCTCTGGACCTCAAAGCTTGGACTCTCTGTGCTTGACGTTTGAGCAACAAACGGTCTTTGCCAGTGACTCTTCCTCATCTCTGTCTCAACTGACTCACCACAGTTTTTACCAGAATGATTCCTTGGCAAACCTGAGTTTTCTGCTTTGGGTTTGTCGTTCTTCTTTAGGCTTGAGTGTGAAACGTCATCAGAGCTGTACTCCTTCATGACAGCACGATAGGAATACCTGGATTGAATTTCTGGGCCTCTCAGTGACTCGTGGCTCTTCCTATCATTCAGCTCTTGGTTGGAGTGTACAGTACGGTTCCTGTTCTGCTCACCGTTCACTGGAAGATTTTTGTTTTTAGCTTGAGGAGGAATTAAACTGGACTCATGTGTTTGAGACACTTCCAAGGACACATTTATATTTTCAGCTGGCTTCCTCTGATTGCTGTCTTGTATCTCGACTGTCTCTGCACTTGCATTAATTTGGCTTTTGCTCAAGGTGCGCTGGAGAAGCTTGTCAATGTAGCCCAGGTTCTTGTTTTTGTAACCCATTTGGAGAGAGTCGTAGCCATTCGATGAGGCTCCTTGCCCCTCTACGAGAACCAATTTCCTGTCTTCACCCCCATGGAAGAAGATTGGGCTCTGGAGAGCCACAGCATGCAGGGGACTGGGGTACGAGTAGACTTCAGTGCCACAACAGGACTCCAGATTGTGCTGGAATTTGGGGTCCACAGGGGAGATCTTCAGTTTTGGACACACTGCAGACCTGAAGCAGCCCAATCCTTGAGTCATGATTCTTTCAAGATCTCCTGATGCAGACAAAAACAGTCATCAACTTTTGACTCCACTCATGGAATCTATGTTATTAAGCAGCAAAATATGTGTTGAGCTGCTGAGCAAAAACAAGCCATTTCAACAGCAGAGGCTGTCTGAAATAAAATGAAGATGTTATTACCTGTTGACACCGGTCTCGGCCGTGTCTGATAATCTGTGCCTATGGCGCTCGCTCGGATTCTGCTGCTGCCAAGATGGAGGCCAGTGGTCCGTGGAGGGTTGGGCTGGCCAGGGCTCTCATCAACAGAGCGGCGGTGGAAAACATCAACCTGTGGTGGGGGGCTAACATGGCAGGCGGTTGGGCTCAGGGGAATGAGGCTGGTCTGGGAGGATGACAGGCTCTCGCTGTAAACAGACGTGCAGGAGTTGGACCGCGAGCAAGAGCCGCCGTCGCTGAGCTCATAGAAACCTGGAGAGAGGAGGAATCAATCCAGGTCAGTTCATTTGCATACGCATGTTCCAGCTAACTGCATCAACGTCACACCGTTCCTGTGGCTGAAAGACTTTTCAATGAGAAAGTGCCAGAGAGTCCAGTCGTAAAAGCACAAACAGTCATGTGTGGAAACTAAAGACACAACATCCATCACTGCTACAGCTGCCTAGCAACAACCTGCATAGTGTAAAGCAGCAGACTGCAGGCTAGCTAACCAAGCTAATTAATCTGCTAATATAAACTTATCCTCTCAATGTTATGCTATAAAAGCATTCAATAAGAACTTTTACTTAATTCCAAACCAAACTACTACACTGGCTTTTATTCTATATTTTTTCTTATATCTGTGTACCAAAATCAAATTAGTGCTAATAAATAGCATAGAGATAATATTGTTATAACTGTAATCATTTATATATACATGCAGCAACTGGAATTTTTTGTGTATAAAATAAAATCAGTTAGATCATGTTACACATTTCTGCTTTAAATGTAAGAAAATAAGCAATTCTTTTTAAAAGCAATAAACATATTGCAAAATACTGATCATAAGAGGTGCAGTAATGCTATTTGAAGCATTTAGCAAACATTTAATATTTTTTTAAGCAAAATATAGACTAAACTCCCTTTCAAAAAAAAAGTAGGTTTCAAGTGATTATTGCACAGAATATTGTTTGTTCTGCTCACTGTACAAAAACCGAAGTAAGATAAGATGGTGTTAGCTGGCTAATGGTTGGGTTAGCGGCTCAGGCAACTAGCCTGCAATCTGCTGCTTTACAGCCATCAGCTACCCAAGCAGTGTTGTCTTAATATAATTGGTGCACAGTACTGATACAGTTTAGCAAAGGAAAACTCTCAATCAGCTGACTGGATGAAAAAGTGATGACAAATCAGTTTTGAAAGCGTATCCTTCACTGGGACCAGCCCGTCTGTCTGCCTGTATGTGAGATTGTCTGGTTGTACTCTGAAACATGAACCACACATGGCTGCCTACACACCTGAGCTGGGCCTGCTGTCACTCTCCAGCTGATCAGTGGAGGCCTTGCTCACATCCAACTTCAACTCACTGATCTGCTGGTCCAGCTGCTGCAGGTGAGTCTTCAGGCCAACATCCTGCTTCCGTAGACGAGACTGAAAAACAATGACCAAACAAAAAATGTACAAAGCTGTCAGTTTAAAACCAGCCTCTAAAAAAAGAGTGATGCAGCAAAAACAGACAGCAGGACTTTTAAAGGATTTTTTTCCAAACAGAGAGTTTCAGTGCTGCAAGTTATGCTGAACAACCCTAGAAGTACACAATATATCAAAGCACAACCATCCTCACAATATCAATATGTGAGTCACAATATGGACTATTGGGATATCAATATTTGATAAGGTCTGACATTTCAGGAACCGTGCACTCAGGCCCTCCATCCCTGGTAATACATTTACTAAAACAGAAAAGAGAAGACGAAATGTGGCCTTTTTAAAATCAATAATGCTTTCGTCGTGTAAACAATGACTGAAACTCCATATTTTCTTAATACGGTACAAAGTATAAACATGAAAATATACACAGTACCTTTTTCTTTGAAGAAAAATATTTTTACTTTGATGAAAGAAGCTCTGATATCCAGGTACCACAGTGGTGACTGGGCTGCATTTAATGACACTCTGAAGAATTTTTACAATAAATTTCCAGCCTTGGTTATTTTTGTTCATTTTGTACCTGATCTATATGAAGATCAGGACTTTTCATACTAACAACTTGGATATTGCGATATTTTATGACAGCCAAACAACCCAAATAAACTTAACAACCAAAATAAGCAAAAATGCAATGTTTTTGAAAAAATGGTTTGTAATTTTAGCATTTTGGTTATTATTTACTTTCAGAATATAAACGTTAACAGCAATAGACTGATATCATATAGTTTGGTGTATATTTATGTAATAGTTTGCTTGTGTATATAAACTAACATTAGGTAAGAAGGTCATTTGTCTGATTTTAAAGAATCAACTACTGAAGCAACAGGTTCACTAAAGGAAGTTAGAATACTGCGTTTGTGAAAAATGTAATGAATGACGATACAAACCATCCAAAGTACAAATAAATTGTTTTTATTGTGACTATGTTGGATTTTAAGGGAACTTCTAGGGAACTTTCTGCTAGTTTTCCAACGTTAAGCTCAAATAACCAACTTTTAAAGACGCCACTTCCTTCATCAATCAAGCAGTGCCAACTCCTGCTGTTGTGATAGGATTTCAAAATGTCAGTGCTGCTTCCAGGAAAACCTGGAACTGACTGAGGTGTTACTTGTTCTGAAAAGTTGGAGGACCACTGCTCTGATGTGGAGAAACTAAAGCGCCTCAGCTGTGGCTGATGATTAACCCCAGCAGGACATGGGGGAGCCTGGAAGAAGCAGTGGTGGGTAACTCATTCCCCCCCACAGCGAAGGCCTGGCCATTGTGTAAACTACCAGCAGCGGAAAAGCTTGGGGGTTGGGATTAGGAACTGTAACTGCAGAGCTTAAAGCTCCATCTCTGTCTCACTTCCTGTAATTTACACTACTTGTTTATGTTTTTTTTAATCTGCAGATTAGGTTGGATCAGTTGAATCTGCAGATGGGGGGAATTCAGTTTGCACAAATTTGAACCTTATGTTGCCTGTGCACGCCGTGACACATCCTTTGATGCATCTGCCCAGTTCTACCCTAGATGTCAAGCATAGCACATTAATCCCTGCACTTCCCCTGACGATTTTACCAGCAGGCTGCGTGGAAAAAGCTTGTCATGGAAAACTAAACAGAGCCAGCTGTCTGGGGTGCTCAGGGGGCCTCTGAGGGATGAGACTCTCCGCTCATTCACAGCAGAAAAAAAGAAAAAATCCGTTTGTTTTTATTCCCTGGCATTTAGTGGTTAATGATTGAGGCAAACCCTCGCGCACTGAGCGCGCGTGCACGAAGCAACAATTAAAACGTCCTCTGGGGGTCTGCAATGAACCTTGATTTATGACATCCATCCTGCTTCCGACCCCCAGCTGAGAGCGTAACAGTCTTGCTGGTAATGATTGCAAGCTGAGTGCGCATGAGCATCAGCTGACAAATAAACTATCCTGCGATTTTTCTCCCTGTTTTTAGTTGTTTTTTAGTGACCAGTGGATTATTTAAAACACAAAGCGCTTTATTTGAGTGTTTTCCAGACAGAAGCTGAACTTCCTACCAGCTGTTGCTTCAGCGCGGTCAGGGTCGCCTCCAGCCGCTGCTCCTCAGCCTCCACCGGGTCAGAGTACAGCGCGCTGACCGGCTCCTCCCGGTCCAGCTGCAGGGCCCAGCTCACCATGTCTCCGTGCCGGTCCCGGAGCAGCCGCAGCTCCTGCAGCCCGGCCAGCGCAGCCTGCAGCCGCTCCCGCACCATCCCGCGGTCCACCGTGCCCGCGGAGGAGCCCTTCCTGCTCAGCATGCTCTCACACAAAGATCCGCTCTAAGCTGGATAACCGCAGCTCTCGCCTTGCAGCAGCTGATCTCCACCAGTTCAGGTTTTAAACTACCTGTTAGAATAAAAATTGAACGCAGAAGAGAGTGTAAGCTCCTCCCATAGAGCGAAGGCCCCGCCCACTCTTCTTCCTCCTCTCTGGGTTTGAACATCTGGTCCTAATTTTACCTAGACTCATTCTGTCTGAGGTCACCTATGAAACAATCCGTCTAACTGGAAAGTTCAGTTATCATGTTTCCCTTCATTTGACTGCTTGTTATTTCTCTATATTTGACGAAACTCTGTGTAGATCTATAAATTACTGAACATAAATAAATTGAGCAATGTTTTCTCACCCTTCCCCAACCAAAACAAAACACAACAGGCTGGTTTTGTCAGCAGATCTGAAGCAATCCTCTCTGCTTTTCCAAGCATAAAAACAGGCTGCTTGGGTTTAATGAATGGATATAAATGATATTTCAACTTGCATCTTTTACTTTCCTCTATAAAAAAATGCATGTATAATTCATAAGTAATAATGTGGAACACGTTTCGGATGTACGGAGGAAACATTTCACAGACCAGAAGACCAAAGCGACGCTCTGCCGCTGTTCCATAGATAAACAAATAAATGTCTCCCTCTGGTGGCCGTAAGGAATACAACAGTTTGTTGTTTTTCAGCGTCTTTTAAAAGTGCATAACCACAAAACCAAGACCACAAACTTTAATGTACTTACTCCGATTTTATGCGTGTGCACAAAACAAAGTAACACGTAATTGTAAAGTAAATGAGTATTTTTTGTTATCTGCACAAAAGTGAAAAGTCTGACTCTATTGTCCATCATTCTCTGCTAACAAGCTCAAACTCCATCAGACTTGCCAAAGATTTTCAGTTGGATTTAGGTCTGAACTTTGACTAAGCCTTGATCTAAATCAGCTCATAATGCAGCAACTTAAGAATATTGTAATTTTTCCCACCAGAATATGAGATTTTCTTCTTAAAATGGAAAGTACTGCAAACTATACAAAGTACTTGTCTCTTACTAACTGCTTTTAATTTTATGTTAAATATGACAACAATCATCCTTAAACATTAAACTTTGCTAAAATAGCAAGCTATTTTTAAAAGGGGACCATTTTCATCTTCTTCCTTCTCATCCATTTCCCTTTAGAGATTCTTTGAACTCCTTTCTGGTCTCTAAATGGTTTTTGTATTATTTTACTGCAGCGCACTTTCTTTTTAAATATTTTTTTTGTCTGTATTGGTCTTTACTGAACAGTAGATGAAAAGGAAATAGGGAGACAGACATGCAACAAACGACCTAAAACTGGGACTCAAACCCAGAAGAACCTCATGGAGGACAGCAGTCTCTGCACATGATGCATGCATGCACTTTAACACACTTAAATGTACCAAAAACATCTGGAGCATCTAAATTTTCAGATGTTTTTAACTTACGAACCTTGTCTGAAGTTTTTAAGCTAAATACAATGTCTTTATTCTATTTAGAATGTGTCCAAATGATGATACTTAGGTCACATTTCTCTGTGCAGTAAAATATTACAGATGTTTGCAGCCAAAAAAACGCTGTGACTCACAGGTGGGTGTGTTTCATACCTCTATCTGCTTTTATCTGCAGAGAAAGAACGAAAATACCTGGAAAGATGAACACACTCCAGGAGCAGATAAGGTGATTCAGGTATGTACAATTCAGGGATTATCTTTTATGGGACTATGAGGATTACATGAAGAGCTGAATTTATCTCAGGGATGCAATGTGCGAAATGTTTCTGGAAGAAACAGATTCTGTGCTTCATACATGATGGAAAAAACACAATCAGAGATATCAGTGAGTGACTGATTGTCACCTACATGCCACCAAAATATTCTTGCAGGGTTGTTGGTGGAAAAGTTTTTATTTAATAATTATTTTTCTAACTTACCCGTAAGGGTTTTTGTGGGGAAATTACAGTATCATAAAAACAAAATAAATTCTGCTACAGGGTGCTGTGAGGATTTGGTTTTTCTGTGTTTATTTAGGTTTCTGTGTTGCGTTGTGTCCCATCTACCCCCTGATCGCCCCCAGCTGTCCCTCGTTTCCCCTGATTTTTCCCCTGATTCCTCGTGTATTTAATCCCACCTGTGTTCCCTGCTCCTTGTTGGATCCTTGTGTGTCTATGGCAGTTGTCTGTTCTCATTGTCTCAAGTTGTATTACCAGTATGTTTGAGTTCTTAGCCTCATCGTTCATCTGAGAATTACAATTAATATTCATAACATAATCATAACGTCTTTCATTTATGACAGATTTCAATGTAAAGTAATGTAATTTAAAGTAAACATTTATAAGAGAATAAAAACAAGTCACATCTGTAAGGAAAAAATATTCAAGACACTGCTTGGTCCTTCCTTCTTGATGACTTTGACTAAAATTGCTAACTAATGATTTAAAAAGTATTCATAAATGCAGGCTTTAGCTGTTTTTCTCCCATTGTCATTGAATAATTTTATTGAAGTTTTACAGCAGAATGAAAGTAAAAATACCAGCAATATGTTTTTTTAGATCAGTTTTCCTCTGTTTAAACATAATTTTCCACAAAGATCAAGATCCCGTAGAAGAAAATGTACTCCTAATTTTATGGTTTTCTTAGTTTAAAACCTAAAAATATAAGTAAGACTTTAGTTTTTCTAAAATATATTTTTTTACTGTATCAAAAAGTGCAAGTTATAATTTTTTTAGAAAGGCTCAAACAATTTTCTGTAACTCCACTGAGACCAAAAATGACACTAGAGGGCAGTATCACTCTGTTTCTGAGTCCTCTGAGATTTCTCCCCAACATTTGAAAAATATGGTGATGGCAAATTTGTACAGTAAACCCAGGATACAAGCCACCCACTCCTTCACATTTCAAGATAAAGATCTAAATCATTTGCTTGCCCATTCCTGACTGCGCCCACACTTCCCTCAGGCCTTTCATCACGAGGCTCAGGTTATGTTTAGCACACAATAGTATTGTGAAAGTTGCACTACTCAATGCGGTGGTGCATTGTGATGCCTGGATGTCCCTTTGCCCCCATCCTCTTCAAAGATCTTCCCTCAGAATGACATCAGCTGAAGCGGCGCTCCCAAACGTGTCCTCCCGTCACAATCAAGAGTTTGCTAAAAAAACAATCTAAACATCTCGGTCTGGTGCGTGGGTTTTTCTTTATGCAGCTTCTTCTTTGTGTTCTCTTTTTCCATCCACTTAAATCAGACAGTTTGTGATAACCAAACAAAAGACACGAAGGATGGGATCCGTTTCACTGCGTCCAGCGTGGAAGGAGTGGTTGTATGATCTCAGGTGGACAGAAGCAGAACAATGGTGAGATGCTGCCACAAACAGGATGCAAGGGGCCACACGTCAGAGGGGTAAACACCAGCTGCTGTCATATGTGGGATTGTGTAAGTGTCTGAAAGGAGGAGCGGGGCAGCCCTGACCCATTGTTAGCTCAGCGTTGATGGAAAAACACACACAACACAAAAAACGGGATTCATTGTTGGCATTTAGGGATTCTGACTTCAAAGGAAAATCTGATATCATATAAAAATAAAACCCATGCTGTTTGGTTGAAAAGAAGTCCAATTCCAGGGACGAATGTTGCAGGTTCTGAATTATATCAGAACCACTTTGTCTCTGTGCTTTGTGTTTTTTGAGGATTTCCATTCAGGCTAAAGACATTCCTTGTTTTATCTGCAGCTTCTGACAGACAAAAACTGCAATCATTCAAAAAGTGGAAGTATATGGACGATCTTTTTTATGTCCTAAATTCTTCATATTTAACTCAGAAGTTGTGCATAGACTGCTTGGGAACTCATTGCTCCAAAAGCCCTAAAAGAGTGAGGCAAAGTGACATTTGTTTTCCCGTTTCTTTGGTTCATTTGCAACTAAACGACTGTCAAAGCTGCATCCAAGAACCACAACCCTTTACTGCTCTCCTGACTTTGACTGATTTCTTGCTCATACATAACAGTTCCCAGGATTTTTAAGGTAGGAAAAATGTGTTAGGATTTTTAACAGACTTTTATCTGCTGCTCCTGCCAAACAATTAGAGTGAAATATCCACCAGTGGGTCGTTCAATCAATCAATCACGTTTTGTCAACTTTAAACTCACTGCAGGTGGACGAACTTCAGGATTTGTCTCCTGATTAAATCCCAGATTTGAATTCATTTTTTGATTTAGTGCTTCATAATAAACGAATTTAAGTAGTTTAAATTGTTTTTGAGTAGGTAGTTTCTTTTGTTATATTGTGTTTAATGTTGGGTCATCTATGATGCTGCTATAATCTGCATCATAAGTGGATGTGTAGAGAAACATATTGTTTCTCTTGCTACTCTCCATTGTTTTACTTGTATTGGTGGGACTAAAATTAAAATTCTTAATCAAGTTAATTTGAGAATTTGTTATTAATAAAATCTGGTCAACAAAATAAGCAACATTTTCAATTCCAAAAATTCTTTTTGCAGCTACATTATTGAATAAATAGACACGAGCTCAACAACAAAAACGCTTATTCTTTTTAAACTTTGGAGCGAAGTATAGCTATTCAGCTTTCCAGAGTTGGAGCTACTTTAGAAATATGGACTGTGGACGCTGACATTAGCGTCTGTGCTGCTGCAACATGTTTAGCATTGACTTGAATGCTAAACATATTTTAGATTTGAATATATTCACTGATAGACTAACTGCTTTTAGCACAACGTGAACCCAACAATAGTGTTTTACAGCATTCAGTCAGATCAGCTTTAAAGCAGAAATTAAGCGACTTTGTCGTCCATTGTTGTTGGCTGATGCCGCTTGTGCGTCATATTTATGGACGTACCAGAAACACGTGAATGCAAATGTTCAGATTCGGGACTGATTCCTTATTCCAACTCATGACTCACCACCAGGGGGCGTGTATCCCTCAGATACACGCCCCCTGTTTTATAACTTTATAACTGAACTAGAGCTAAGTGACGTAGACCTCAAGCTAGCTGTACGGTTGAAAGCAATAGGAACATTCAACAGCAGTAGCCACACTGACCAAAAGAGGGCAGCACTGAGACGGTTTTAGGTCAAACATTGCAGACTTTGACCAATTGAGACAAAAACGTCACAATTTTCACAGAAGCATAAAGACAGCACAGTTTATAACAAATTTAGACTATTTATCTGCAAAAAAAGTTAATTTTGGTTTTGTGTGTAGATTTGTGCCCCTGAACTGAGTTGAAATGTTCAATTTGTAGCTGTGTTTTATTATTATGCTCTTCATAACAAATCAAAAGTACAAAAGCATTTGGAAATCCGGTCTTTAAAACAGGAGCTAAAACAGAGTTACAGCAGATCCAAAAGCCAATTTAATGCTTTTCAAAAATGTACAGGATTTAAATTAATGTTAGGATTTAACTTATCAAATGTTTGAAATATTAATAAGAGAATAAGGAGACAGATATGGCTTTAGTTAAGTACTTCTCCTCCAGATTGATTCACTGCGTCCTGCAGCTGTTTTTGGGGTTTATGCTGGAGCAGCAGACCCGTCATATCTCTCTCTGCCATCTTGTTCGTGAGTTTTTGAACCACCTTGTCAAACTTTGGCAGTTTTTTGCCTGGCGCTTGTGCACAAGAGAGGGGTCTTTATGCTGTCTTCTTGCAAAATTATCTCCTCATCAAATTTTATTTGAGCTAAGGAAATTTTGTTTATTCAACGAGTGCGGGGAGACTCGCTCGCATGGCACACTCCAGCAAATCATAAAGACATCAGTCTGAATTAACTGATTTAGTATTGGCCTTTCCAGTGAACACTGTGTGCTCCTTTCAGTCAGGTTCCAGTAGATGTTCTGTACTTGTGTGACAAGCCAGGAGAAGTTTTTTTTTTTCAAATTAAAGCACTACAAATGTCAAGGAACCCACTGTACCATGCACAATCACCATGAGCTGAAGTTTTTTATCATCTTTATGTGTTTACACCTGCTTCATCCATCGGTTTTTACAGCCATTTGACGTTACTCTGGGTGTGCAGGATAAATGTTTCCCGGGGTTTGGAAAAAGTAACCAGAAGCAGCCAAGAGAGGGTACTGCCACTCTGAGCAAAGATATAAATGTGTCACAGTCAGTATGGGGTAAACTTATGGGAGTCTCCAGTGGCTTGTAGCATTTCATTGGGGGGCCGTTGAATGTCTGAGCAGTTCAGGTCCTGGCTGGTCTTGCTGTTTGTGGAGCTCCAGAGAGCAATGTTTTCAGTCTGGAGAGTTGGAAATAAACTGAGTTTGAGTTTAAGACTGACCACACAATATCACAGCCTCTTATGTTTCCCCCGGCGGTTAAACTGCAGCGGACGGGGCAGCGCTGACGGTAGCACCTCATTCTTCCAGCTGAGAAACAGACCCAACCTTTGAAAATGAGAAGAGCAGACCCCAATGTTTCTTCTTCGTGTGTTTTGTAAAATCAAGGTTATGATTAGCATCCTTGCAGACAGTTATTAGACACACATGTGAGCAATAAGTCTGGTAATACATAAAACTCCTGGTGGGTAGCGGTGCTGATTTTGAACTTTATTACTCACCGAAATATCACAAACTGTAGAAAGTTCACACTGGACCTTCTGCAGGTTGGGTTCTCTCCAATCTTCCACCAGACGAGACCTTGATCATCTGAAAGTGGGGCTTTTAAACAGTGAGCAAGAGTCCAGTCCTGTTTCTCTTTAGCCAAATGAAGATTCTTCTGACTGTTTCTCTGGTTCAGAAGGAGCTTAACTCAATACTAAAGTGTTTTCACACCTGATAGTTTGGTAGGCTTGGTTCAATTGGAGAACAAAATTGCATAAGTTGTTAAATTTTCAGCTGCTGCAGTTTTCTTTTTCACTGCACTGTGTCAAACATTTCAAACTCTTTTAGCAACCTGTTCTCCTCCTGGCCTGTGGTGGCGCTGCATCGAGAACCACTGAAGGAAAACACACAAAAACCTCCAGAGAAAAGACCGAGTACAATTTCTTCCTATACGAAATATACACAAAAATAGAGAGGCAACATAATTTAGCAGTTGTTGGATTTCTCTTTTATCTTTGGTAAAAATGTAAAAAAAAAAAAAAAAAAAAAAAAAAGCATGAGTCATTTCTCCCGCTTTTGCTAGACTCTTGCATTTGTTTTGATTAAATTCATCCAGAATGCTCTGCATGGTGGTCTACTTCCAGCTTTTAGAGCGGCCTCTGGTCCATCTCAAAAGAGTAAAAAAGTATTTAGAATAAAAGGTACGTAAATACTGAGTAACTGATCTAAACACCAATCATTTAATATTTTAAAATGACCCAATCAGATAGACCAAAATATAAAGTTCTGTGGAAATTAAAGACCAAGATGACTATAATTAATATAAAATAACAAAATTATGAATTTTTTCCAATAGAAAACTTATGAAACTAAAAAAACTGCAGATGTGTGTCTGTGTCTGGTGGATTAGATTCGGTGAATTAGATTCACTCACAGTAGGTGGAGGACCCAGAAATTAAACTGAAGAGTAGAAATACTTCAAAATAAAATTACTAAAAGTAAAAAGTGTAGAAAATAGTGTAGTAAAAATAATCATGTAATAAAGTTTCATCCAAAAAGTTGCTTAAGTAATTGTAACTGAGTAAATGTAATCAGTTACTGCCCAACTCTGCTTTGTTTTGGAACAATTCACTCAAATCATCATTAATATGATATAAAAGTATTTTGTCCAAATTCTATCCCATTTCAAAGGAAAAATCACCAAACACCTATATGTCAGGAGTTTGATGATATATGAAACTTACTAAAAAAGTATCGGTATCAGCAACAGGCCCGGTATTTACTGGGTATCGGATTGACACCAGAATTTGCGTCATCGCTCACCGTTAGTGTCCGGATCAACCTGTGCAGAGAAAAGGCCTGAGAAGTCCTGCTGTGACACAGAGCTTCAACACAATGACATCTTCTGGATTCTCTCTGCACTGTTTATGTACGTTTATCAAGATGGTGGCAGTGACATAAAAAAAAGAGTTTAACTGTGGCAACAAGGACCCTTCTCTTCGTTGGAAGAGCTTCTTTTGCTTTTTTTGGCAGGGCAAGTTTCTTCATGCACACAGGAACACCAGCAGGCAGCGAACCAGAGAAGATCCAAACACCCCTCATAGCTGAACAGCATCTGACTCTGGAATCACATTTTCTTCCTGTCCAAATGGGGTTTTTCTTTGGAGTACAACAATAAACTATTTATAAGAAGAACTGATGCAACTTACCCCTGAGTCAGAGCCCTGCAACCTCCCCACTAGGCCTGTCACAAACTTTACTGCACAATAAATTCTCCCAAAAGTTGTTGTGATAAACAATAATACGGTTGTTTCGAGATCATTTTCAAGTAATATAAAGTTAATTAAGTATTCTCAAAGATCAAACAGCTTCAGACTATAATGTACATTTAACACTGGAACTGAAAACCATTTTAAATATACAAAATAAATAAACAAAACAATCAAAACAACAAATAAAATGGACACTGAAGTCTCTGGAAACAAACTGGTTCCCAGTAAAAAGGCTATTTGAAGCCAACCCACCAGATTGGAGACTTTTGTCATCCAGGTTTTGGTAGAAAGAGAAAAGAGAAAATTGATCCATTATGCAAATGGAAATGTGGAAAGTCCAAATATCAGACTGTTTAAGAAAATGTATAAAAATGTGTTTTCAGAAGCATATAATGGATAAAACTGTTGATTGTAGAGGCGTAAGTACAAATCTGTTTGAGAAGCAGCATTCAGCTTCTATGGTCCACAAATCTGGAACAAACATCTGGAAAACAGCTGAGACACTGAGTGCTTTTAAATCTGAGCTGTTTAGAGTTTATTCTGAAACATAATCAATAAAAAATTAATCAACAATCTCATGTGTAACAATGACAAAATGTAATGCTTCAGTTGTTGACTGTTTTATGACTTTCTTTTTTACATTTATGATGTAAAGCGCTTTTGAAATGTGCTATACAAATAAACTTGATTGATTGATTGATTGATTGATTGATTGATTGATTGATTGATTGATTGATTGATTGATTGATTGATTGATTGATATGTAAGTATGTGTGCAAATATACAGGGGTGTGCGTGTATGTAAAAATGTCTGAATGATGGTGTTCATATGGTTATATATAATTATTCTTATGCTCCTTTTTGTTTATGGCAGCTATTTTTTCTTGGTTATGATGTTTTATAGTTATTGTGCTTCCTTCACTTTTTATTTGCTATTGTGATAATAATGTATCTTATTAAGCGACCAGTAGGAATCCTGGTATTATTTGTATATTATTAATAAATAAAATTAATAATAGAAAAAATGATTGGTATCACTTTAATTTATCATGTGATTAATTGATTTATTGCTTATTGTGACAGGCTTCCTCCCAGCCTGGACCCGACCCGGCCGGTCCAGACAGAAGCAGGTGACCTTCAGGTGACTTTCTGCTCCTCTGGACCGGCCGAACCAGCAGAGTGGATGCAAATGTGAGTAAATTACAGCTGACTGGCTGAAGAGCCGACGCTCATCAAGGTCAATCAAGCTAATACATCACAGCATATTAATTGAGGAGATCAAATATGGACCCCCAGAATGACCCCTGAACACTTGCTCGTGAACGTCTATGGCCCCCTGCGGTGCGTTAATCCCTCTGAAGCCCTCAATGGGAGTTCAGCCGGCCTGGTGGAGACGAGCCAGACGGTGATGGGCCTGACAGCACCAACACAGCTGCCCCGCCGGCTCCGGGGTCAACGCTCAGGCGCTCTCTTGGCGCTCTTTCACACATTTCTTGACCCCTCAGAGGATGAAAATCCTCAACTTGGCCCCGCGGTGGAGTTCTTCAGAAACCCAGCTCTGACGGTGAACATGGTGTGCCGGTCAGTGATCCGAAGGCAGCGGCTGGTGCATGTGAATCTGCTTCATTAAAGGCAGGACCACACAAGACTGTTTTGCTGTATTTCCATAAACATTTGAAATAAAAGGAAACATCAATCAAAAGTTGGAGATTAAAGTTTGATTTTACACAAACAAAGGCTCAGAGCTGCTTAACCAGAGTCGTCACAGAGAGAAAAAAGGCCCTTTTGTTTTTCAGATGTGGAATTAGGAGCTGAGAATTGTTGGACTCCTTCAGATGGATCACATTCCAACAGAATACAACAACAAACTTCAGTGAAATTCATTCATTCAACACAAAGCAGAGGAAGGACAATTACACTCAGTTGTATTCTAATTTCACTTTACAAATAAACATGCAATTTCTAGGTGTCTTGCTCACGAGTGATCAAGGCACCATAAGTCCGACTCTCACCTATGAGATGTTGATCACGATTAAAAGAACAAAATCCTGGACACAAGAGGATGAACTGAGCTGAATGTGAAGAGTGGCTTCATTCAGCCCTGGAAATACATGGAGCGTCTCCACATTGAAAGGAATCAGATGAGATCTCTTTTGAGATCAGGCAATGAAGTTTATTCAGAAACACATTTTTGAAACTGAAACAAACAAAAAACCTGCAACTAGAAAAAATTTTAACTTTTCAAATTCAAGTTTTTTCAGTTTCAAATTTCTGAACTTATGGAAGAGGACTAGAGCCACTGAGAAAATTAATAATTCTGACTTTAGTGTCAGCTCTGATGTTTTCTCACAATTCTGACTTTTTCTGTTTGTTTCACTGCATTTTTATATTTAATTGGACATGTGCCCATAAAAATATTCACATGTGCCTCTGATTGCTGGTTTTATAAATACCAAATAAGTTCATTTCCAGTTCTCATTGTTTCTGAATGCAAAAGCTGGAAACATAATCAAGTTCAAGTTTAAAACTGAAAAAATAAACTGAAGAGTAGCTTTGAACTTTTTATCAACTTAAAAAAAAGAAAAAGGTTTTCTTTATATATATATATATATAATATTTATTTTTTATTTTTCAGTTTGAAAAGATACATTTTTAATGCCCTCAATTGATCCCCACAGATTTCTGGTCACACTGGAAAGAGACCCTGTAGGTACTAAACCCACTGGAGGGATTCATATAATGTCTGGACCTGCAGAGTTGCTAAAGCATGACCATACTGACACGTAAAGAAAAGTATTGAACAGGAAGCAGCCAAGAGGCTCATGGAAACTCATGAGAAGCTTCAGAGGTCTCCACAGTTTGCAAACAGGAAAACTGTAATTCATAAATCTGGTCATAAAAAATGAACACCAGTTTTTTTATTTGAATACTCATGTATCATTTTCCTACTACTTACATAAAAATCCTATAAAATTATTTGAGGTTTATTGGAACAAAAAAATCTGCTTGGGTGTGAATATTATTTCAGATCCTGTTTCTGATCCTTTCAAAGCATGACGATTGCAGCAATCAGAGCTTGGAAACAGTTTGAGTGGATTTGTTCCTCAGTTTTCTCCCACTTCCACCCATGAAAACCAAAGGGATCAGAAAGAAAATGTTCAGCAAATGTTTGCAAATTCCTTCCCATTACTCCTCACATATCTAAAGAATGAGAGCACCAAACTGCTCCTAATAGGGATGTCCTCCTTTGACCAGGACCTGACATTTTCTGAAGAGGTCAAAGGTCAAGCTGTGGAGCACATGGAGCCGTTTAAGAAAAGTCCAATGGACATCATCTGCTTTCTGTTCTGATGCTAAGAAAGAGATGCTAAATATGTCCTTTCACAGCTACAAAGCGTTTATGTAAATCCGACTCGTTTCGCATTTCAGGGCTAGAAATCAGTTCCTCAACCCAAATTCAGATTCGGATTTCAGCTGGATTTTGAAGGAGTGGCTGGTAGAGCGGACATGTTTCTGGACACTTGATCCAGGAGCTGAAATATGTGGTTAAAAAAGGAAAATTTGGGGTGAAATAGGAAACCTCATCCCTGACATTTTCAAGCCGTAACTGCAGGGAAGAGGTGCAGGCCCAAACCTCTATAATGTCAGCCTCTCCTGCAGGCCAGGTCTGACGCAGGACGCAGACACTGAGCAGGTCTGTGCTGCCAGCCAACCACAGGAACGCTGTCACGTCTTCCAGCTTCCTGGAAACCCCTCGATGATCTTTACACACACTAACGACAGCCACGCACTAACGCGACAAAATTAGAAACTATCACCTGTTTTTGAATGTTCTCCAAACTACAAGAAACAAGGAGAAAATCAGAAATACGACTCAAATGTATTCAGAAAAATGAAATCAAGCTTTGCTCCAGTAATAGCTCAGAGTGTTTTGGTGGATGTCTCCACCAGCTTCGCACATCTGAAGACTGAAATAGTTTCTTAAGTTTCTCAAGTTCAGTGAGGCTGGATAGACAAACAAACACCTGTTGGTTATGATTCAAAGGCTTTTCACCAACTCAAATTTGAGACCTTTTTAAAACCCTTATTTTAGCTGAAGACATTAATTACAGTTCCTTCTAATGTGTTTCCCGGTTAGTCATCATAGCTGCTTCTGTGACTCCTTTTCCTTTTCTCTTCCTCAGCTTTACTTCCCTTCTTGGTAACAACTTTGTTGCAATAAAATTTTTTAAGTAAGACTGGTGTTTAAAACTGCAGGGACAAACTGAGGGACTGAGGGATGAACTGCTTCCACCAACTTTACAGTCGGTGGAAGCAGTTTTGTGCTTCTCACACTGTTTGACGGTTACCAACAGACATGATTCAATCGCAAAGACGAATGTCGAACATACAACCAGCAAGAAATGTGCACTCATGCTTGGTAAATCCAAAAATGTGCTTGCTGGCTTTCTAGCTAGGTTATATTAGCAGCTAGCTAGCGGTAGCTACAACCACATTGAGTCACAGAATAAATTGATATCTGCATATGACTCAAACTTTTGCGTGACAGAAAAGTCTTGTGAAATCTAAGAACTGTACTTAGACATTTAGAGCCTTCATTTTAGATAAATTTTAGATAAATGTAAGATTTTTTAAGGATGTGAGGACAATCTGGTCTTTAGAGTTTGGTTTTCATCTGTGTTTATGTTCCTTGTGCAGGAACATAAACAGATTTCTCTACCCTCATTATTGTTAGAAAGGTTCATTCCTTTAGCTTTACTTTCTTTTGTCTTGTGTTCTGTTCTCTGGGTGTTTTAGTTCGTCCTCAGGTTCTGTGCTGATATATTTAGTTTTTTTGCTTCGTAGTTCAGATTCTTATGAAAGTAAATGTGGACTTCCTGAGTGCTCACTCTATTAACAAAAATGTTAAATGTTTGTGTGCATTTTGATATTGTTTTTTGACAAATAATCACTCCGATAAGAAGCTAAGCAATTCATTCACTGAAAACGTTTTCAACCTGAATAAAAGCAAGCTGGAGTGAACAAAAGGAGAACCTTAAAATCAGTCTTTATGGTGGCAGCCCTCTGTTCTGTTGTGATAGAATCTACAGATTTTCGTCAACAAGCGGAAATCCTGTGAGATCCACGTCATGACAGATGCCCGTGCAAGTTAAAACCTCTATTTACTGATTAGTTGCTATCAGTCCTGCGTTGTGACGGACGATGTGCGGTGTATCATCCCGGGTATCTGAGCTATGTAAACTCCTTGCTGTGGGTGCAACATGTCCTTACCTCCGGATCTGCACAAGGAAACAGTGACAAAGAGGGAAGAGATTATCGTCCTGGTCCGGGTTCGGATGAGTCACTGATAGAGCCGTGTCTGCGATAAGCGCTGAGGGAATCACCAGGGTGCCAGGGCTTCTTCCGTGGATGTTCAACTCATCACCCAGCAAGAGAAACAACTGGGAAATATGGTCTCTCAAATGTTTATAGACCCCTCTAAAAATGTAAAGTCCTTTCCAGACTTTTACAGACATAATGTGATGTGAATGCTGCATAATTCATCTGAATAATAAACCAAATAATATTCATAACCCTGGTGGATTTAGGATTATTTTATGGTGGTTTTTTTATTTCATCAACATGTTTACTCCCAGTTGAAGTAATATTAGGGCATTAGTAGCCCAGTGTAATTTATTTGCAAATAATCTGTGGAAACAGGTAAAAATGAGGGTGATGGAAAGGAGGCTTTCCAACCATAACACCTGCAGCTCATTGACAATATATATATATATATATATCAAAATAACAATAAAAACATATTGATAAGCAGACACCTTAATTCTTGCTTTCTTAACCTATTGAATATGATCTTATTTTATCTGATCTTGGGTAAAATAAATACTGCCGGTTGTGTATTTTTTATTGTTTCTCTGTTGAAAAGGTAAGCATCCTTTCAACAGAGAAGATGCACTTTAACCTTTTTGCTGTATTTTGAGGGGTTTTTTCTTCTAACTTGTCTATCAAGTTTTTTTCTGTTCATGGTAATTTGTGGGATCTTGTTTAATCTTGCCAAACATTTTGTCGAGTGAAAGGTGCAACACAAACAAAGTTTGATTAATTTATTAGTTGTAGCACCCATACAGTGTCCAGCTCTGCCGTCAGTGCTGTGAAATTTGGGCGTTGCTCATGGGAATAGAGATTTGTGTTGCCAGGAAAATGAATGGACTCTTAGTGGGTTGAGCAAAGAGTTAACTTCAAAATCTAATGAAAAAATATTAATGACATGCTAAGATAAATATCAGAACTGGAAGCAGCATGGGGAGGCACACAGAAGCAAGTCACATCTAAAAAGCCAATGAAAACTTTGTGAAATGAGGCATAAATGTTTTCTTGTGCCACAAAATATCAGATTATGCAAGTAATCTCTTCGGTCGGCGAGGTCTTGGAATTTGAGGGGGTTGAGAGTGCCAAGTTGTGTCAAGCCATCAGCTCCCTTTGCCATCCTGTCGCCACGCAGTCCCCGCTGTTTGTGATTGATGACTGTGGCTTGTGAGTGACCCAGACCTGAGAGCAGCACTGACCTGCACCAAATACTGCAGGGCTTCACTGAACTCACATGACATTTTCTTCAACGTTGATACTGTCCCTTAAGCACAAGGATACGCACAAACACTGCAAAAATAGCTAATCGATTTAAAACTCACATTTTTCATTGACAGATTCAGGTATAATTCATTAATACATCATGAATAGGGGCTTCTCAAATAACGGCTATTAACTTGGGTATGTTGATAGTAAGAGAAACTAGAAGAAGCGTTTGGATCATTTGAGGAGTTTGAACATGCAGCCATGTTGAAGAAACTGCTGGTGGTGTTAGAACAAGATTTAACCTTTTTGACCAACATGCAAAAAGCTGCATCTGACAGAAGTCCTACATATTCAGTTGGAGCAACAAAGGATGGGCATAGATTAAAACATACTCATTTGATAGAATGACCTAGTCAAAGGCCAGACCTAAATCAATTTTGAGAAGCTCAAATTTGCTCTTCACAGATGATCTCAAACCATTCTGACAGAGTTTGAAGAATGGACATAACTGCAGTGACAGGTTTCCACAAACCATTGACTGACTCAAGGGATGCAAATGAATTCATGTCCCATGTTTTAATATTTAATTATCACTATTTAATTTGCCTTCCACCACAACAGATTTGTATAGTTTGTCTCACTGAATCCTGGGGAAACAGATGAAAGTTTGTGGTTGTAGTGTGACAAAATATGAAAAGGTTTAAGGACCTTGAAGATTTTTGTAAAGATTGTATTCCCATCAAACTTCCTGATCCATCACTGCCTGTTAAACCTTTTACTCTTTCGTCTGCCTCTTATCTTTTGCATTGATAGTGCTCTGCATACATCAGGCACGTCACCCACAGAAAGGCTTCTTATTTTTCAGTGACAACACAGAAACCTACTCTACAAAACAAAAGTAAGTCATTCATGGATGACTTTATCTGAAACAGAGGAAATCAGATCGTTCCTTTCTGACACTTCCTTACCTGTCCTGATCTGGAGAATGCATGTGCTCTAGTGATGGAGCAGGTGTTTCAAAATGTCACACCCAGGAGCTTTCTACTGTACTCTATAGCTGTGAAGGAGGGATTTGATTTTCCTGGTCAATTACATCTCAAAGGTTAGAACATAAAGAGATGTAGAGTTACTGGGTCAACTCAGATATGGTCTGCAGTTTGCAGTCGAGTGAAAAACAAACCGATGGTCGTCTCTGCTGTGTTTCCAAGTGAAAACTCCCAAAGCTGCTGCGGTGCATGCTTCTTCGTTGTGGAGGCGAGTAAAATCCTTTCCTCTGGGAGTGAACTGACCCAGGTAGTCCTCACATCTGAAGTGCAGTCTAATAGAAAAGCAAACACGGTGATTACCGAGGCCTCTTTACAAGAGCAGCAAGCAGCGAGAGTGCAGCCGTGCAGCTGAACAAGCTGATGTGTATGTGAATGTTTTCATGCTAGTGGTGCAGCTGCATGTACCAGGAGGGATGTACAGTCCTTCCAGAGAGACCTAGGCCTGTCCTGGTCTCCTCCCAGCGGGGGATGCTCAGAAAACCTTTTATCTCCTGATCAGACGACTGAATCACCTCAAATCCTCCTTTCAGGATGGAGGAGCGGTGGCTCCTGATTGAGCCATCCTACTGAGGAAGATGAACCGAGAGCTCTGCGTTTCCACTCAGCTTTGTCCTCTCCATGACAGACTGGAGAAGGGCCATCATCTGGGCCAAGACATCAACAAAATGTTCAATGACAGAGTTTCATTTTTGTCTCACTAATCTCACAAAATTCAGAATTGCGCATTACGGCTTGCAGTGTGAATGTAGCCAATATTTACCCTTAAAAGCAAAAACTGCCCATCAACATGAAGGAAGCAATCCCCCTTTTTTTCAGTTGAGAAGCACCACCAGACACTGAGAAGAACTAAATAATAACTTCTCTGGCTGAAAACGTATCACAATGTAAACATTTCATTTTGGTTGATGTCGGTAATTATTTATTAGTTTCTTCACTTCACGTCATTGTGTTTTATTTTTAAGCAGTTATGAGGCTTGGTGACAAAACATGAACCTACTACTGCACAAGTTACTCAACACGTTGTTGCTAGGTAACCAAAGAGTGAGTGAGTTAGTTGATTCCATACACTTTGCTTAGATTTCTGGGATGCTACAGTTCTGGATCGGAGTTCAGTGAAATTAGTGATAATTCTATCAGCTGTATTATCTATTGATACTGATAACGTGTCTATATTGTTATTGATCTATTGTCCAGACCTAAACCGCTGCTTTGGATGATGAAGGTCTTAGCTTGAAGATTCTCAAAAGGGAAAGATGAAAACATAAGGTTCCCAAACCAGATGCTCTTCTTTCCATGACTTTACCTTCAGACATCACAACTCAGATTGGGGACATGCAGTAGTCCTGGCCGGGTCCAACCCATACTGGGGACATGTCTTCATGTCTAGAATGTGGACACAACTCTTGCTTTAGTTATATAATGACTGGACAGCTCTCAAAAGCTACCAAGGTATCCCACACAGCACACCTACATAATATCTCAATTTTATTAATTCACACTTTTTAAGCTAATCAGAGTTTCTGAGAACTTTTTGTACGCAGTGTGTGACTCCCTGTCTCTGTGGAGGAGAACAACAGATAACTGTAAAGGACCATTCCCTCACCTTCAGGAGAACGGACACCATATTCTCATTTCTTGAGTGACTCCCAGCCTTGGCAGCCTTCGTCTTGGTTATACCATGTCTCATGTGGGTCTTGGGTCTGTTGCACATAGAGGCTCTTTCTCTGAGGGACACGGGCCCTCTTCAGTTCTTGTTGACTCAGTAAATTACCTAGGATGTCAAGGCCCAACCACAGCTTACCCTTGGAGCCGGGAGGCGTGGGGGACGCAGCGTGACTGTGGGAAAAAAAGGCACAGTCAGAGCCAAAGGGGGAGAGAAATCATTATGAAGGATTCAAGCACAAAAATCAGAGTCTGGTCATTAAAGTGGCATAAAGAACAGAAGGAGTGGACTCATGACAGAAGACAATGTCTATTTCTCAGAAGAAGACACGGGTAGACAGATGCTTGAGGCTGCAGCCATGAGAGGCGCTGCCCTTTTGTTAGGTCACAACCAGAATTGCAATCAGATGAGCCAATCAGAAACATGATTGTAGTCCAGGTGAGCAGGCTGCACACCTGTGACCCTCCACTGTTTATTTTGACACCTTGTACATCCATCTGTCTCTCTTATCATGAACCTCATCAAGGTCCTGCTAACACCATCCCTTTAAGGATTATGGCTCAAAATACATACAGATGTTGTTTCAGTGAGCAGTTTACCTACATTTCAAGAATTTTAGACCAATTTGGGGCTTTCAGTAATTTCCTTTGGAATCATTGTTTCTCCAGGGTAAATATACAGCAAGGGGCATCTTTGCTGTATATGGGTGCACATGTAGGAATAAAGCATGGATTTACATATACTGACTCAGATGTTTACATACACCCCACAAGCTGCTCATCAACCCAATGATTTTGTAGCATCAACTCATTTGTGGCATCATCCAGGCAGAAGTTCTGTCCACAGACTTTTGCCTCCGCGTGTTCACAGATCTCCTTTGATGGAGATGGTGGTGGAAAGCATGAGAGGAAGGAGGAGGTGATGGGAGCGAGGAAGTGATGGGAATGAGGAGGAGGTGATGGGAACGAGGAGGTGATGGGAACAAGGAGGAGGTGATGGGAACGAGGAGGAGGTGATGGGAGCGAGGAGGTGATGGGAACGAGGAGGAGGTGATGGGAACGAGGAGGTGATGGGAACGAGGAGGAGGTGATGGGAACGAGGAGGAGGTGATGGGAGCTAGGAGGAGGTGATGGGAGCTAGGAGGAGGTGATGGGAACGAGGAGGCCACTGTGTGATTTAGGTTATAGTGTCAGTGACTCCCCCTGGTCCTTCTCTGAAACGATGTGATTGAATCTCATGCAAAGTGACGACTAAAGAGAAAAAACAGAAACTGTCAATGAAGAGCCTTTTGTTCAGCCATCCAGGCACCATAGAGCCACAATTGTCTTCTGTAATTTGTCACGAGATGTCTTGCCATTCCTTAACATCTCAAAAAGTTTCTTCACTTGGTGACAAATCTGCTGCTGTCTGAGACTCTTGTGAAGAGTTCAGATATGTACAGTTTAATTTTATATTAAACAGCATTAAATTTAAATTATATTAAATTTAAATGAATGTGAAGAGAAAAAAAGCACTTAAACCTACATGCTTTTTATTTTGCAACCCACCATTCAGTTTGCATTAAATACTTTATTTAGTTTTGCCACGGCTTTATTTATACTTTGCACCAGTTTGGTGAACTGTTGTTTGAGATGCGCAGCAGAAAGGAAAGATTATTGGACTTGATTTGATTTTACAATGCAGAGATCAGAACCCTGATCTGTGATCAACTTGAGATATCCATTTTAATTCTGGGACTCATCAGTTATTGATGAATTCTCACTGAAAAATCATACATTTTATGCTTAGTGAAAATCTGGTGAGATCTGTGATGAATTATTACCTGAAAATCAGAAAGTCAGAAATGTTTCATACCAATAAATCATTTAATTTCTTATTTTGAAAGACAACTTTTTTTGGCACACTGAAAACCTCTGTAGCTATCTGAAGTAGTTTGACTTTTATGTTCTAAATTAATTCAAGCTGTATCTTTTTAATAGTGAGGCCTGCAGATATATTTTTTTCTTCAAGTTTTTGATAAAGAAAGGAATGAAAACAAGTGTTTTCCTCAAACATCCTAACTGCTCTTTCTTTAAAAGCGGAGCAGCTTTAACCCCTTTTGGCCGATTAACGCCTTGTGAGCAGCTGTCTAACGCTGGACGTCCATACAGCCTGACTTCTAACGTTTTCAAGCCAGTGAAGGAGAGAGAGCTACAAGAGCCTCTTTCAGGGGCATTTCAGTGGGGATTACAGCGACTCGCAGCTCACCGTGTCTGAACAATGTGACCAGACGGCCTTAAAGAGTCGCTGCTTTGCTGAGTTGATCTAATAAATCATTGAACTGTCTTATTCAGCCTGAAAGAATGAGGGGGAAGATTAGCGCAGCCTGAGAACTGTATGCTGGGACACAGTGGAAGAAAACACGTCTGTAGTTTGAGATAAAGAGATTTACCAACAACACTGCAAAAACACAAAATCATACCAAGAATTTTTGGTCCAATTTCTACTCCAAATATTTTAATACACTTGAAATAAGTCAAAACTGACTTGCAAGTAACTTTTCAGCAAGAAATCGAAGTATTTAAGTCAATGACTTAGTTAATACTAGTTCCATTGTTACACTTTCCCCATTTTAAGTTAAATAATCTGAAACAAATATGTTTTCATCAATATAAAGGAATTATTGACCTAAAACAACTTCCTATATCTTGCTGAAAAGTTACTTGTAAGTTAGTTTTTTCTCATTTCTTATTTGCACTAGAACAAAATTACTTATGTGCATCCCAAGACCTTAGTAAGATTTTGTGTTTTTGCAGTGATGTGTAAACACTTTTTACTGCCATTTAATGCAACAGAGCAGCACACTCTCTCCCCATCCAGTCTATCTTATGGTGAGTAATTTTGTGAAGATCAGTTTCCAGAAATCTGCCAGATGTGCAGAGCTAAGAGAAAACTCTTTGAACTGGACTAGATATCATTTCTAATATGAAATATATCAAAGTTTGTGACTGTTTTATGACTAAATGTGAAAAAATAAATAAATAAAAAGTTTCAGAATTCTCTTGGAAAACAGATTTTTAATCTCAGTGGGATTTTCCTGGTGAAATTAAGGTTAAAAAAATCCTGCTTCACTTATAAATATTAAAAATTCACGTGACAGCTTATAATTTAGGTAAATCCACTTCTTTTTCTTGACTTAATCCAAATAATGTATCATTAGTAAGGCAGCAGGCTTTGCGAAGATGACTCTGAACTTCGGTGATGTAGTTACTCAAAGCTTGAGGGATTAATAAAGGAATAAATCATGAGATTTGTTGAATTACTCTCCTTCTTCCTCTCAGTTGTTTGTATGTCGCTGTGAATGTGTGCAGTGAATCAGAGCTGCAGAGTTATGGGACAGGTAGCTGCTTCCAGCTGGACTTGTTCAAAGCCGGGTCTCAGCAGTAAGACTCGGGGAAAGTACAAAGCCTTGCTGGTGGTCTGCACAGACGTCTTCCTGATCTGCCTAAAACAGGCTGGTTACTGGTGTGGCAGCGACACACCTGCTTTGTCAACACCATCTTTCTCATTTCTGTGTCCAAGGGAAAATCCGTCCTGTAGGCCTGGATAGACTGTAAATCACCAGAGATTTCATGATGCCTCTATGTGAGAGCACTGATTGGCTAATCTGGAAATGCTAATGAACGTTTTGATCCATATCTTTTATTCTTCTCTACGACTGGTATCAGTGGGAAAGATGTTTAAGAGGTTTAAAACTAATTTTTGTTTTCAGTGGAGTACAACCTTTACTAACCAAAGAGCCGATTTTCCCCATCAGTTCAACTAAAGAAAACTCAGATGTTACACATGTTTATTCTCAGGTTTTAAAACAAGGAAAAGCATAGAATACTTACAAAAGAGGATTGGTTCATTTTCTTTCGTGGGACGTTGATGTTTGTGGAGAATTGTGTAAACAAAAACGCGCGTGGTTTTCAAAATAATGATGAGAAAAAATATTACTGATTCATGTGCCATTCAAATGACGGAGTATCAGGACCATACTAAGAAAAATTAAAGAATAAAGTCATAAAATTACAAGAATAAACTCAAAAACAAAGTCATGATATTATGAGAATAATGTACAGGAATAGTCACATTATTGTATTATGTAAATAAAGTTCAGAATAAAAATGCTATGACTTTATTCTCATATTATTTCAACTTTATTCTTGCAATATTATGACTTCATTCTTTTTAATTTTCCAATAAATGTTCCCAAAAAGGCTGGATTTTTAAAAAGTAATGTTTAGTGCTACAACAATAAAACATACATTTATTTCTGGTTTATTTTTTCCACGGATGCCAGTAAATTTAAATACAGTATTGCATAATCTTTTTATGTCAGAATATTTCATTGAAGTGTTTTGCAGTAAGTAAGTTGAATTGGTTTAGATGTTATAAAAGCCAATCCTGTTTTAAAAAGTTGTAAAATTTCCCCTGAATCGGTGACTGGACAGATCTGGGAGTTTGATCCACATTTGTTCCTGTTTTTACTGCAGAAAACCAGACAAAATAAATATTTCCATTTAAATTAATTCAGATTCATAATTTCATTTCTGCATCCTAAACTTTACTTGTGGCAAAGAAAAACAAGCGCTTCCATCTCAGCTACGTTTATTTGCTGTAGCTTTTTTTTGCTCCAGGAACAAAAGTGTGTGGCATTCCTGCAGAGCATCCACCTGGATGCCAGCGTGACCCTGGTTCTTCATCTCTGACCCCTCCGAAGCTCCAGTCCCACCACCTGAGCCCCGCGTTGGCCCGCCAGATGTTTGGAGAGACTACCTGCTTCTCAAACAGGGGGAGGCATGACAGGGCAGGTCAGCGGAGACGGAGCAAAACAAAGAGTCACATTTCACAGACCCTCTATCAATCAAACATCTTAGAAGCACAATCACACACACACCAATCCCACCGGCTTCAAAGGAAGATTTGTGAGGGATTTTTCCTTTGCTTCTGAACAAGAGGCCGTTGTGGAGCAGCAGCAGTGATTATTGTTCGCCGTTGCAACTTGAGATGTTACTATAACCACTGTGCATGTACCATTATAGATCTAATCTACATGGAAACAAGGAGGGGTGAAATGAATCCTTTACTTTTGAGTTTTCTAAGGTGATAATTATCACACAAGCACCGGGAGGAAGTCAGGCCTTCCCAGATATGAATGAGACGACACATTGTTGAACATATTTAAAGCTTGTGGCTTTTCTTCTGGCAACATATTGTCATAATTATAAAAGAAATACAGCTTTTGATTTGGGAACATTTACTAAAAGCAGAATAAATCACTAATGTCCCAATAGTTGGACCTCTTCTGCCTCTTCTTTTTGAATTCTTTGGTTTTCACTCCAGCTCTTATTAGGATTCAGGTGTGACATCGAAGTTGTGAAAAGGCCAATTTTATGTCTGGAGAACCGTTTCTGTGTTGATTTGGATCATTATCCTGATATAAAAACCCAGTAACATGATGACTCCAGGGATTTTAGCTTTACAAGCTAATTTTATTACAAAAAATAATTATTCCTCTATTTAGAAATAAATCACTCAAATTAAAGGCTGGATTTTCCCAACATTTTCTTGTGGGTTTCTGCTGCAGCAATAAACTATGAATTCAATTCTTTTTCAGCATGTCTGCAACAGCACATTATCCTCAATAAAGGCGGAGGACGCTGTGCTGCTCCGCTTTGCGTTTCACATGTTGGTGAAATGACTGGACTGCTGACTGTTGTTCAGGCCCCCTGCTGAGAATAAACTCTAATTTATTCAGCTCACTTCGGTTTTCCACTTTGGACGCTTCTCAATCTGCTTAGAAAGTGTTTGTAAGAGTTTCTAATCCCAGACTATGGATTATTTAGTAATTGTGTAAATCTCTGGATCTGAGTCGATTTCTGCAAGTTATGAGTGCTTGTAAAAGTAATTATAACCCTTCAAAGGATTTTAGATTCCAAAGACAAACTTCAGTTCTTTTTATTTGGAACTTTGTGTGAACAACAGAAATTAGTACATAAATGAAAAGTGAGAAAGACATAATGTGTAACAGTGTGGTGAATATTTATATTAATCCCCTTCCAAGTCAATAATTTGTAGAACCACAGTTTTTATGGATGTGCTAAAACTTTCTCCAGCTGAATAGAAACAAAGCAGAAGTTATTATTTTCATTTAGAGTCAGAACACAACTTCAGTTATTACAGCCAGAAACTATGATCAAACCCCAAATCTGGGTGTAGTGACGGACTCTGACCTGAACCATCAAAGCCACATAAAGTCAGTTACAAAATCGGCTTTCTATCACCTGAAGAACATTTCCTGGATTAGAGGACTGATGTCCCAGAAACACCTAGAGAAACTCAGTTATGCATTTATTTTTAGTCACAATGATTACTGCGACTGCTGCAGTAATCAACACACCTAACAAATCACAGTTCTGTAGTTTTTATATGTACTTGTGAAGCTTGGCCAAACAACCTTCAGCCTTCAGTACATTTATGTCTGTTTAAAAAAAGAAAACACTTTTACTCAATTTGTCCTGTTTTTCTGTAACAGATCAGTATTGGCCGATGCCAAACCTCAGATACTGGAAGTGAAGAAAGTGGATAAAATGTGACATGACCATTCAGAATGCAGACACTTTGAAAACGATCAGTTACATATCCAGTTTAGTTCCACACATTGACGTGGCACAGATCAGATTTCTTTAGTAGGCAAAAAGATTGGAATTGGAAGTTCAGCCTGTATAGGTCACATGTGAGCAGAGAAAGTGAATCAGATTGTCCTGCTGTGTAGGTGCAACTTTTCAAGTTCTTTTCCAGGATTATGTTTCTCAGGGTCGTTCTGACTGTCCCGGCTAATTTGTTGATGCTGCTATCTGTCTGGACTCATGGCAGTATGAACCCCCCACTCCCACACACACCCCTCCACCGCCCGCCTGGCCGTGGCCGTGCACCTGTCTGCTGCAGGCAGCTGTGGGTGGGCGGGCCTTGGCTGTCAGAGGAGCATTCCTGAGGAGAAGTCACCCTGTTAATCCCCTGGGTTTAGACCCGACAGCTTCCCCCTCCTCCCACCTTCACTGCCACCCCCCATCACACAGCCAGTGCCTCTCCTGCTCAAATAAGTTACAGTTATATCATGTCAAAGGGCGGGCAGTGTGAGATTAAAGGGCCAGTACCCTGCATGCTCATTCCCCGTCTGCAGACCCTGGTGTTGTAATCCTCCTGAATATTCAGAGATGAGGGAAAATATCAGCCTCAGATCAGTAGGCTTTGTTGGAAACATTATTACTTCACTTCCTGTCAAACAATTTGCACTTCTTGTCCAAACTGTAGGTGTTTGTAGCTGTTGAGGTCACAGATAGAAACACCTTGCCTGTTGTCTTGTGGGAGTTTCATTCCTCTAATTGCCCATATCACTCTGTCTACATCCCAGTTATTTTTTTCTCTCCTCCCTCCATCAAACAAAAGTCTCTTTATCACTGCGGGAAATTCTGATGTCAGGCCAGATCCTGGACTTGGCAGCCGCTCCGTTCAGCTGGAACACATAAATGAGAAATGTTGCACATGTCACCAGTGGGTGCAGAGGACGACGCTCCCCCTTCGGTTTTTCCCTTACCGCTGCAGACACTCCTATCTGGAGAGCAGCGTTTTATCTCGCATGGTTGGCTGTTTTGGCAGCGATGCATCCATATCAAGGAACGCAGCATGAGAAGAACTGAGGCTGGACAACAGCAATGGACACACAGTCAACTTCAGGTCATTCACAGTGTCCTGATGGACCCGTTTCCCGTTTTACTGTAATGAATCATGATTTTATGTTAATACTTGGTCATTTAGATAATTACTTCAAATAAATCTTCATGTTCTTAATTTTTTCAAAATCATCCTTATAGTGCTCTCCAAAAATCTTCATATCACTTAAACTTTCCCACATTTCGACATGTTGCAACTACAAACTTCATTACATTTTATTAGGATTTAACATAAAGGACCAACAGAGTGTATTCTGTTTGTAAGGATTTACTGTAAAGTTTAAGGAAACATTTCCATGGCATTTGGACTTTTTTTTAAAGAAAAAATATCAAAAATATGTGGTGTAAATTTGCACTCATCCCTCCTGGACTCCTAAATAAAATCCAGTTATCATGTGAAGTCACCAAATCAGTAAACAGAATCCATCTGTGTTAATCTCAGTAAACCCCTGTTGCACAAAGAAGCTAAATATTTTTTATGTATTTAATAATACATTTTCACAAAACCTTACAAAAAAAAATAAAAAATTACATTTCAATCTCTAAGCTACTGAGCAACCAGGAAGGCTTCACATTTTTTCTTGATGTTTTCTGTGTCTGGGTCTTCACAGTTAAGCAGACATGAGTGTTTCATAGATTATTAATTAAAAATTATGCATTTTATTGGTCTGATTTAATAATCTTGAATTTTCTTCTTTCCAGGACAGAAATAAAAACTTGAAAACATTAGTCAGTGTGAAATTAATTCATGCACTTTGTTTCATTTAGTGTCAAGTTAATGATTTTTTTTTTGGATGATTATTTAGTTAATATGACTGTGTATCCAAAAAGACTTGCTACTGTAATTGGAGTGAAATGTGGCTCTAAAAGTTTATTTTCTTTTCAGAAACAAATAAGTAAATTAAAAAACAGCCTTTTCTTTCCACTTCACATTTATTTTGCTCTATCACATAAAATCATTGGAAAATGTGTTGCATTTTTTAATATGACGCAATAAAAGACAAATCAATTCATAAAATAACTTAGCAAAGTGTTAAGAGGGAACGTTATGAAGTGACACATCAGAGGAAGATCGTTTCCATATGGAATCAACTTGAATATCTTGTATGGTACATTTCAGCAACAGGGCCGTTCAAAGTGTTTTACATCATAAATATGCAAAAATACAAAGTCATAGAACACAGTCAACAATTGAAACCTTACATTTTACAAAGTTACACATCAAAATGTCTCGATTCGCTATTGGCTAACATTTGCAAAGCAGCCAATCAATTAATTTTCCTTGGCGCTGATTGACTGAACCTCTCCAAACAGAGATTAAGAAGACCAGTAGTGGACACACTTCCACTAATGTTTGTATCATAAAGTGAGCAGGTGAGTGCAGTAAAGAAATCATCATTGTGACATCCCAACATAAATTAATGTTAAAAGGAGAATATAAAGTACAACCTTCCTGTTTTCAACCTGCTTTATGTCAGCTGAAAATGTGAACTTTTTAGGGGAGACATAATTTATCAAAAGGCCTTTTGTATGAAGAGCACCACCTGCATTCAGTAGTTTCTCTTTCTCACTAATTCATTTTCTTCAGTGAAGTGTCTGTGTTCTGCTGCGCTGCCTGGACTCCTCAGGTGTGTGTGTGCGTGTGTGTGTGTGTGTGTGTGTGCGGGTGTGCGTGTGTGTGTGTGTGTGTGCGTGTGTGTGTGTGTGTGAATAAGAGCTGAACAGAGAAGGTCCCAGGGTGCAGGCCGTCCCCGAGCTATTTACCCGCAGACCAGAGCCCCTCTGGGGCAGAGGGGGAAGCCGCTGCTGGGCCAGAGGCTATTAAAGCCCTGATGGCTTCTGACAGTAATTTCTTCATGAGTCCACAGCCTACAGCCTGCCAGCAGGGCGATTGGGTGCCTCTTTTTGCCCATTAAAACACACAAATGTGTGCCAGCAGATCATGCTCAATGGTATCTCTGTGCTCGCAGAGTGTGTTTGTGTATATGGGAGTGAGAGGAGTGAAGAAGCAGGGTTAAGGAGATCGAGATGAGGAGGTTCTGCCAATGGTGAGAAGGTTCTGGTGACGGTGCCAAAAAGTTTGGGGGCTTTTCTTCAGCCACTCCATCAGTTCAGGCTGGAGTCCAAGCCATCAAGGGAACACGTTGGGAAAACCAGGCCCTGACATCCAGCCAGATCATAAAAAGTGTTTACATACATCGCTGCCCAGAGGAGAGAAAAATTCCTCTTGATGAGAGTTCAGCATTGTGTTGGAGGAAGGCTGGATCTTCAGAAACCCTGAAATTGCTGCACCTGTAACAGGATGATATTCTGAATTCATTATTCTGAGATTTTTAATTTGAACTGGACTCAAGATTGTGATTATCTAAAATATTTGAAAGAAAATGCAGCTTAAGATACTTTGATAAAATGCTACTTGACATGTTATTGGTTGGTGTTTGTAAAACAGCCAATCCAGGAGTGGATTTCACTTTTCTTGGCTCTGATTGGCTGGACTTCTATACACGGTGATGTGGAAGGCCAGAAGTGGGCACACTTTCACTAATCTGCTAATGTGCTAATAATGGGGCAAATTTTTTGTTTAGCGCTTTTGCTAATACTGAAAACATTTAGCGCACTTAGCTAAATGTTTTAGATCAGGATTTTGAGTTCTCTGTTTACAAAATGCAATGCAAGACATTGAGAAATAATTATTAATTTTGATTCTCATTAAAAACCAAATTGGCACATTACTTTTGTGGGTTTTTCTGGATTCAGTTCAACAACTTCTAAAGCTGTGGAAAGAGGGCGTTTAAAAAGGTCATAGGTTATCCAGCACTAATCCACTGTCAGTAATGATCTCTCCTCTGTGTTTCCCTGGGGTGTTAAACCCAGACCATTGGGCTGGATTAGATCACAGAAAGGAGACTGATGTGTTAATCATAAATTAGAGGTTAAGCCAGAGCGAGCGGGTCAGTCTGAGGTCAGCAGCTCAGCACTTCACAGAATTATAAGGGCGAAAAGCCACGGCTGATTACTTAGCAGCCTCAGCATAATCAGGCAGGAACAAAACAATGCACAGTGGTGTGATTCAAAGCTGGTCTGAGCTGAACGTTGCTGCTCAACAGAGAATCTTTTCAAACCTCACAGAGTGACTGGGGTTGTAATTATAAGCACCCAGAGGAAAGGCATTTATTAAGAAGGAAAAAAACATCATGCACCAACAAATGTTTTTTTTACAAAATCAATATTGCAACAAATGGCTTCATTTTCTTTCCATAGAACCATTTTTACTTTAATGACATGGTTTGCATCATTATTCTGCTAGAATTCCCCATGATTTCCAGTTTTCTGGCACGAGCCACACATTTTTCTGTAAAATATCCTGGAGTTCAAAGAGTTCACGATACCTTACTCTAAAAGATTCTCACATCTTTTGGAAGATACATAAAGGCTTACATTTTCAATATTGATGCTGGGAAAGAAAAGGCATTTTTTGGAATTCAAACAGTTAGTTCATCATAATCCAAACGACTTTAGTTCAGTTTTGTCAAGTTTCTCTTTTTTCATGTTGTAGTTGGTTCTTGTATATTGATTGTTTGCTGATCTGTTCAGTCTTTTTCATTTTAATAGTCTCAGAATTTATTTTCCAGCTTTCTGTGTTCATGTCCACAGCTGATCTGCATTCAGCATTTAATCTCACCTGTTTCCCATCTGGAGATTTTGGTGATAATGTTGGTCAGCACAGGGGACCAATTGGTACCGCTGCCCTTTAGCAATATTCTCCAGTTTCAGATTCCAGTAGCTTTTATATCCCTTAAAGCTTGAATCCTTATCCAGTCTTGTTTCTCAAATTATGTTTCAAACTTTTTAATGTTTAGCCAGGCGGCTGGATTATTTTTCAGTCACATTTTGATTTAAGATGATCACATATCTGGTGTTTGTCATTATTTCTTTTTTGAAGAGTGGTTAATTACATAGAAAATGTTCAAAATAGTCTGAAAAACGTACTACTAAATCCTTAAAACTAGTTAGATTCCCTAAATCCACATTTAATAGAAACATACCAACAAGGCTGCACATAATGTGCTTTCAGTACACGAAGAAAATCTGTAACAAGAACAGCCTCACTTGTTCTTCCAATTTGAAAATATTGGCTCAAGGAAACTGGCAAACTTTTGTTAAACCGAAAGATAAACGAGCTCTGCTGTGTGTGACTGAGACTTGGCTCTTTGAGGAGATGTCGACAAGCTGTTTTATTAAAGGCCGTGTAAAAAAACACAAAAAAGCAAATATATTGCAAGATTTATATGACAAGACAAACTGTAAAACATGAAACAGGTTTCAGAAAAACAAAGAAATTGCATGATTTTATAATAATTTATAATCAATGAGACAGACCCACACCACAACATGTATAAAAGAGTTCTTTATTTCTAATAAAGATGAATATATGCAAACATATGAGACATTTTTATGATTTACTGCATGATTATTAATACATTCTTGCAAACTGCTTTACAAAACACAAAAACATATGTAACAGATAAGCAGACGAGATGATGTGGTCTAATTTATCGATGCTACAGAGCAAACTATACAAATATCTGCCTTAAAAACTAACTGGGGCAAAAAAGAAAATCTAGCATCAAACATAAAAACTTGCTCTGCTTCTTTAAAAGTACATTTTTAGACACACAAAAGGACACATACATTGTATGTGTTAAGTATTTCTTGCTTGTAAGGACATAAAACGTTAACTACACCGTTCACAGATTCAGCAGTCTGTTTAAATATCTAATTTCTACAAAGTGAATTTACATTTTCTTTTTTTTCTTAAAGTACAAAGTGCAAATACTATAGTTTCCACTGTTGCCGATTGGTGAGGGTAGATTGTGGGACTGAGAAGGGAAACGTCAGAAGTTAGCCCTGTTTCCTCACGGGGTTCTGTGGAGGGAAAATCAAATCCTGTAAAACAAACTGGTTCATGTTTTTACAGTTCACCTCACTCCATATCCAGGATTCATGTCACTCAAACAGATAATATTACACTTCCACTAATGAGCTAATAGAGAGGCTAGTTTATAACTATGTAAATAAACTGATTTCAGTAATTTTACGCAGATCATGGATCTAATTTTCCCATTAATTTGTACTTACTAGTTTACTGGAAGGCAGGTCTTCCCCCGATTTGGCACCTGGAAGACAAAAGCAGGATTTTAACTTCAGCAACCTAAAAATGAACAACAATGCAGAAAAGTCATTTGGAAAGTTCAGACCTCACTTTGCTAACAAACAGAGCCTTTAATCAGGATTATTGCTTTAGTTGTGCTGCAGTAATAAAATGACAGATGACGACCAACACAGATGTCCCAGCTTTTTCTTTTTTTCTCTTTTCCTGTTTAGTCTTTTCTATTTTTTCTACAAACGTCCCATTTTTGGACAGATTTTGTTGAATTTGGCACCTGGGAGAGAAAATGCTGCAGTTTTGTATATATACTTATTGATAAAAGAATACGGTTTTATTTTTTAAAGCAAGATTTAGGGTTATTTAGGCTTAGGCAACACTTATCAAACTGTAAAGCTCTCCAACTATTTACTGATTTACAGATGTGGAGTTTTACCTACAGAATCGTTTTCATTACATTTATCTTCATGTTAGTAACCCAGTTCTGTTGTGATCCAAATGTATTCTGTAATAAGCAGACTGAATTAGTTTTGATTCAGGTTTTCAGCAGCAGATAGTTGGGATCTGTAAGGTGAAGGGATTTTCCAGCCATTTTTTATGCAGCTCACCGTCTTCCTTGGTCACCCCGAGGCAGCCCATGAGCTCCTGCAGCGACAGCGCCTTGTCGTTGCTGATGTCACAGTACTCCACAAACTTCTTCACACACTTCTTCGGCTTGGACTTTTTGCGCAGGAAGCGCTTGAAAGGCTTGATCTCCTTCTTTCCGATGTCTCCGCTGCCGTTTTTGTCAAGCTGGCTGAAGTACCAGTGGACGACTCGCTCCTCCAGAGTGTGGCTGGGGTCGGGCTCGGCCATCCTGAGGGACAGCTGCATGTCAGTCAGTCTGAACATCACTGAAAAGTGGATTTATTTAACTAAAATTAAAGATCTGTGCTATTCAGATTTATTCACGTTTCTAACTTTTATTTCTGTTAATTTTGACAATCATAAAAATCCAACCTCTAGTTTCTAACATATTGGGATTATTATAAATAGTTGGTGTTGGTTGAGGCTCCTTTTGCCTTTCTTTTGAGCTTCACTTTGTGAACTGAATTACTGAAATAAATGAACTTCTCAATGACATTTCAGTTTATTTTTTCATTCATTGCTCCTGTGCTATTTCATCATATTATTAACTAATATGAACGTTTCTGCCTGTTAAAAGGGTAAACGGCCTTCATGCCTGGAGGTGAAAAACTGTGGCTACTGATGTGATAAGTAATTGCAAGAGGAACGTTTTCACTTCCATACCTTCCGGCGGATGCTGGATCTGTGACAGCATGCACCATGTCTGTCGACAGCGCGTCAAGAACACTCGTCAAGAACTCTGTTTTCTTTGCCCCAGGACAGCCTGCAACAAATCCACCACAGACCAGAGTTTGTAGGAGCATGCTGGATGCAGTTCACTGGCTTTGAAATAAATGCAGTACAGTCACTATTAGGAACCTGATAAATATTGAGAAGAAGAGGCATTACTTGCAAATCATGTTGTCTTAATATGAAAAGTACATAAAACCAAGAGAGGAGTAAATAAAAGACATTATCTTACGTTCTCCAGTAAAGATTGTTCTGAGCAGCAGGAGGAAACTATTTACAGTGTCACAGACTCACTTGGTTCAAGAATAAAGGCTTTCCTTCGGCAGTCAAAACAACCCCAAAGCGGGTATTTTGTGGTGCAGTTGGCACTAAAAATAACTCAAATAAGCAAGATCAAGTTATGAAGTAAAATCCATGATTGCTACCTGGTAAAAACAAACATTGAAGGGTTATTACTTGCGGAAAGATGACAAAATTCAGTGGTAGTGGTAGAATGACCCTAATGACAGTAATTGTCTGTCAGGCCATAAAGTTTTAAGAGCAACTTGACCAAGGATGCTCCACAAAAGCTGGAGGCGTCGAAGGCCTGAGAGATTCTTCCTGCTTTCTCACAAGCTATGCCTGCAGAGAACAAGAAGTCCTGCACAGCTTTCTGCTGTTTTTACGGCCCTCGCCTGCGGGGCCAGATTCTCCTGTGCAGGAGATAATGGCAGCTTTGGGCCCTCTAACAGGTGGTGACCAGCATCCCAGTGAACACCCAGCGCCAGCGTTCAGCGCCGAGCCGAAGGTGCTGCAGAGGACGGACTCTGGAATCTGGAATCTGGAATCTGAGCGCGTCAAGCGCTAGCTGCTTCCTCTTGGCAGTAAAAGCTTTTTCTTTGGGGACTGAGAGAGACTAGCGCCAACGTCTGTCTGGACAGTGTTTAACTGTAGGACACTAATGTGCCTGCAGTCGCTCTGAGGAAATTGAGTTTGGCTGTTTTACGTTTATGTTAGAGCTGCAGTGGCAAATGGCTCATGTCTCTTTTTATAATTAGTGGAGCTGTATTATACACAAGTTTGACAGACGCACCACAGAATCTTAAAGCCTTCACTGCAAAAACACAAAGTATACCAAGTATTTTTTGTCTATTTCTCGTGCAGATATCTTAGTACACTTCAAATAAAAGAAAATAACTGAGAAGTGATTTTTTAGCAATAAAGTGGAGATTGTTTTATGTAGAATATTCCTTAATACTGAAGACAAAGAACAAGTTCTGCTGACAGATTATTTCACTTGTAACATGGGAAAATGTCTTCTTAGTAAAATGTGGAAGTTGTTCTTTTTCATCAATAATTGACTTAAAATAAACTCCTATTTATTGCTGAAAAGTTACTGGTAAGTTAGTTTTATCTTATGACTAAGATATTTGCACTAGAAACTAAACAACAATACTTGGGAGGGCTGTTTTTTTTTTTTTCTTTGCAATATGCATCATTAAATTAAACTGAACATAATTAAATTGAATTGAACTGAATAGAATTAAACTGAACTGAATTGAATTGAACTGAACTGAACCGAACTGAACTGAACTGAACTGAACTGAACTGAACTGAACTGAATTGAATTAAACTGAACTGAACTGAACTGAATTGAATTGAACTGAACTGAACTGAACTGAACTGAACTGAACTGAACTGAACTGAATTGAACTGAATAGAATTAAACTGAACTGAATTGAATTGAACTGAACTGAACTGAACTGAACTGAACTGAACTGAATTGAACTGAACTGAACTGAACTGAACTAAATTGAACTAAATTGAACTGAACTGAACTGAACTGAACTGAACTGAACTGAATTGAACTGAACTGAATTGAACTGAACTGAACTGAACTGAACTAAATTGAACTAAATTGAACTGAACTGAACTGAACTGAACTGAACTGAACTGAACTGAACTGAACTAAATTGAACTAAATTGAACTGAACTGAACTGAACTGAACTGAACTGAATTGAATTCTGCCACTCCTCCCTAAAGGTCACCCGGTCAGATTAGATATATTTGAGGACTTGCATCAGATTTCTTTATGGAAAACATATTTAAAACCTTGTATTATTTCCATGTCACTTCACAATTATGTGTTACTTTGTGTTAGTTTATGACTCAGCACTCCGGTGAAATGCATTGGTTTGTGTTTATACTGGGAGGAAATCTGAAAGGCTTCAAGGGGTATGAATGGGTTTGCAAGACGATATAAATAAAAAAAAAAGCCTAATTGCTGAACCAGCCTCTACATGTCTTTTAAGCGGCTGGGCAGTGAATGTGTGAGTGTGTGTTGGTGTGTGTGTGTGTGTGCATGGCTGCTAATAAGAAGCAGTGTTTTTCTGTGGAGCCACACTGAGCAGAACCCTGTCAGCACTCACAGCCACAGCTCACGACGCCTACCCCAGCGCTGCCCAGCCATCCCGCTCCAGCGGCTTGGCTTTCCTCTCCCCCCCTCCATGGCAAGGCGCTCCGTTCTCGCTTCTCGCCCCATAAACCTCTCAACACCAGCGCTTCAGCTGCAAATGGGCTGCAGCCATGTAAAGGCAACATTTATAATTATTCTGTGTTTGCTCTGGGACGACGTTTACAGTCGTTGACGCAACTGCTTATGAAGAAAACAAGATGCTTTGTTTGTTTTTCACTAAGTTTTGGCTTCTTTCATAATTGGAAAACTTAGTTCATATTATGCAAGTAAATTTGGCGGGTTAAGAATGAGGTCTGTGTCCATCAGAGCATAAAGTATTATTTGTTGCACCACAACAGCCAGCATGTCTTGAGAGAATGAGGTGCCACTTGAGAGTAGAGATGAGAGATATTTGGTTTCTAAGAAGAATTTATCTATGAGCTAATTATCTCTGTGCTTCTCATGAAACGTCCCTGACGCCGCCTGTGCTGAGACGCAGAGCTGTTCTGTTAAATGCAGCACCTGCAAGGCGAGCGCATTCCCTGCAGCGTCCCCTGGCACTATGTTACATAAACAGTTGTGAATGAGGAAGGAACAGAGGCCGCTCTGTTCGCAAGCTGCTGGATTATTCAAATGTTTACCAAACCAACAAAGAAAAACACATAAAAAACAGCTGATTTACCGAGAAATACTCGGATTTAACTAGGATTTGTTTACATGCACAGGCTGAAAACCACAACTCTTCCGCAGGTGGTATTGGTTTAAATCACAGAAACTAAAACAAAAAACAAATCAGTCTTTAGCCTAAAGTTTTTATGTCAAAGTTAATTCCAATAGGGCAGAAAAGACTGAGTGGGGTGCTGCAGAGAGATAAGAATTATTGAATTATTAACATGTCATATCAAAAATAAAGAGTAAGAATGCTGCTGTTAGACAAACAGGTCAGCAAACTGCTCTGCATGAAAACATCGTCATTTAAAGAAGTCATGCACTTCGACAAAGATCCTACGGCCTTTAAGGGGAAAAAAAATCAGGCCCATAGCACCACATGTCCTCCACCGTGCTTCACATTGATCATAAGGTGCTTCTCCCGTCATTCGCCGTTTGTTTCAGGCCAGATTCTCTTTGATTGTTGCAGAAAAAAAAGTAAAAATGTAGTTTAATCTGACAAATGCACACAGTTTCTTTTAATATTGCTCTCCCGTTTTCCATTATTGCACTTATGTCATATTTTCTTATCTTTCTTGTTTTCAAGGCTAGCAAAGAGCAATAGACCTCAGTGTGTCAGGTTGACTTTTGTCCCAGAAAAACAAGGAATCACACATTACACATTAAGAGCTTCTTGAACCAATGAAATGTACACAAATTAAAAGCTGGATTCTTTAAGCTTTTCTGCTACAAACAAAAATAACTTTAAGGCTTTTTCCATCTTTATTCAGAATGCCTACAACTGCTTTCACTTGATAATGTGACTAAAAGGGACAAACATTCTTTCCTGATTGTGTTTTGTTTCTAAATTCTCCCAAGTCCATTCAGACACATCTGCAAACATTGCAGTCAGATGCAAGCAGTCTGATTTTACCCTGCAACAGTTCCCCTTAAAGACATGAACATTACCTCAAACCGATCTTCTGCTTTTAATTTAGCTATCTGCATTGCTATCAGTCATAGTATCACCACCTGTCGCTGGCATCCTATTATCCATTATCTGCAGCTCACCTCCCTGCTGTTTCTCCTCACTGCTTTCATTCGCTGTCCTTCATCTCCAGTGTCAGTTGAAGATTAATCCTCCCCCAATCCGTCTCTGTCTGCCTGCTTATTGACCAGTGAAGGGTGCTATCTGGTAATCCTCTGCTCTTTATCAAGCTTTTCCTTGACCATCAGTGCTAATGATGTCTACACACACTAACAGGCACAAACACACACACATTGTTATCAAAGCATTGGAAGCTTGGCAGAAGTTTGAGGCCAAGTGGTTAAAAACATCCCCATGTGGTCTGAAGGAAGAGGAAAAATAAAGACAAATTCCAGTAACTGGAGAAATACCTTGGAGATGTCTGCTTTTATAATGGTCCTTTGGTTTAGTTGGATGGGCTCTGGCATTACCGTCACACTTTGGCTGTTCGTACCTGTAAAAAAATGTGAAACAAGTCAAGGTTGCAATGGGCTTAAGGGATTGTTTACAACAGTGAAGCCCTGATCGTAAAATCAGAAGAATCCTGTGTTCCAGTGACCCCGGTCACTTAAATCTTAGGGATCCAAATGATCATTCTGTGGTGAACCAGGGGCTGTGAAACTCATCCAAAAAGAGGGGAAGAAGTTGGAAGCGGAATGAGGACAGAAAGGGGAGGGATGGTGTTAGAAAAAGAGAGGCAGCCAGGGAGCGTGGGACACAAGGATGCCTCCACAGGCTCCCTGACAGATAGTGTTGTCCTTCTAGCTGCTGTTTGATGGGGTCAGAAAACTAGCCAGTGACAAGGAGGAGAAACCTCACTTCCATATGTGCCCTAATGTGCTGGCTGGCACTCTGCCTGGAGTCCTGTTAATGTGATACCTTGCAATGTAGCTTAATAAGAATGTAGCTAGTCCTCAACTGCCAGCTTGCCTGACCTTTGACCTGCTGTTATCCAGTCCACTGAGTCCATCTTTGGTATCAGCAACACAGATGTCTGTCAGCATGTCAAGGTCAGATGCGCAAGTTTAGCGGGTCGTTTCATGGAACCGTCATGGTACTGGCCCGGTACCAAAAGGTTCCAGAAAAGCTTGAAGTTTCACAAACCCTCCAGGGAATTTCATTGAAAGCACTTGGAATGTTTCAGAAATGCTCAATGAAAGCGAAGATGTTTTATAAACATTCCAGGCAAGTTTCATGAAAGTACCTGAAACTTTCAGGAAGGTTAGAAAGATAACTTTCTGTAACTTTCTTACTTTGAAGAAAGTTCCATGAAGGTACTTGGTAAGTCTCATAAAAGTTCATCAAAATTTCAAGAAAGGAGATAGTAATTTCCACTAAAGTACCTGGTAAATTTCACAAACATTCAATTAAAGCTTCTTTACCATTCCGAGGTTTCATAAATGTTCCAGGAAGGTTTCATGAAAGTACCCAGTTAACCTCATAAAATTTTCAGGAAAGTTCTAGAAAAGATCCTTGAACGTAAGCTAGTAAATTTCATAAAAGATCCAGGAAAGTACTGAGTAAGTTTCATAAAAGTACAAGGTCAATTTAATCAACAATCCAGGAAAATAACTTTCATAGAAGTTCTAGGAATGTTTAATGAAGAAATAGAGGAAAATCTTCAGTCTCCCTCCAGAAGAGTGGGAGTGGAGACGTTTACTTCAGTTAATAGTGTTCACAAATCCCTGAATGCAGGCTCTCCAGTTAAAGTAGGAACGTATCCCCTCCAAACATGGATAAATCACATTTCTCCTTGACTTATGGAGAACTTCAACTGGTTGCCCACCTGGTTGAAGTTCCTGGTATTGGCCGTCCAGTATCCACAAGCACGCACCAACAGTAGCCAGTGGAGGGGTGGCATTGGACAGGTTTATAAAAGCCGCCTTGAGCACAGTCTGGCACAAACACGGCGTCATTATTCCGCTGCCTCCTCTCCTCCAGGGCCGACTGTTGCTCCTGGTCACATGATGAAGCTGGACAGAGTTCAGAGTTCACACACAGATCATCCAATGCTTCCTTACTAAGCTCTGTGCAAAAAAAGTCCATTTTAACTTAGGTGGTCCAAGTGGCAGGACTTTTCGGAAAACCTTCTTACGCACACTCTGCATAAACAAAATGATGTGTTTATATTTTATTAAGAACTCAATCAGATCTGGCAAACTGTGCTGGATTTCCATCACATGCAATGGTTCTGATTTATTTTCATTCATTTGCAAAATAAAAGCAGCTGTCCTCTCAGCACACTTGTTATATTTGAGGTACTTGCTGAGGATGAGCCTTTGGAGACATTGAGAGTAGACTGCTATATCAGCCCCTCATTGCACTGTTTATAGACATTAACAGGCTAATGACTAAGTACAGCTCCCTTTGCCCCAAGTTAAGTAAATATTTGGACACTCCTTATGCCCTTTGTAACTGTGTGTGTGTGTGTGTGTGTGTGTGTGGGTGTGTGGGTGTGCATGAGCGTGCAAGAGAGAGAAAGCAAAATGATCATTACCAAGAGTCTATATATGTGTACTTGCTCCAAATTTCCATTAATAACAATTTTTTATGATCTTGTCTTTTGTTACATACAAAGAAAATGCAGTGTGCTGGATAGGAGAGAAACTATATTTCACAGAGCATGTAGTGTGCTTTCATGCAGCTTTCCAAGAGAGATAAGAGCACTGAAGTCAGAAAAGAAAGGAGGATGTTTTAGTATACGAGCTTTTATTGCCAAGCTCTCGCTCTCTTTGGTGCACGCCTCAAGGCTCTGAAGCCGCTGTGGGATTATGGATATTCTTTTTCTTTGTTTATTTTCACAGGGTATCTTCAGCCACACAAAAGAGACCAAATGAAATACCTCTGCACTTTCTAAACTAACTCTCTTCACTCTAGTGCCTCTTTATGGGCTCACTTTGTTGGGGTCGGGGTGTTTTTTTCACCCCAATACTCCAAAGAGCATATGGTAATCAAAACCACCAATGCAGCATTTCTCAGGCTTATTATTGGCTGTAAATTATGATAATGGGATTCACACACAGACCCACACATACACAGAAGGTTCTCATCTACAGGCCAGTCTAAAATACAGAAACCAACATATTTCCCCCATGAGCAGGGAAGGGGTATAAAGATAAACACACACGTGCGTAAAAAGAGAAGAGCTGGAGATCCTGTTTGTGCCATGTGGTGATAATTACAGGTTTGAAGCAATACAAGAAACCACAGATACTCAAAGCCTGATGCACTTCAACACCAAGATCTATTGGTTTCACAACCCACCATCTGTCCTTAAAACTCAGGAACAGCTTCATACTATGATTGCTTACACACGTCAGACAAACTCAACATGGACCTTCTGCTGAGATTTGAAGACATCTCAAAGTTCAACATTAAAGAAACTCACGTGATGCTCTGGATCTGTTCTGCCGGTTGCTGTTTAAGTGCACCGACCACAGGTCAGGGTACGGGGAAGTGACGTCTGAAAGAAATCATCAACACAGCATTGTTAACAAGAGTCCAAAACACAGATGCATATTATCAGAGAAAACCCCAGTAGATCAACAAGCTACATGCTATGAAACACAGATTTCAGGAGTGGACAAAGTAAGCTACATGTGGCTGCTGTTGATGAAAGTGGGAAAATGTCATTCATTGAGATTCTAATAATCTTTTCATAACTGACTACCAGAAACTGAGGCGATAGATACTCTATTGCCTGGAATAGTAAAACAGGAAACTAAAAGTTGTAAAGGTCGAGTTTCAAAAGTATATATCAAGCTGATAATTTCACTCTGCTGAAGTTGTGATTTGACGTGACTTTCCTCAGCCAGATCATCACAAGAAGTTACAAAAATACCAGATAAGAAGTGGAGCCATCATCAAGTATCTCCTTTACATGAATGGCCTCAAGATTGAAACACCGACTCACTGATCTACCTCACTAGAACACGTCAAGGCCACTGGAATCTCATTCAGACTGGATAAGGGTGGCCTCATGGTATCCAACAGACGCATGGTGATCGCAGCTGAGGCCAACAAACTATGACAAGTTAACAGTGTGGGTATTTATGACAGAACTAAAAACATGGCAAGAAAAAGAAGAAGTCAGAGTCAGTGACAACCAGGAAAGAGTAAGACCATCATCAAGTATCCATCATCCATCAGGCAGAAATGTGTCATCTCCACTGGCTAAAGGAGGAGATGGTAGCTAAGGGTATCGAGATAAAGAGCTTCTTCAAAAAAGTTCAGCGCCCAGAGTCTTGATCCAGGCATGGATCATCAGAGGAAGACTTGGGAGAACCATGAAACCAACATTTTAGGAGAAAGATGTTTACATTTCAATGCTTATGTTACAAGAGTGTTGTGATTTATGGACTAAAGTCTGGATCATTGGATCATTTTTCATGCGACTGCATCACTGATGCGTTTCTTTTGGTGCAGTAAGTCAGCGCCACTCAGCCCTGGATCAGATCCTAGGATTCCTGGTCAAATTCAAAATGTTGACTTGAATGTAAATATTCCAAATCCAGTGAATGGCACAGGTCAGCAGAAAAGATTTATCTGTTTTAAAAAACTCTTGCTCTCTTCACAAGCAGTACATTAATCCTTAGCTGCACGTTAAATTTTTGTAACTTGCTTCATTTGGGAGCCCAATGAGTGTGTGAAACGTGGAAGTTGAGATTAGATTTGGTTTGTGTTATAGTCTGTGTTTATTTTAAGATTAAACTTTGTAAAAATAAACTTTGTGAGATTCATAGAAAGAGGCTCTGCTGCAGAGACATGTGACTGAAGGTTGGTCCTTTCCATTCATCCTGAAGATTATCCTCCATAGAGAAACATATTTAGAATTAATCCCTTAAGTTATTTTACACTCCCATAAAGAAATATCATGTTTACAGACTTTAGTTTGCAGAAAACATGTTTCCTGAAAGTGCAGTCTAATCTTTGTGCCTAAGGTTTCCATGGACTCTCTTTTTGCCATCTTTTCTCTTGCTTCTGTTGTCATTCTGAACTCCTCTTCCCTCATCATCCCCACAACAACTGTAAGACTTTATTGATGAAGAGGAGCTTACCTTCTTCCTCTGGAGGAGATGGTGGCTCCACCGGGATAGGTTCTGCGTTTAGAATGGAGAATATTTGCATAGAGACTACAATTACAAATATTAGCAAGGTCAGAAAACACATTACAATGTGATTTTGCACGTTGCCCAGACAGGAAAGATGAAGGGGGAAGGAGTGACGAGAACAGAATGGAAACACGTTGGATGTGTGAAAGAGTTGACCTGTAATGCTAAAAAGGGTGAAGCAGAGATCCGTTAAAGATGAGGAGAACTGGAACCAGTCATTCCTGCTTTTTTTTTTCATCTTTTTGTGTGGATAAAAAAGCTGTAGAGAGGTGGGAAAATTTATAGGTGAAAACTGCAGCTGGCAAGTGTGAGGTGAACCAGTTACCAGAGGGAAATCTGAGAGTGTGTGTTTGGTTTTTGTTTGTTTGTTCTGTGGTGGGAGAGAGGCAGGGAGGGAGGATCGGGCTGAAGACCATGACAGTCGGTGTGGTTAACCTCAGGCTGGGTCACTCTCTGCTACACTGAGGTGTTTCACAAACTGCTTCACTAAAATGTGGCTCCACAACCAGGAGCTTAATGGGGATAAAAACTTTCTTCAACAATTAATTTCAACTGAAAATCAAGAATTTACTTTAAAGGCAAGGTTGTTCTGCCAGCCATTCATCTTCTCGTGCCTGTTCACTGTGTTGAAATACAATCAGTTAGTGTGACTGAGTCAGACAGGCTATTATCCCACTCAATTTCAAAGGCATATTTATGAGTTGGATTTACAGTAAACCACTAATAACGGATCTTTACTTTGTGGCCTTTTACATGACTGTAACACCTCTCTTAGCATCTGCCAGGAAACCCACATGCTATTTGTGGTCATAAGGCATTAGTTTTACTGCCGCTTGTCAGTCGTCAGCGGCATATGACTCCAGAATGTGAAAAAAAGATTCAAGTCAAGCAACTAAATTGTGCTTAAAGCAAGGCGCTTGGTTTTTAAAGCCTCATATTCTGATGTAAAAACTGCTGCTTTGCAGAAATATTACAGCACCTTGGAGTTTGTCACATGGTGCTAAATGAAAACCACTGACTTTTATCTATTTCATTAAAAGCAATTAGGCAATAAATCAACAAAGAGTAGAGCATAATTAGGCAGTAATGAGAAAAAGATCAACTTTATTCAGAATATGTAACAAATAAAACTCTGCAGTTTGATTCAGTCCATTTGAGTCAATAGTTTGCAGAACCACCTGTAGTCACAGTTACAACTGCATGTCTTTTGGCATGACCAGCTTAGCTAATTAAGACTGAAATCTATGCCAGTTCTTTTCAAAATAGCTCAAGATGTGAACAAGAATTCTCAACTGTCTCCAAGATTCTCAGATTTAGGATTCTGACATTATTTTAATTATTTTTCTCTGATCTATCGCCTTGTTTACACATTATTGTTGTGATTCAGCTGCAGGATACTCCAGCGCATGGCGTCTCTTTTTGAAAGCAGGTTTTAGAGTAGAACCTTTTGGAAACACTCCCTGCAGAGGTCTGAAGTACTCAGCGCCATCTAGAGGTCTGGCATGACAACTACAGCAGATTCAAGGTTTCTATAAACATGGAACTTTTCCCTGATCATCTGAAAATACTGAACGTTTCTAGGCAGCGGTCTTATAAATGAAGCCTAAACCTTTGCATTGTAGCTCTGACTGTAAGGTTATTGTCTTATTACTGGGTTAGCCGCCCACTGACCTGCTGCTCTACGCGGGACTCCAGCTTTAGGTAGGTTTGCAGTTTTGCCATCCTGTTTCCATGCTGAAATGTTGGCTGGAACAGAGCTCTGAAAAGGCTCTTTTCCATCAGCATCATGGCTCTGCTTGGTTCAAACTCTAGTCGGTGTGGTTTTCAAAAGTTGTGTGGACCCATAACCAAGAAGTAGTGCAATGTGATCTATACATGACAAAGTCATAACAATGGAGGACATGGAAACCATGTTAGCTGAACTTTCTGTCCGTTGTCCTTACAAATGATCAGTTGGATTACTGTAAGGGAGTCAGTGACAGACATTCTTCTGTTGTAGCGTTTTCAGCTGACTCAGCACAGAACCCAGTGAAGTACCGTAGATGAAAAGGTTCTGGTTGCACGCGGCCATTAACGCCGAGTGGAGGCATGTCAAGTGAAAAAGAGCCAATAGACATCGAAGGCTTGAGGAAGATGTGTGGCCTTTGAAGAAAAGCTGGATTTAAACTGAAATTAAATGACTTACAGATGGACTCTACTTACTAATTAAGTGGCTCTATTTACTTCTGAGGGGAATTTGATTTTATAGTGTTTTATTTATGGGTATCAGAGTTAAAGTGGGCTGAAAATAACTGCATCCCAGATTTAAAAAAATCAGTAAAAAAAATTTAAACCACCATTCTTTCCACTTTTATGCACCGGTTTGTGTTGGTCTATCAGCACAACAAAATATTACTCTAACTGGGTGAGTTCTGAAAGCAACTGGTTACCCTGGGTTTAATTTTGGGTTTTCAGACTAAAGGTGGAGTGAATAGAAATGGTAATAAAAAGGTTGTAAACCTTTCCACCTCACAATGCTGGGCTACGTTGAGTTCTTACACGTACAGTCACATACAGATCCGGTAAAATACTCTGAAGTTTGCGGTCGTAATGTGACAGAATGTGGAAAACATCAAGGGCGATGAATCATTTTGCAAGTCACTGGGTGTTGTGAAGCGCTTTGGGTTCTGATGGGGTTCTTTTAAATCAAAATATTGATGTAATCACAGCTATTTTCGGTGCTGGCACACCACAAACCTACAGTTTATTCTTCTTTTCACCACGCTGTTTATCCAACCAGTTCAGACTGAACCACAGCCTGTCCCTGTCCCTCCCTCAACCTCCTTTCCACACTCCTCCTCACTTGATTTATGTGTAACGACCTGGCTAAGATGGACACTGTAACAGAGGGAGAGCACACAGTCACGTTGCCATGAATAACACAAATGATTGCCCGTACACGTTATCACATCAGGAATCTATCCAACCAAACCCAAATCAAGCTCTTTGGGAAAACTTCAAATCCCGTCAGCTAAACAAGTTGAGCAGATTTAACAATTTCTGGTGCTGAAACAAAGGAAATCATAGTGGTTGTTTATCTGGAAAAAGACAGAGGTTTAATGAGAGACAGAGTGGAATTAGGCTGGAGTTTAATCTGTGAATGTTTTCTTGTGTCTCTTGAGGCTCCGGCTAAAAAAGAACCAAGTTGAAGAGTAAAAAATGTTAAACAAGAGGCTCATGAGGTAATGCTTGTTGATTTTATTGCCTGGTGAAGATAGCAGGTTAAGCTGCTTTTGGTCCGTTACAGTAAACCACAAAGTTTCTCCTAGAAACTAATTCAAACCAAGAAAATAACAGATTTAATACAAATCTTCTCCATGTGATTTCTGTGGGATATATCAGCGAATAAAACAACATTAAATTGTCATGCTAAGGATTTTCAAATACAGAAGGATAATAAATCTAGATTTTGACAAACTGTACAGCTCAGAGCATAAAACCTAAAAATCTTTACGTAATAAATTATGAAGAAATCCTAAAAGTACAACTCAAAATGTGTGGGTTATTTGTTTTAGCTATGAACTTTGTTCATTTTAGAACATGTTTGTATGGTCTTGTCTTGCTAGATGCTGAAGGAAATATTCCACCTTATCCAAATGGACAATTAAGTATCTAATTCGATCTTATCTTCTAACCGCATATGGATGATGACGTCTGGTTAGGACCCATGCAGCATCACTGCTATTGTTCAACACAGAAAATGCATTGTTTCCTGTAAAACAAAGGCTTTTGTAATGGGAATATGTATGAATGTTTATTGTGTGAGCAGAAAAGTATGAAATTACAACTTTTTTTCCCCAAAGGCTTTTGGAAAGAACAACCAAAAACGAAGTGAGGAGACTACATGGCTTATTCTACAGCTACGAGAATGAATCTAATGTTTGTCCTGGGTGTTTATGCACAACAATCAGCTATGATAATGACTACTTTTTTTCTCAGAGTAAAACAAACATGTATTTCAAGAGTTTGACTGATACAAACTCTACAACTGTGTAGCATTAGCTTGCACAGTAGCTGGTCTTATGACGTTTGGGTGATGTAATATTGAACAACCGCTGAGTACAAATACTGGTGAGAATCAGAGAAGAACTTACAAGGTCGACCTTAATGTTGCTGCTAGAGTTTTTGTCTTTTGAATTATAGTTTTTGTCACACTGGACTTTTAAAACACCGGGTATAGTCCTGGTGTGTTAGATCTCAGGGTAGATGTTTTTCAGGCATCCCTCCTTGTCTGCTTCTCCTAAACTGATAAATTTGAATATAAATAATTGCCTTATAATAACCCAATCAAGATGGAGGCTTTACTAATCCCTACATTTTTTCTTGGGTAGTCATTGTGTTATGCTCTGATGTCCATGTTCAGTCAACCTTTTGCCTCTATTTTTATTACACATTTCCTGACTTGGCACATGAATTTAATTTAGGTATTATGAGCTGCAAGGTTGGATGAAATTGAATAGTAAAAGTTGCAAAAATCTAATATGTATGACAATAAGAGCTGCCTGCTGTCAAATAGTCACACCAATAGTTTATATAAAGGGAAGAAGTTCTAAACAGTGTTGGTTGGTTCATTTTTCTCACCTGGTTTTGGATCTATGGAGGTCCCTCTGTCTTGTTTTGAACCTAAAAAAACAATGGAGTTAAAATTACAAAAAAAAATTTAGCTGCTTTTATTTTAAAAAGTGGATTCTGAGGATTTTAAGACATTAGATTTTCATTTGTTAAACTGATCCAACTGTCTGCAGTCCTGCTTCCTTTCTATCGGCTGTTCAGCTTCTACTGCCAAAAGTTGTTAATGTTAACTTCACAGTCAAATATAAAATTATGCTGTCACTACAACAGATGTCACCAACAGCATTTCTGCTGAGTCAGTGTGTTTCTGTAATGTTCTCACCTGGTCTCGGTTCTACAGGAGCTGCTCGGTCCTGTTTGGAACCTAAAAACCAACAGATGTATTCAGAACAGAGGTAGACTGTCTTGGTGCACCTCTCCAACATTACCACTGGGCCCCATCTGGACCCTTTTGTAGCTGATGGAAACCACTATACCTAATGTAGATTTGGAAGTTGCTTTGCACCAGCTGCTGCTGGGTTGAGACACTCTGATTAGTGAGACACCGACAGCCTCCCAGGCGGTCACAGGGATGTGCAGACAGGACATGTGGCATTATTTAGGGGGTTGTGTGGCAGGGATTGTCCTCCAAAAATTCTGACATTCCTTACAGTACAAACTTTGTTGCTTAACTCTGCATCATGGATTTTCTACGCAGCTTGTTTAGACCGCAGCCTGGAGAGTTGAGCAATTTTCCTGCCTGGGTTGAGCCTACAACTAGATCCCTATGTCCTCTCTTTAGAAACTTAAAATGCAATGTTGTACTGTTAGGGATTATATTATATATCATCAACCCATAAAATGAAGAATAGAATCATGACAACCAAGGAACATGGCCAGCAGGTCAGAGAGAAAGTTGTGGAGAAGTTTAAAGCAGAGTTCGAAAACAAAATGGCTTCAGAGTGCAATTCATCATCTGAACATGGAGAGAGGATTTAGCAACTTGGCAACACACAGAGGTCCAGCTACCCAGACAGGGTGAGCAACAAGAGTAATCATTACAAAAGCAGCCAAGAGGCCCAAGGTAGCAAAGGAAGAGAAGCAGAGATCCACAACTCAGACTGGAGAATCTGTTGCCATGACAACTACAAGTCAAGCACTAAAATATCACAATAAAAATATCCCACAGCTCTCTTCCCACTGAGCCACAGTCACTCCCAGAGTAAAGGGAAATCCAGGAGAAAACCCTGTTAGAGGCTACAGCAAAACACTTCCATGTGTTAGAATGGTCTAGTCAAAGTCCAGACACTGAATCCAGTAAATATAAGGATATAAAATTTATGTCTTGTGTAGTTCAGTTGGTAAAACTTCAGCCAGGTGCAGAGGCTGAAGTCCTTGACGCTGGCCATTTGCTACATGTCCCCCCCTCTTCTGTCCACCTTATTTTCTATCCAATTACTTTTAAATGAATGACACTGGTGCTTCAAAACACATTATATCTCACAGTCTGTTAAAAAAACACATTGAAGTTTGTGGTCATAGAGTGACAATGAAGAAAAGATTCAAGATGTTTAAAAACATTTTGACTGGACTCAAAGCCAGTCTTCAGTCACCATGTCCTGCAACTTTTAGGTGTGTTTCTAGGAGTCTCTGGTCCAACGCGCCTGAATCAGGTTCCTCAGTACACGGTCCAGGTCTCCAGAGTCCTGCTGATGCCTTGTTGTTTGACTCAGATACATCTAAAAGTTGCAGGACATTGGTCCTCCAGGTCTGGATTTGAGAATGATAAAATTCCTTAAAGTATCAAACTCAGAGTTCACCCACCTTGGCATCGAGGTTTTTTATTGACGACAGAAGACCCACTGATTGGTCGCCCGTTGGGGGTGACACACCAGCAGTATCCGGTGTAGCTGTGGCACTGAACCTATAAAAGTAGGCTTTCAAGTGTTACTTTCTGGCAAAGTCCAAACAGCGAATGGCTTCTCTGGGTAAATGTTTTGGCTTTAATTAGGAATTTAAGTTTAATTTATGCAATGTTGCTCATTACCTCGCTGTAAGTGCCGTCCGGGTTGCACACGGGAACAAAGGCTTGTTTCTTGGCTTGTTGCTCTGTGTATTTCTTTTCTGCAACACATCTGGATGTTTCTGAGGAGAACACAAATCACAACAGTCTCTAAACATCAGAGACGCCCATAATTCAGCCCACAACGTAGCTTTTTTTTTTTTAAATACTCCACAACTATGAAACCAACATACTTAAAGACTCAGAGGGAGATGCTGAATCTTGGAGATCATGAAAGAAAAACAGAAACAACGTCGGGGGAGGGAGGAGAGACAGGAGGGGGAAGTGGTCAAAGACATTTCGGAAGCTGCAGATGTTTGTGCGGCTGGGAGCCGAAGCAGGAACACGAGTCTTATTGGGAATGAGTCCGGAAAACCTGGTGGTAAAGCCATTACCAGGGGAAGCAGCTCTTTTTGATCCAGCCAAATATTCCAGTCACTTTAAAAAAGGGCTGATGCAAGAGGAAAACCAAACCCGTCCTTTAACGTCTGCATAACTATCGCCTTAAAGTTCAACCATCTGGATTACAACGCTTCTCAGCAGAAAATGCGGGTCGGGAACTTTTCACCTGTGCACACCTTGAGTTTTCACATGTTGCAGGGTTTCACATGTTCCGAGGCTCTTCCCATCGTTCCTCAGGTGACTCAGCTTACCTGGCCAGCAGCACCAGCTGTGCAAACACTCAGGAAAATGTGGAGCAGCGATGAGTTTGATGGTAACTTGTTGTGACACATCAGCAGCCTGCCAAGCAGTGCCTCTCTGGCTGACAGCTTCAAATCTCATTAAAGCAATGACTCACAGTAAGTTAGAAAATATTCACCACTCGGGTCAGCAGGGTGAAAGTTGCTGGCACACATTTGAGCGTCCACTGGACACTTGCTGGGGCTGTTGTGTCTGGAGGGTGGCCACGTGTTTCAGGCGACACCGATGGGAGATGCAGGATGTTCCGGATGGAGGGAGCGCAGTGAGCTCAGGAGCTCTAAAGTTAGCTGCAGTGGAAAATCTAAAAAGCCATAGTCCTCTGAGGCAAAAATGTCTGGAAAAACTGACGAGACACTAGAATCGTCTGAGCGCGGTGATAGGAAACAAATGTGGTGCCACTCTCACCATCCTTGAACACAATACCATCCCTGTGCTTTCAAAGCAGAACGGCCCTCTGGTTTATTTCTGCAGCGGCCTTTCAGTCCAGAGGCAGGGGGAGAGATGAGGGAGGTAATGCTACTGATGCATACATAACCAATTTCATGGACTCTTGTCTTTTCAGCTTCCTAGTTGGAAGCTCCTATTTTGCGTAGCCTCACTGTCAGCTACGTCCAGATGTCTGCTCAGAAAGACTGCCATGGAAACCCACCATGGGCACAAAATTGTTGAGCGGTTTTCCTTCATAGGAGACATTTTTAAAGCAAAACTTTTCACTTGCATTCTCTGCATTAGTGTTCTAGCATGATAAGAAAGGGGCATTGTCTCCAGTCTGTCGAGCGATGAACTGGTCTATGAAGCTGGTGAGACGGGGGAGGTTGGAGGGCAAAGCGTTGGGTGAACGGCTTCTTCCTTCCAACGAGTCTATGAGTTGCTTGACCCTCTCTGGCTTTTCATCCCTCACTAATAAATGTGTTAAATTCTCAAGTTTCTCATATTTTTTCACAGAACAAAATGTTACCTGGTTTTAAATTGTTGTTTTACTAAAGATCTTGTGTTTGTTCACATTTATATTCAGCTTTCCTGAGTCTATGCTTTCTAGAAGCCCCTTCAGTCTTCTGGTGAAGTGATAATGGATGCCACCGTCTGAGGATCGATACTAAACTTTATTCAGCAGTGAAGCGTATTGTCACAAGATAATAGCTAACAAAAAGACAGCACAGCTAACAGCAACGACCTTTTGTGGAGCATTGACTGCAGCTTCAGTAGAGAGGTCTGTTTGGATGTCAGAGCTAAGAGTGGTGGGATTGTGATGTGATGCTTCACTGACTTCTTTTATGAGTTCATAATTATAATTTTCAGCCATTTCTAACTTCCTGATTTAGTGCTTCTGGCTTCTGGTGTAGAATTATGACACACCGTTTGATTAAATACAACATGACCGTTCAGACTGCAGACGCTCTAAAAACAATCAGATATGGATCCGAATTAGCTCCACATATAGAAGTGGGATAGATCAGATTTTTGGGGGGTGAAAGTGGAAGTGGGTCTTTCAGACGGCAGTGAAAATACATATGGGCAAAAAAATCTGATTTGGGTTGCATTTGACCCGAATGCAGCCTCAGTGTTGATTTATCCTGGTAAATAAACTAAAGATTGTGGTTGTTACACGACAAAATGCTGAAATGCATCTGAAGCACAGAGCTTAACATCCCTTTGATGAGACCAGTGAGTCTTGGCAGAGCACTACGGAGCTGAAATCATTCAAACCAGAAAACAAGTTTCAAATAAATCAAATTGTTTTATGTTTATTGTATTAGCAAACAAAACTTAAAACCTTGGATCCATTCATGCTGAACCCCTTCCCCTCTTCCCACTCCTTTATTTTTCTGAGTGCTTCTCCATCTCAAAGATTTAATTATACTGAAGTGGTTTCTAATGCAAACCTTCCCGACCCCCACAGCGCCCCCCAGGCAGCGGTGAAGCGTGACTCGTGACCTGACCTTTGCACGGCCCTCGGCTGACCTCCAGCTGGGGGTCGCGGCACTTGGCTCGGAGGAACTCGCAGCGAGATGTGAAGGTCCGGCCGTCAGAGGCACACAGGGGCTTCCGAGGCGCTCCGGTGCATTCCATGTTGCACTCCTTATCCTGATCCACCCGCAGAAACTGCAAAAGTAACAAAGGAGGGGACCATCAGGGAAACATTGGACAAGCTGGCTGTTTCTGAGAGGCAGTAATCTCTGAATCATTACAGTTTGCAACAAAAACTGAGATTTTTTATGGGATTCAGGTAGGAGATGATATCCTGTTCAAATATTATCACACTTGCAAATAACTTTTCAGCAATGAATAGGAACTCCCAGTGGAATTTTTACTTCTACTGGCAGATTATTTCACTAAGAAGATATTTTTCCCATCTGAAAGTGGATCTTTTCATCAGTATTAAGGAATTATTGACTTAAAACAGTCTTCTATTTCTTGTTGTTTTAAAATATTTGCACTAGAAAATAGAGAAAATAGTAAGATTTTGTGCTTGTGTAGTGTACAATATATGAATTTCACATTTTGTACTTATTCAGTTAACTCAAGTAAGCCATTGATAATATTCAAATTTATTGTGATGCACCTGCAGCTGCTTTAGGACAGAAGTCCTTGGAGGACGTCGTGCAAACTGTCCATCAGTCTTGTGAGAGGAAAACAAAGCATAGTATTTGCTTCTTAAGACACAAAGAAGCAGAAACAAATCAGTGCAAAGTAAAGTCAGCAAAAGTGGCTGAGGTTTATTTTTCTTCGTGGTCCTGCAGAAGACTTGACAGACGCATCCGCTTGTCTTTGTCTGTACAAACACCTGCACAGGTATTCACCTGGCCTCACTGCTAAAGACGTCCTGCTCAGTCATGAAAAGAGAAACAAGGACAGAACGCGTCGGATCACCTGAGTCAATGCCACCATTGTGTCTGCAGCAGCAGCCTGAAACCCCCAGAGATAGTGTGTGTGTGTGTGTGTGTGTGTGTGTGTGTGTGTGTGTGTGTGTGTGTGTGTGTGTGTGTGTGTGTGTGTGCGTGTGTGTGCGTGTGTGTGTGTGTGTGTGGGAGGGGGGCAACAAGCTGTGACTGCTACAATAAATAAAAGACTGAATACAGAATGCATCGCACTTTGGGAGGCATAATGAACTGGGTAAGGTGGAAAAATCCAAACTCTACGCCCGTTCCAACACAGGTGCAGTCACATTCAGAGATAAAGACGGGAACTTTCTGTTTCCTCCTGTTGAGACACTTCTCCTCTTTTGTGCTGAGAAATGCTCAAAGTCTCCCTCCGTCACTTCCCAAAAGCTTTCCCTGTCTTTTCCGTCACCGATCCGAGGCGTGAACCAGACAGAAACTGGAAATCAGAATCAGGGAAGACATTGTTCCAGGAAGAGGGCGGTCGGGATCATCAGCAATAAAAAGAAAATTTGTAGCATCTGACATTTTACAAATGAAGGGAGAGATGAGAATTGGTGGTAGCGCCCCTCATGAAGACAGGTATGGCTGCAGGGCTGCATGCACCTGGGAGAGGGCAGGTAGGGGGTGGATTCGCCCTGGGCCTCAGTGGGAGTGGTGGGGGGTGGGGGTCCCACAGCCCACTCTGTCAGCCCGGCTCATAAATCTTTGTGTGGGGAGATCAGAGTGGAAAGGCCCGTTCAGACACATCGGAGGAGAAGCCACGAGGGATTTGTGCTGAGACACATAAAAAAGACACATTTTATGAGGCGATGCATATCAGCTTTAAATATGTTTTACAAAGACAAAACATCACAGAGCGCTCTGATATCACAGGTGTGCACCGATGTCTCTTTTAGACCCTGAACCTAAAGGAAGCAGCAATTTGGTGTTTCTGGCTTGTAGAATCTATGATGAATGATGAGAGTTAAACTATGAAGCTAACGGCTTCCCACAAAGAATATGAAGCATGAAAAATCACAGGTCAGATTGACGGAAAAAGTCAGCTGCTGATTCTAGTGAGGTCCAACTGGGATTTTGGACGATCCGTCTCCCAGCATCCAAACACATCTTATCATTTGAAGAACTACGGCTGTGCTTTGATGTTTAAATATGAATATGAAATACTGCACTGTTGTGCTCTTTCAAAGGCTACATGAAGATGAGATGAAATATGTTGTTTCTTCTGGCAACGATCTGGAAAAACCATTACTCTTTTATGCATTGAAATAATATTAAATAGTAAAATTTAGAAAAATCCAACCTTTAAATTGAGTAAATTTATTCAAAGACAAAAAAACAACCAAAAACACAATATGATGGTGAGAAATAAATCTCCAGAAATGTAATTTTCTTCAAAATAAATTTTTATTAAAAATGCTATTCATTTGCTTTTCCAGGAATTATTAATGCATATTTTCCTGTTTTCCTGGTGCATAAATATATATTTTTTTGCATCCATTGCTCTGAGCCACTGATCCAAAAGGGAAAGTTAAAAAACTGAGTCAAGAAAACCAAACGGTTCGATCAACCTGTTCCTCACCTCGCCTGTGGGGGCGCTGCACCAAAAACCACTAAAGGAAACAACATGAAAATCTCAGAAGAAGACACTGAGCACAACTTCCTTCCTCACAAATTGCAAACAAAAATTGAGTGGCATTATATTTTAGAGGTGGCAGCATTTCTCTTTTGTCTTTGGCTAAAAAAAAAAAAAGAACAAAAAATAAAAAACAAGCCATTTTTTCTGCTACTACTAGACAAGCATTTTAGTTGCATTTACCTAGAACCCCCTGCACTTCAGGCTGCTTCTTGCTGTTGGAGTGTCTACAGTCACATCTGCATTTAAACTGCACCAGAGTTCACTTCAACCGAACCCAGACAGAACCCAGAGGTTCTCAGGCGGAGCAGAGTTTGCTGTTTTGGTCTGACTGCATTCACACCTCAGCAAACAAACCAGAATTTCTAGATAAACAGACTGGAGTCTGATTAAGGCGACTAAACAAGGCTAATCTGAACGCACCCTTAGTCTCCTAGATGTGATTTGATCTTAAGTCTGATTTTCCGTCCTGGTTGTTCTCTGTTTCCTCTTCTCATAACTTTTCACACAATTCTTCTCATCCTCCAGTTTCTCCATCTCTCTCAGTTCCCTTTCATTCTACTGTATAATGTCTTTGGCAAAGGCATTAGTAGCTATCCTGGGTGTGTGTGTGTGTGTGTGTGTGTGTGTGTGTGTGTGTGTACATGTGTGTTTGACCAAAAGGCTTGCGTTGGCCCTCCAGCTCTCAGCCAGCAGCAACAGGCCCCCCAGCAGCCAGCAGACTGACAACCCTAACTGAGTCTTTCAGCAGCTCAGCATCCTGCTAAATGGTCACTATACAGCGCACAGCGGAGCGCAAAACGCCTGCAGGTTTACCATAAAGCTTCGAGATCACAGCCTGGGAAAACACAGCAAGCCGTGAAATCAGCCAACCACGAAATCCGCCACCCAGATTTACCATCAGATTTCCTGCTAACAGTCGCCATGATGGAGTGGGACAACGGGAAGGACATGAGAATGAGTCGGAACAAGAAGCTTTAGAGGGTAGCAGTGCTGAGATGCTCCTTCTGGTGTAGGGGGGTTTCTGACCAGCATGTTTCCTTCCAGCTAGTTCACCCCATTGCTGTGAGCTGCAGCATGATGATGAATGGCCTCTGTTTCTGCACACTGCACAAGCTTCCACCCTGATTCATCAGGAAACTGCTCCATACAAGACAGGACACATATTGAGACTCAAATATGCCCAAATCCTTTTCTTGTCTACTTGCAGACAGCTGCTTCTCATATTCTCTCTTTTTGCTCTTTCTTTTCAGATTTTCTTTCTTTTTGTGATCTCACTTGGAAGATGCTGTTTGCATCTGCTCAAAGAACAGAAGAGGCTGGGCAGGGAACAACAGACGGCTGAAAGACGGCGAGACGTGCAAAGTGCGAGGGAATGTTTTTTTCCCTCCCAAATCAGCCGGCATACAAATCAAATCCTATTACCTCCCTTCGGCTCTGCGGTATTGTGGGGCTGAATGGCGTACAGCAGAGGCAAGCCTCCAGTGGCGAGCCCTTTGTGAGCCGATGAGGGCCCCGTGGGCTGGGAGGCCCCCCACTTCCAGCCCCTGAAGAAGCCCCTCACACTCCGGCCCTGCAGGACCAGCGGGAGCCCTGGCCCAGAGCTGCAGCTAATGTGCTAAATGGCCTTAGCAGGGGTTTCCCACATTGATGCAAGGAAGGAGAATCATTAGTTTCCAGCATGGTGGAAAAGGAAGAAAGTGTCAGCCTCTAAGCAGCCTTTTATAACGACCAGAAAAAGATGTTTGAAGAAAGAAGAGTTATTGTGAGCAGCCGTTGATGGAGGAACGAGGACAAAGAGAACGTCTCTTTGCACAGGTGGGAGGCGTTCTGGAGGCACAATGGCCACTGAACCCATACTGAGCTTTGAAACAGACGTTCTTCATATGTTACACCATTTGTAAAGTTGGTAGAAAAAACACAGATAGTTTAGTTTTTTCCCCCAAGTTTTTAAAGAGTTTCTTTTCATATGCTGAGAGATTTAAATGGCTATTGGTTGGGGTTTTAAACTAGGTTGATTAGATTGAGGTATGTTGGGGGGTTTTCCCTTTCATCTGGTTTTTATTCTTATTTTAAATGTGTCCATTGAGAAGCATTCTGAATCTTGTTGTGCTGTCAGCTGAATGACAGTAAAAGTTTTGTGACTTTGAAAAAGTCCAATTTTAGTCTTCTACTAAATAAATTAAATTAATCAAGTGTGGATTCAGAACCTTTCATCTATTGCTCCTAAATAAAACTTTGATTCAACCAACTGTTTTTAAAAGACGTTTTCCTCCTGAAATGGCAACTTTGGAGGAACTACAGAGATTCACATGTTTGTCTTAAGAGCAACTATTAGGTGGCAACTCCACCAATCTGACATCCATGGAAAAGTGGCAAAAGGAAAGTCATTTTTAAAGAACATCTGAAGTAGAAAAATAACACTGCACATCAGTCTGAACACCACATCGGGCTGCAAGGTAGTGGCTGCATCATACTGTGGGGAAGCTGATCAGAGTTCATGGGAAGATGGATGGAGTTCAGTAAAGGAAAATCCAAGTATGGTCATATTCAATAAATTAGAGGATATGTCCAGGTGAGTCTTGTTTGTCAGATGATTAAAAGTTAAATTTGTATCTTAAATGTTGTGTTTTCATTTGTTGTTAGCTGTAAATAATCATGATTAAGAGGAATGAAGTTTTAAAACATCAATTTTAGTCCAATTAATCTACATGATGTGTTTCACTTTCTTGATGGAGTTACTGAAATCAATCAACTTTTCAATAAATTGTTATTTTTTCAAATTTTTCTGTAGAAAGCTTGTTAGCGGCAGAAGACTGTAGACAGGCAGAAGTCCAACACTAAACATACAGCGGAACAGTTTAGATCAAAGCATATTCATCTGTTAAAATGGCCTAGTCAAAGTCCAGACCAGCATCCAATTGAGAGTATCTGGTAATAAGGCTTGACAACTCATATTCTGTAAAAGGGTGAGGTATATTGTGAGGATAAACTAGCAAATGTCTTTAGATAAATTTCAAACCTTTTAGTACTGAATCACTGAGGTTGAAAAGGAAAATTAATTGGTAAAACCTGAGAACCATGAATCATCTTCATGTAGTTTGTCACATAAATCCCCTAAAATACAGCAAAGGATGTGGTTGTGACACGACAAAATGTGGAAAAGTTTCTGAGGTATGAATAATTTTCCAAGTCACAACATATCACATTGAAATTTTCTTTTTTCTTTTTTTTTTTTTTCTGTGTGCATCCTTCTTTTCAAACATGCTTGCAAACTCCTATTTCTCCCTGGACAAAAAAACTCTCTCACACAAATAATCCTGAAAAATAACCCACAAAATTAGCAAATTACTCAGCTGTTAACATGAAACCAGGAGTGAAACAATGAGTCAGAAGTCGGTCTGCTGCTGCGCACAGATATCAGGCCAACACGCAAATCAACAGGGATGCTTCTCATTCTTGCAGTTCTCCCATCAGACTTGGATGTGATGTGATGTGAAAACACACCACAAACACATCTGTTCCTGGGCAACCGCTTTATGACCTGAAAATCCTCTGATTCCATTTCTGAAGCAGGAATCACGACAGCCACTCACTGAGCAGATTTAGTGTGAGTGGATGTGTAAATTGTGGAGGAACGCTGGCTTGGTGAAACAATTACTCCCACATTCCACCGCTTCATCGCGCTGCCGCAGAGAGAGGATTTCAACCTTTTCACTCAGGTTAATAACTCTTAGACATCTTAACGCAAACCGTAAATGATGTTCCTGGGGAGGCAGCTGCCACATCAGCCGGCCCGGCAGTGAGGGGGATGACCGAGCACATTCCTCTCCCTGCTAATCCTTCTTTGGCACTGTACCTGAACCTGATCAGGCCAATGAAATCCCACCTCCTCTCAAAATGCAGGTTTTTTTAGCAGTTGATGGAAAAACTGAACAGACTGCTGGCGTAAACAATGCCATGTGCACCGGCTGCTCCGGCCTGTCGATCCATGCTTCTGCTGCACATCAAAAGCATCAAACCATCCTGAGTGTGAAAGTTTTTTTGTCAATGTTTAAGGCAAGTTTTGTTTAAGGCAAAATGAAAGACTGCCATTGTTTGGTTTTAAACATGCACCAAACATAAAATTATGGTGCATTTCTGAACAACTATTATGTCTTACAGTTATTTTTAGCATAATTCAACATTGCAGCATGTTGAGAATATCAAGAGGAAACCAGAACAACCATTTACCAAAGATAGGTTATTGCTTATTTTGGGTGTGTTTGCTGAAGAAGGCATTCTGAGACACTTTTATTAATTTGGTAGTTAATCCGTTTTGGTTTTCAAACACATTGTTATGGTGTAACTAAATTTTCATTGACCCACGTGAAAAGATGTGCCATGTTTTTGCAAAAATGTTTTGATGGGTATAGTTTGATCTTCTGGTAGAACATCATGCTATGACATACAGGTGGATTTAAATAAATTAGAAAATAGTTGAAAGTTTATTTATTTCAGTGTTTCGGATGAAAAAAATGTCATTTATGTATTGTACAGATTCATTACACTCAGAGTGACATGAATTAAGTTTTACTATGAAAACCTCAAAATTCAGTTCATCAGAAAATGTGATTACATAAGACTAATAAAGGGAGGATTTATATAAAAGTATTAAATTATTTCCATGCTTATATGTTCATGTGGAGGACTGCAGACTTTATAGTTGTCCAGCAGACTGTCTCTTTTTGTAAACCACAAAAGGTCAATGCTAAAGAAGTTGGTTTAGTGGAGGGAAAACATGGTGGCAAGGTGTATAAGCAACACCAGTTACTGCAACCTTGCTGAAATTGTGAATTAAAAAGGTCCAGTTTTTAATTCACAATTAAAAGGGGCGTTGACTGCAGACGGAGAAGAAGCTTCAAAAACTTCCAGACACTAAACAAGACTTCCGTGTCAGTGATGGTTTAGAGTGTTATGTCATCTGCTGTCGTCGGTTTTATCGAGTCCAGAGTCAGCGCAGTCATCTCTCCGGACATTTTAGAGCACTTCATCGTTACTGACAAGCTTTATGGTGAGGTTGAACCTGGTGCCTACCAGCGTCAAAAGCACCAAAACCTGATTTAATGACACAGCTTAAAATACCTGCCACCGCACAGAGGCAGTAATCCAGGCAGAATGTTGAGTGTTCAAGGACAGACTTTTCATAAGCTGACATTTCTGTTTGTCAGCTTTATTGGTCTTATGTAATCATTTTGTGATAAACCAGATTTCAAAAACTGTAAATCAAACCCGTCAAAATTTAAATCCAAACCAATATTTTTGGTCCTAAATGAAATAAAGTGAATCGTTCTGTGCCTGTTGCGGCTTCATACCGTGAGAGCGGAGAACTTCTGAGCGCGTCCTGCGCACATCAGGCAGAGGAGAGCCAGCAGCGGCCAGACGCGCATCCTGACGCAGCGCAACAAGAAAAACTGTCCACAATTACGCACGGTCCAAAATTCCCTGCGCTCCACTGCGCGAACTTCACTTCAGCACCAGAGAAATTAATGTGGAGAAAAGCGATAGAAAAAAGGCAAAAGAGAAAAATCCACTCTGCCTCTTGCGGAAAGTACCTGCGGTGAACAGGCTGGTTGGTTTCGCTCCGTTTCCTTGTTTTCGTCTGCCAAAGCGCTTCTGTAGAAACTCTCCTTATTTCTGGCAGAGTAATAACCCCCCCTCCCCCCAGCAGCCCTGACCTTTCCCCCTCCCTCAGTCTCTCTCTTTCTCTCTATTTCTCTCCCTCTTTCTCTCCTCTTTCAGATCCAGCTTCCACACCCCTTTCCCTCCTGATTCCTTATCGGGATGCAGGCAGCGTGCAGCCGGTGGGCAGGCAGGCAGGTAGGAGGTAGGTGTAGGTTAGGGACCCCGTTTGCTGCCGGTAGGTGAGCCAAACACGTCAGGTAATCTTGTCATTTCGTCCAACTCACTCAAAACCGCATTTTTCCTCTATCATCAAGATTTTCACTCAATAGATAAAAGAAGAGGAGAAGTCAGATAGGAAAAACTCAGATTTTGGGACACACTCTGTCTGGATTGGATTGTTTATGGATGATTTCTGAGTTTGAATGAATATCCTCAAGGGAAATCTGGACACAGTTAGAAAAATTCCCCAAATATCCAACAATCTTCCATTTAGAGCTTAAAAACAAACCAAAGAAAATCTGAATCTGACCGCCAACCCCAAACTAACTCCAGATCTAAAGTTTCATCATGTGGAAGTTCAGGCACTTCACTTCAAGTTGAAGCAACGATGAACTGAATGTTAATCCGAGCAACTCAACGGTCCTCCACCAACCGAGCGTCCTATTGGGACACCTACCTGCTGCTGTGGCTCCACCTAGCGGTGTTTTGGAGTAATACCGACTGGAAGATCGTGCTCAGTTTAGCCTTCAGTATAATATTTTATACTATATATTATTTTAAAGACAACATTTGTCAACTTTTTCAATTAACTTTGAGTGTTAATAAAACAGATGCACAATTTTGCTATCACTTCTGAAGCTTTTTCACATTCTGTTACAGCAAACATTTTTGGATTTTATGTGATGAAGCAACAAAGTAGAGCAAAATTGTGAAGTGGAAGGAAAATGATACGTGTTTTCTTTCTTTCTCAAATAAAAATCCAAAAATGTGCATCAAGCCCCATTTTTACTGTAGTTGCGAATAATCCTTCAACATGTAATATGGACAAATTATGATGACATATTTTTATATGCAATAATTTATGTATTTAATGAACTATTAAAATAACCAAGTAATCATATGTAAATTTATTAACTAGATAGCATATTCTTTACCGGGTAAATTCCCTTAATTCTCCTCCCCTAATTGTTTTCATATGAAAAACTAAATTATTTCGAATGAAATCGTGTTTCAAACATCCTTCATCCCACAGCTATCAGTTGTCTGAAAAGACGCTTAAGATCAGCTGTAAAAGGAACTGAATTTCAAAACGTTCAACTTAAATGCAAAATAAGATTGCATTTATTTGCCCTGAGACTCAAGTTCTCACAATGCCCCACAGTTATGTTTCTGGCTCACGTCACAGCACGTCCTTTCCGCTTCCTCCCGTCTCTCCAGCGGCAGCTGCGTGGTTTAGCGGCGTTAGCTTGTTGGGTCCCGCTGCTGGCCTGTTTTTCTATTAATCTGCGGGTTTGGATTGAATCCCACCAGAATGTCGTACCACGAAGAGGAGGAAGTAAGTATTTGTGATCGGTTCGACATACTGTAGATCTGATTTTGAAATATTTGTGACATACAGGCTAGCCGCTTAGCACCTAGCAGCAGTTCCAGCCGGTGTAACTGTAGGTAGCTAGCTAGCATGAGAGGCAATATTGTTGATTGTGACGGAGTAAGCAGTTACATCTGTTAGCTGTATCTAATGTCAGATAACTAACTTTAAGAAGGTTAAGATAGATGTGCAGTACAATAAACTGACGCTACTATTTACTGTACTTGTACTACTGCTTGACAAATATTTTAGCATCAGCTAAATAGTCAAATAACATCTTTTTCTCCACAGTACGATCCTTATGCCTACTCAAATGACTACGATCTGCACACAGGTAAATGTACGAGTAAATGTTTGAACTGTTTGTTTTTAATCCAGATAAATTGATATGAATCAAAATACGTTAGTGTATTTTGGAAATTGTGAAATTATCTTATTTAATAAATTCAAAAGGGAAACTTTGTTTAGATTCATAACAACAAAGATAGTAAACTATGGTTGCTTGAAATTAATCTTCAATTTTCACTTTTATGTTAAATTACTGAAAAAAGTTATTGTTTCTATCTAATTTAATTGGATTCACCTGAAGCCTCTCTAAACAAAGTTCTTTTATTCGCAGGTGATCCTAAAGCAGATCTGGCGTATGAGCGGCAGTATGAGCAGCAGACCTACCACGTCATTCCAGAGGTCATCAAGAACTTCCTGCAGTATTTCCACAAAACCATTTCTGATCTGATCGACCAGAAAGTTTACGAGCTGCAGTCCAACCGCGTGTCCAGCGAGAGCATTGAGCAGAAGATCTACGAGATTCAGGACGTCTATGAGAACAGGTGAGCCCAACGCTTCATAGAGACAGCCGAGGTGTGTGTGTGTGCGTGTGTGTGTGTTGGCATGAAGTATGTTTAATCTTGATTTTGCTTTGCTTCTAATCAGCTGGAACAAGTTGACTGATCGTTTCTTCAAGAATTCCCCGTGGCCTGAAGCTGAAGGCATCGCCTCGCTTGTTGGCAACGGTGAGAGCATCATCCAATCAGATTACAGTTCAAACCAGAAGTTGACGTGCACCTTTTTTCTCTGACTGCCTGAAGTTTAATCAGACCAAACTTCTTTTGTTTCAGCTCAGTCAGAATTACGTAAATTATTTCTATTTACCTAAATAATAAGGTATTTTAGTATAATGAGAAATCAGATCTGTCAGACATTTATTAATCTTTTGAAAGTCAGTAGTTTACATCGTGAGTGATTTCTTTCTTGTTTTGACTCGATGGGGAAGTCAAAAGAAATCAGCCAAGGTCTCAGGACGATGTCTTCTAATACTGTGTGTAAATATCTGCTTTAACTGCATAATTTTAGTGTTTTTTTAATGAAATGCATCAAAATGAGTTTTTCTTGGAGTTCTTCAGTGTGAAAAAAATGCTTAAATGGATAATATAGTTTGAAATACCTGAGGTACTCTAAACTTTAGACTTCTCCTCTAAGGCGTTACTTCCTGCTCATGTAAAACTGATGTTGGTGTTTGTCATTTGCACAGATGCTGTTTTCCTCATCCTCTATAAGGAGCTCTATTACAGACACATCTACGCTAAAGTCAGCGTGAGTAGCGGCGTGACGTTAACGTCTGGTCGGGTTCTGGAGCTGCCAACATTCTGTCAGAACCGTCGTCTCTCTGTGTGTGATTAGGGTGGACCCACTTTGGAGCAGAGGTTCGAGTCGTACTACAACTACTGCAACCTCTTCAACTACATCCTCAGTGAGTTCAACCATCCTGGTGCCGTAGCTTTACCTGTAGATGCTTCAGTTATATGACAACATGTGGCTGTGAACAGATGCAGACGGCCCCGCCCCTCTGGAGCTGCCAAACCAGTGGCTGTGGGACATCATTGACGAGTTCATCTACCAGGTGTGCATCATATTACGAACTTTAATCATGAAATCGAATGATAAAATTTTATAGTTTGTGTTTTATTTAGGGATGCACCGATCCACCTTTTTCTCTTCCAATGCGATATCTGAGCTTTATTTTCGGCCAGAACCGATCCGATACAGAAAAACAACTGAATTGAATAAAAATAGTACATAAATGTACTGAATTACACATTTATTTGACAACTCTGAACCAGCAAAATGCACTTAAATCCACCAACAACTATTCTGTCATGGTAATACATTTTCTGGACAATAAATTGTTCCAGTAATTATTGCAATAAACGATAATATTGTTTTGAGAGCATTTTCAACTAATTTAGTGTGATAATAATGCAAGAATATATTCTCATAGCTCAATAAACTTTAAACTTTAATGAACATTTAACACTGGAACTGGAAGACATTTTAAAAATCTAAAATAAATAAAACAAACAAAATGAATTATAAAGACAAATCTATCCTTCAAACAGAACAGAGCCAGCTGAAACCAAAGCACCAGACTAAAGACTTGTCTTCCAGTTTTTGGTAGAACAGAAGAAAAATGATTAATAATGCAAAAGGAAATTGAGTTCATTGTGATTTTTTATATAATTAACTGATTTATTAGTTTTTGTGAAAGGCCTACAACAAATCATCTTTCAAATGATTCAGAAAAGGCAGTTAGGAATCCTAAATATAAGATAAATAATAAAGCATGATGTCGATGTAAAGCATAGAACTAGACAGAATAGATGTGCCCTTATGAATCCGGACTGATCCAGATATTAACGTCGGATCGGTTCATGTCTAGTTTTATGGAAACAGGAACTAAAATGCTGAACCTGCTCCGTTTCCTCCACAGTTCCAGTCCTTCAGTCAGTACCGCTGCAAAACAGCCAAGAAGTCCGAGGAGGAAATCGAGTTTCTGAGGAACAACCCGAAGATCTGGAACGTCCACAGCGTCCTGAACGTCCTCCACTCCCTGGTGGACAAGAGCAACATCAACCGGCAGCTGGAGGTCTACACCAGCGGAGGTGAGCTCATGTTAGGTGTTTTATTTAGCCGCAACGTTTAAAGCAAAGGTAACGTAGATGACTGAAGGCTGTCGCCCATTGGTCGGCTGCAGGAGATCCAGAGAGTGTCGCTGGGGAATATGGCCGCCACTCCCTGTACAAGATGCTGGGCTACTTCAGCCTGGTGGGTCTGCTGCGGCTGCACTCCCTGCTGGGCGATTATTACCAGGCCATCAAAGTCCTGGAGAACATCGAGCTCAACAAGAAGGTGAGAGAGAGACTTTCTGATGGAGAGATTTGTTGGTGTTCAGCGGCTTGATCGCACTTCCTGTCCGGTAGAGCATGTACTCCCGCGTGCCGGAATGCCAGATCACCACCTACTACTACGTAGGATTTGCCTACCTGATGATGCGGCGCTACCAGGACGCCATCCGAGTGTTTGCCAACATCCTGCTCTACATCCAGAGGACGAGGAACATGTTCCAGAGGTCAACCTACAAATACGAGATGGTCAGTACAGCTGTGATGGTTTAATTTTACTGACGTAAAGTGATGGGATTGAAACGTTTCATCGCCTTGGATGTTTTTAGATCAATAAGCAAAACGAGCAGATGCACGGCCTCCTGGCCATCGCCCTCACCATGTACCCCATGCGCATCGACGAGAGCATCCACACCCAGCTGAGGGAGAAGTACGGAGACAAGATGCTGCGCATGCAGAAAGGGTGAGAGACGTTGTGGGATAACATCATTTTTACCCAGGGAGACAAAACTGACACATTCAAACCACTGGATGTGTCAGTTCATTAAATTCATTAAACTGAAAATGCAATTTTGCAAATTCAGGCAAAATCAATGCATAGCAAAGCATAATCATGAGTTTATTACATATTTTCCTCAAAAATCTTCAAATACTCCCACCAGCAGGTGGCAGTATTTCTGACTTCTATTACTACTGTCTCTGCCGTGATGTCAAACTAAAATCCATGACTGATGTGGCGAGTAATTTAAGTTCTTTAAAGAATAAAAATGTTTGTGTCCAGTCTGTCTGCTTTTTTTTCTTCTTCTTGTAGATTTTGAAGGAGATTTAATGAGGAAAAATGTAAAAATGGTGAAACCTTTGAGACTGAATATGGAATAGTGACCAGCTGCTAATTGTTACAGCTGGTTGTAGAAGTCAGTTCTGTAATTTTCACACAAACGTGTCTTAGTCTCCGCTCCTTCTGATTATTATTATTATTAACCGGTACTGCAGTACTTCCTGTCAGTTCTTCATGGACTTTGCTCTGTTCACATTTCAGAGACCTGCAGGTGTTTGAGGAACTGTTCAGCTTTGCCTGTCCTAAGTTCCTGTCGCCTGTGGTGCCAAACTACGACAACGTTCATCCCAACTACCACAAGGAGCCTTTCCAGCAGCAGCTCAAGGTGTTTGCTGAGGAGGTGCAGCAGCAGGCTCAGCTCTCCACCATTCGGAGGTGATGGATGTTTAGCATCTCTTCTCCAGATTACACAGCGGCTGTTTAACCCTCCTGTCTCCATGCCGACAGCTTCCTGAAGCTGTACACCACCATGCCAGTGGCCAAGCTGGCGGGCTTCCTGGACATGTCGGAGCAGGAGTTCCGCATCCAGCTGCTCGTCTTCAAACACAAGATGAAGAACCTGGTGTGGACCAGCGGCATCTCGGCGCTGGACGGAGAGTTCCAGTCAGCGTCCGAGGTCGACTTTTACATCGACAAGGTAAAGGTTCTACTTCCTGTTTCTGTTTACGGAGCTGTGAAAAAGTCTTCACACCCTGACAGACTTCTTCTGTTTGCTCAACATGGTGATAAACTTGTAGAATGTTTTAACTCATGTTTTCTGTTTCTACATCTTCTGTGAAAAATGTGAAGAAGAAAAAAAATCTAAATAGTATCTTATCTTTGTCAACTTTCTATTCTGGAAGGAAAACATGTTATCAGTCTTAAACTTTAATCAGGGGCTGCACAAAATTATATTAAGGGCCCCCAGGCTGCACTTTGGAACAGCCTGGGGGCCAATTCCATATTTAATTCAATACTTGAATTCAACTGAATCGAGTTTGGCTCTGCCTCTCCAAAACATTTGCTTTTCTACTGTTTTTGAGTAATTCTTTTAAAATATTTCTTTTCGAGATCTATGCGAGATATATGCATACAATTTACTTGTAGATGAAAAACGGTTTTATGTTTAACAGGACATGATCCACATTGCCGATACAAAAGTTGCTCGTCGGTACGGAGACTTTTTCATCAGACAGATCCACAAGTTTGAGGAAGTAAGTAGATTCACAAAGTTTAAAACTGCTGTAGAACTTTAATTTATAAAACTGGATTATATCCCAAATATTTAAAAAGAAACGCATTCCCTGTTTTATTTATTTCTCCTTTTGTTTCCTCCAGTTAAACAGGACGTTGAAGAAAATGGCCATCACTGGCACCACCACGGCGACAGGAACCGCCACCAGCCGATGAGACCAAATCCTCTGTGGTGTAACTTGGTTTCCTGATGAAAAACTTTTCTATGTTACCTGGAAACAATAAAATTATGGAGCTGTCCAAAACAATCTGTTAACTTTTTATGTCTTTGGTGCACATTTATAATTTTTGACCACCAGGTGGCAGTATTTCCAAACTGTGTTTATTAAAAAAGGTATTTTACATAAATTTGCAAGTATTTTCCTCTGGACAAATTTTGCTTTAGAGGATTCTATCAACAGGTCCAGCTCAAATTATTTAGAGGTGTAATGTTTTATACAAATCTTTAAAAGAATTAACCAGCTAAAACTTATCCAAATGAGCGAAAAGACAAATATAATACTGTGTGTATGAAATGTTGCTTTATCCACCATTATGACTCCAGGTATTAAGTGCTTCGCTCAGGTTTCGTCCTTGTGGTGCATCAGGCTTCACATTATTTCAGACACTCGAATCAGAGACCATTTGCATATTTTAATTAGCACAGATCATCCCACAACATTTCCCAACACAGATCTCATAGCTGGTGACAACAATAATAAAAAAAGAAACAAACTTACAAAACAGGAATATAAAACATTTTTTTTCCATTACACACCACTCGACAGAAACATCTGTTATACAAGGGAAACAAATGGACATGTCACCATAGCACTAAATACTCATACGCCAAACATCCAACATGACTCCCTTAACGGTTTTGGTAAGACAACATTTTTCTTTAAAAATATCTTTTGATTCAATGTTGTTTTTTTTAAAATACAAAAATAAAAACAAAGCAAAATTTCTCACTTTGAGCTTGACAGTGAGTCCCCCACCTCACCCCACGTGGCAGTGTAAAATCACTGGGCACATTGCCATCTTAATGTCTATAAAAAAGTTATTTGCTTTTATAAATATTTGATTTCCTTTTTGATAAAACCTTTTTTTTTCTCTTCCTCATCCTTTCTTAGGAACTGTCCAGGTATTTGGAAAGTCTTTAGTTTCTGTGCTGATCATAATCACCTGCCCAAAAACGTTTTCCAAGTTTTTTGCTTCTTCACCCTCATTCTTTTGTGATTTATGTAAAATCACTGAGAAGACAATGAAAAATTCCTCAGTTATTTCCAAACTATTTAAACATTTAAATAGTTCCCGTCCACACTACGGTACACTGACTGTAATCATGTTGCCAAAGCAATTCTCTAACAATCTGCCTGATTATTTAATGTTCTCGGTTTCCCTTTAGAGGCCATCTGCTGGTCTGAGTGTGTGTAAATTGATGTATGTGTGTGTTTTTGTGAGAGTGTCTGCAGTCCAGGCATAAGTTTTAAAAGGATTCATGAGAATGAGGCACCTTTTAGATGAGTTTAAGGTCATGGTTGGAGCAAATGTTCCCCGCTCCGTCTCATTCACTCAGCATTTTAATGACTGCAAGGGAAACCTTTTGTCTTGCTGAAGACGGGGGTCCTGCAGGTGGATTAAAACTCTACAAACTGGTACTGTGACCATTTTCATCAATGAACGAGCCAGTCAAACCAGCTCAGTGCGAGTGTCCTCTTGCAGGATGTTTCACTGAAGCACTGGCTGAAGAGCTTCCCTAGACTACAAACACTTCCCCTCCAGGCCTTTTCAGGAGGATGGAGGCACAAGGACACACACAAGCCCGGTTGCCCTCAGACCAGCGAGGCCTCGGCTAGTCATAACTCTGTGATCTCCAGGGGACTCCCTGACAGGGTGTCCCCATCCTTGTGGCGGTGCATCGGGGTGGATTTAGCCGACTCCGTGCGAGCGTTTCTCTCCGAGTACAAACCGCCATCTGCGTTCAGCGCCTCTAGAGAACGTGCCAGAGCTCGCTGGTCGTCCTCTGGCAGGCTGTTGAGATCTGAGGTCAGGAGGGTGCCTGTGCTGCCATGGACCACATGGACGCCTTCAGGCCCCTTTAGCTCCACGGGAAGCTTGTGCTTGAACCGCAGAGTGCCGCGTCCGCCACCCAAGTCCAAATTCTCATCCTCATCGTCGTCCAGATCACTCTGGATTAGCTTTTAGAGACAGATAGAGAAAGAGAGTCAGTAAAATAGCGTGTAGCTAAGCACAGAAAATTGCCGGGAATACATTTGTAAGATAAAGAAAGGACTCTCCTCTGATTGCCCTTTTCCACTAGTGTGAGCTCAGCACAACTCGACTCTACAAGGAGTTTCCACTAATAACAGCTACGTGGTTCAGGCTGTTTTTAGTACCTATTTCTCAGGAGTTGCAAGTGTCCAGAGTCGGGTTGATGTCACAAGACTGTCTGGTTGTGTCACTAAAGCAACTCACTTGTTATAATTTGATCCACCATTTATAAAAACTCAGGGCTGTGCATGTAGTAGGCAGAGCAGAGTTCAGTTATGCATTCACAACTCCCCAAATGGACTGGACTTCCCATGAAACCAACTGGAGTTGGATGAAAGCGGACTGAACGGGCTGGTCTGAATGCACCATAAATGTACAAAACCACACAACAAATTCCTCACTGACGGTCTTTATTTGACAACAATAATTCAACAATCACTTTTTCCTCCCTCCATTTGTTAGAAATGAATTTTAGACTAATCATTTTAAACCTGTTGCTTCAGTTCAGAGGTTTGCAGACATTTCCGTCAGGCGGTTGTTGACCCAGTTTGTTTCTAGCTTGAACCCTGAGAAGATAAGACGACTTCATCTGCTATACAATAAAATACAAATGTGATCGTCTCAATAGCTACCCTGCTCTGTTTGCAACACAAGCCCAAATCACCACTCCTCTACCACCGTGTTTGATAGATGGTATGAGTCATTTGTGCTGATGTGGTCTGTCTGGGTTTGTCTAAAAGTGGTGCTGAGCATTGAAGCATGAAATATGTACAGTTCTTTGTTCTCGTCTTCCTAAAGAACACCGTTACACAAGTCTTGTGGTTCATTTAGATGCAACTTTGCAGACCTAAATCATGCTGCAAGAGAGGACAGGGTTTTTCCCGACAGCCCTCTCAAAGAAGTCATACCCGTTGATTCTTTTTCTAACTGTGCTAGATCACTCAGTTGGTGTTTTGCACTGTCTGCTGAGTCATCAACTCCTGGGAAAATCATCAGCTGTCCTAAATGTTCTCCACATTAGATTGTTTGAAAATTGATGCTTTGTTGATGCCTTTCCATGTTGGGCTTGTATTCATTATGTTTTAAAGATGCAATCTGCCAAAACCAAATCTTTCTGAGTTACTCAGACATTTTGATGATCAATTCTTATGTCCTTCAGAAAAAGCCAGGGTGTACTTTCCATTTTGGCTTCATCTCTGTATAATTTACAATGACATTTTAGAATCAGCTTCTCTTTGTACTCTCATTTATGACCAGATAAAGAGCATGTACTTTCTTTTTTTCATAAGTTGTTTACATAGATATGTTTGAAAATGCAAAAGAAGGAATCATTTCATCTGAATAAATGTAAAAAGTAAAAATAGACAAGTGTGAAACACAGATTAAGAGATGGATCAGAGGATAAGCAGAGTTCCAACAGATCTGATGCACATTGAAGAGAGTAAATACACCATCTATCGAGTAGAAGAGGGCTGAAAGGTCAGTATTTTGACAAATCTTGTGTTAGAAGTCTTGCAATGATTTAAAAGGAACCGATTCCAGACATGAAGCAGAAGTAGTGAAAATGTGCACCATCAGAACATGAGAGGGAATCAAAAGAACAGCTAGAGTGGCAGTGAAGAAGACCAGCAGCAGATGCAGAGAGCTCAGCGGTTTTTCTTCCAGGCCCACCTCAGTAACTGATGACTTATCTCCTTCTCCTTGGCCGGTGGAAACGGTGGCGAGCCGCGCTGCAAAGAGCTTTTTCAGCCTCAGATAGTCATCCAGAACCACCTTCAGTAGAGAACCCTGACAGGACGGCAGTTAGGATCAGACAAACTCTGAGACAATCCGCCCCATAAGCCCGAACGTCAACCCCTGAACCCACAGCCGGCAGTCAGAACACGAGTGACTGTCTTTGACTCCACCGCTCAGTGCTTGTTGATTGGAGTTAGGATGAGTACATACATCAATGTTTCTGCATGTTTGCTTCCCTTGATGCGTCTTACCTTGATGGGCCCTTCCCTCATAATCTGACCCAGCTTAGCGATGTTGTCGTATTCCTGGATGGCGGCTCTCAGGTAGCGATCGTCCTCTAGCCTCGCTTGAGGCTCGCGACCAAAGGTCCCCTGAAAGGAAAACCACACACAGTCACCATAGTAATCAATTCTGGATTACCAACTACTATTGTACCAATTATTGTTCTAGGAAACACTGAAGTTATAGGTTGGAGAATCAGTCCATCTTGGAAAAAGAACAATTCAAAGTAATCCATAAATCCAGGACTGTAGGAATAAGCTGAGCAGTGAAGCCAGATGAATGTTGGTACTGACGTGTGTGCGCGCCGGGCTGTTCCACAGGTCGGTGATCTCACTCAGGTTCTCCGGTAGGTCGTCTTCATGATTAGCCTGAGCAGCAAGCTCCAAGTTACGACAGAAAGGGTCCATCCACACGGGATTCGCTCTGCAGGAAGAAACGTGCAACTAACCCCCAAGTCAACTTTTTGTTTGCAAATAAACTGTCTAAATAGGTCACTTAGGGTTCTATATTTATACTATATTTATGTTTCAGTTTTTACATTTTTGTGTAAATTTGATTAATCCTGCAATATTTTGCCAAAAACTGACTCAGTGCTGCCCTCTTTGGGTTGACGGGTGGCTACTGCAGTTACATTTTTCTATTTATTACAGTTTGGTACCTTTGTCACTCAGCCCAGTTCGGGTATAAAACAGTGTCAGTCTGCCACAGCCCCACCTGGTGGCGAGTCAGAAGTTGGAAACGCCATAAAAGTCTCCAACTACATGAAGGAAAAAGTTGCTAGACTTGTCGCTAGTCATTTTTCTCAACGAGAAAATCGCAAGAGGGTCTGAAACGTCGATAAATGTAGCGACAAAGTAGATAAATTGGTAACAGTACTTCTGTTAAAATAATCTAAAAATTGCCAAACTCTTTTAATAAAGAAAGTACACCACTCAGGACATAGATCTCACCCCTCAAACGAGTACTTGTTAGTGTTTGGCATATCCAGAATATCCATTAGACCTTGGTTTCCTGCATAGGTAAACGAAATAATAGGAAAAGCTGTTATGCATGAGTTCCAAAGTAACGTTTGTCAAAAACCCCGTTGGCTGTGTGTAAAGCTGCCCCCTCACCTGTTGATCCTGCAACAATAGCTTTAAGCTTCCTCTGGTGTCTGCAGGAGAAACATTAGGAGAAGATAAAGACGTTTGCAGCTCAGACTGGTGGATTAAAACATTTGTGCCTTAGCTGCTTTTAAATCACTCCGCAGTCCGCATTGAAAAGAAATCTGCTACAGTGGAAATATCTGCAGGATTCTTACACTCTGCGATAATGCCAGTTCATTGTTACAAACAAAATCCCCGCCAAGCACAGCAACACGGCCAGGATAATGATCACCAGCTGTGAATGTGAAAGAAAACAGAAAACCAGCAGTGAAAAACTTCCACAGTGTATGAGCTCATGAACGGCGGCTGTCTGCAGACCTGCAGGGTGGAGATGTCATCAGGCAGTTTGTCGCCGACGGCAGGCTGAACGTCGACCACGTTGTACGTCCGGAACAAACTCCTCAGCTGCTCCTTGTTCTCATCGATCATCTGGATGACTCTAGGATCACACAGCACAGTTCCTAGTCGTTACGATCAGAACCTGAATGATCAGAACCTGAATGATCAGAACCTGAATGATCACAGGACTTAAAGGTGAAAAAAACAACCTTTCCACATCCAGGATGGTGTTGGTCTGATTGTTGACGACGTGGATCAGCATGTCGGTCTGGGAGTAGCTCACTCTGCCCTTCTTGTCCACATGGAACTACATATTAATGACATATTAAAATATCATACACACTGGACATTTTTCCCACAAGTTGCTTTATAATAAAAACGTAATTGTATTTTTATTGGAATTTTATCTCTTTAACCAACATACACCCCACCCCCCCAAAAAAATCTAATTCAAAGATACTGTATTTGTGTTCAGAGTCAACCTGGATCTGATGCTGTGGACAAGAAGGAAAACCGGTAGCAGTCAGTTTCACTACAAATCTGAAGAGGCCTCTAACTGAAGACTGTTGCTGTGTAACAGAATCATAACTTGCTAACAGCAAAACATAATATGGATGACAACATCAACTGTTGGCAGCTCTGCTGATCCACCTCATTTGCTGTTGCTACTCCTCTTTAAATCTCTGTCAGGACAGAGAGACGTTGAAGTAGGGGATTTACGATCCTTCCTTCTTCTCTCTGCTCTGCATCCACGAAGACTCTTTTTCAGCTTTGCTTTTATTAAATTTTATTTTACCCTTTTACTTTATAAAAGTTGAGACTATTTAGGAAAATAAATGATCTCAAATGTTCCAACACTATGTAAAATAAATGTAAATACATGCCACAGTTTTATTTTTTTATTTTTATTTTGTAACAGATAAGCAGAGATTTGATGCTTTCTTTTGGTCTGACACAAAAAAATCCCAACAAAATACAGATTGGTACTTTTTAAGACTGTTTATTGAAATCAGAGTGAAGATGAGGAAGTCTTGCCTGAATGTCGTCCAGGTTGACGATAGCTCCTGTGATGTTGGACAGCAGGCTGATGAAATTCTCCTGGTTCTCACGGACCCAGTCTGGTATCTCGTTAAAGACGATCTTGACCCGCTGGTCGTCTCGGAGGATGTAGATGTTCACATTGGTGGTTGCACTGTGGCCGGCGAGGTCACAAGCTAAGATCTCAAGCTGGAAGTAGCCTGGATCGTAAGCTGTGAAGAGGTCGTAAGTTCGGATCATTCCGTCCGTCAAACCTGCGACGACATGGAAAAGGAAGCGAGTCACTCTGTGGGAGCCAAAATCTCACATGAAGATCCAATTATTCGCATCATGTGTTCCAAGGCGTGAGGGATCACACACACTGCACATGCTGGAGGAGCTGAACAGATTCCTCAAACCAAAACCCTAACATCCTGAAACATTACTTGTTTTGTAACATTTTTCTATCCTACAGACACATAATTGTCAAAAATATGTGTGTTTTTGACAAGCAGACACATATTATAAGTGCAGTAAGAGGTTTTAGTTCTGTTTGAAATCAATCAGAGCATTGAATTAAAGTGGGAGCGGGAACAGCAGAGCTCTCCTGTGATCCAGGACAGTCACTGACCCTTCAGTGTATAAAACCCTCATGTGGAGACCAGGACTAGATTTTAACAGAACTCCAAAGTTTTTTGTTTTGAAAGGATTCTTTCATCGTTTCACAGATCCTGTCAGAAACTAGATCTAATGTCTAGAGACTAAACTGTGATTTCTCACCAATGGTGAAGATGTTGCCCACATCCTCGCTGCCGTTGCTCTGGGTCTGGAAGTAGCGGATTGTAACGATATGGTACTGGACCACGCTGTTGTTCCCGATGTCGTTATCTGTAGCCACCAACCTGATGAGATCTGAGCCAACTTTAGCATTTGCTGCAACGCCTGAAACGAAAACACAAACCAAAGGTTAATCTGGTTTTATACCAGACGATGATTCACCAGCCAGCAGCAGCTTCTGTTACCTGCTGTGTATTCTGTCTTAGCAAACCGTGGCGTCTGGTCATTTATGTCCTCGAGTTCGATCCGGACTTCCAGAAGGCTCGGGTCTTGATCAGGGTTCAGCGCTTTGGCCCGTAGTGACCTCTGACTTTTGGGAGGGGTCCAGCTCCTGTTGCTGGAAGCCTTGATGATGATGGAGTAGGCCGGGATCTCCTCCCGGTCCAGATCCTTCAGAACCTTCAGCTCTCCATCAAGACTCAGGCCAAAGTTTGCATCATTGTTTCCTCCTTCAGCAGGACATGAAACAGATTTCTGTGAAGATGGATCTTTGTAAATGTCTGCGTTACTCTTTTGCTTTTGAAGTGCGAATGCTTTCATGTGCTCAGACAATACGTTCAGGAAAAGCCCTTGAAACCAGGATGAAATCACCAGAGATAAATTTATATTTTCCATCATTAAACACAAAACACTAACATTCAGTGGTGGGATGTACATATTGTACTTAAATACATTTTCTATGTAACTGTGCTTTACTTAACTAGATTTAATGGACGGTACTTTGGACTTTTACTCCACTGCATGTCTGTAATGTTGAATTACACGCTACATTCAAATCACTAGTCAGATTTTTAACAGTTCTGTTTGTTTATTTAGTACAGAGTTTGAATATTTCCTCCACCACTGGAGAACCACCATTGAATGTTTCATACCTGCAATGAAATAGTAGACGACGGCGTTGGAGCCCTCATCGGCGTCCACGGCGCGGGTCACGTTTCCCACCACGGTACCAGAGGGAGAGTGTTCTGGTACCGTCATCTTCTGGTAGGGTAAGCTGCCACGCTGCGGAGAAAACGAACCATTACAACATGCAAACATCCATAAACTAAACACATAGATTACAGCTCAACATTACTGGTGGCTTGAGGAAGACCGGTTCATTGTCGTCAATATCCAACAGCGCCACCTGCAGAGGCTGGGTGGTCTCATAAGGCACAGGTTGGCCCATGTCACGGGCCACGATGATAAGCTGAGGAGTGATTTGCACACAGTTACTGAGGGCGGCGTGTTGGAGGCAGGAGCTGCAGGAGAAGGCGGACTCACGCTGAGCAGCGCTTGTTTCTCCCGGTCCAGTTTCACCGTGGTGGTGATGACCCCAGACATGGCGTCGATGTGGAAGTTCTCCCAGTCTCTGTTCCCGGCGCCAGTCTGCAGGAAGGCGTAGCGGACCTCTCCGTTCACGCCCTCGTCTGAGTCGGTGGCATGGACCTCATACACAGGCAGGCCTGGAGGCTGCTCCTGCACAAAGGAAGAGTTGCAACAAAGTAATCAAAACTCAGATTTAATACAGTTTGAGATACTTTAGCAAATACATTATTTCCCCCAGGACTTGCAAATTGTAGCCTTGGTCTTTAATTTGTTACCATTTATTGCAAAAAGTAGAAAGAAAATAATCAAAAACTGCTGTAGCATCTTTTTCTAAGAGGAGTAGATTTCACCTTTTAAAAAATTACATCACCTGCTATACTCAAGTATTGCATTACATAAATGTCTCCAGGCTTGATTTTTCCACTATTAGCTGGAAGTTCATCAAACGAGACAAAAATCTGCTTTGTGAGACAAATGGATAAAAGTTCTGTTGGTTTAAGGATTTTATTTTTTGTGTATTATGTTGTGATTTCTGCTGTTTTCTCAGATGTCATCTATATATTGATCCAGTCTGATCTAAAATAACATCACATTGCATTTTAAATCATCTGTGTCATTCACTGCTTTAGCTCCTGATCCTGTCTGATTCGGGGAGAGTTGTGCAGAGAGCAGCTGAAACTCTGATGAATAAGTTTTATAACAAAATGGATCAAATGGGAAAACAACAATTCACATAAAAACTTTCCCACCTGAATTATCAATATGAAAACAGAGTAAACATGCTAACATTAGCTTAGCATTAGGGGAGCCGATACCTCGGAGATATGAATAATTGTTCCATTAGCTGGCCTGACAAACACAGGTCTGTTGTCGTTGACGTCTATGACTGTGATGATCAGGTCTGCAGTGCCCCAGAGGGGAGGACGCCCCTGGTCTGTAGCTACAACGGTGAAGTTGAAACGCTCAGAAGACTGGAGCAGGCGGCGTGAACGCAGCAGTCCGGTGATTGGATCCAGGGTGAACGCATCTAAAAACCCAAAAAGACACCATGACTGATGAACACCCTGCACCAAAAATGATTCCACAAAAACGATCAATAAAACAGCTCGCAAACTACACAGACATTTGTAGTTCTAATTTGGCAAAATGTGAAAAAGTTGAAGTGGGATGAATATTTTGGCAAAGCACTCCAGAAAATGTTGTCTTGGTCAATTCTTACCTAACTGTGGCCCAAGTATGCTGTAGAATAAGGCAGCATTCTCTCCTTCGTCCAGGTCAATGGCAGAGATGGTTATCACAGATGAACCGCTAGGCTCATTCTCAAACACGCTGGTGTTATACACTCGCTTTGTGAAGCGCGGACGGAAGTCGTTTACATCCAGCACCGTCACCAGAACCTGATGATTCACAGATAAAGATGATTTAGTCGGTTTTCACAGAATCATGGTAATGTGGTTGTAATGAGTTCAGCAGAAGTGCGTTTCCACCAAGAGTTTGCTAATTGCTGATGGCTAGTTTGAAGGAGCTGAGTTGGGCTGTTCTGTGATGTGAAAGCTCTAGGAAGGAGCTGCGTCTAAAAGGTGGTGCTAGGTTCATCCAAATGTTTAGCACAGCTGAATGGTTGCCACGGGAGAATCAAAGAATGGTCAAACATGCATGAAAGAATAAAAGTAACACTCCAGGTATGATCTGGATGAAGAATTAACATTATAACATGATGTGAAGCTCAAAAACATCAGTTTTACATAATGCTGCCCTTTAAAAGTACCAAACAAAATCTTCAAAAATATTCTGACATTTAGAATAGAAAAATATAAAAATATGAATATTGAAACATTAAAACCAGTAAAGTTTAGTCTAATTTAACATCTGAAAATAATGAAACATGTTTTTTGGACAAATTGCAGGTTTGAAAAACTCTAACAATGTTTCAGTTGGTCTGATATGATAGTTGTTTCTACCTGAACAGAGTTCTCTCTTCGGTTGTTAGGGCTCCCTCCTGGGTTGTCTCGTGCAACAGCAGTCAGAGTGTAGTGGTCCTTGGTCTCCCTGTCCAGAGGGGACAGAATGTAGATTTCTCCCTTACAAAGAAAGAGGAAAAGGAATGATTAGGAAGGAAGTACTTAGTGGGAGTGGTGGAGTTATCAGAGCACAGAGCTGAAAATGTAGACTGTGCATTGGGACAGTGTGAGCTTCCATTTCCAGACCGGATCACTTTCAGCAGCCCGAGAAGAGCAAACATAGCAGGCCGCCTCCTAACCGTCAATGCATGCTTATCTTTTGTGTAAGGTCGCCAAAGAGGAACTGTCTGGCTTTTCTGTACGCGGTCAAAAGGTTATTTAAATAACAAATCTTGCAACACAAAGTATACATAACCAAAACCAACAAAAGTAAATAACAGGACTCCAGCTTGAAGGAGTTGCTCTGTAATTTACTGAACATTTAGGAAAAGGCTGAATTGCAGCTTGTGATTGATCTTACAGTGGAAGGTCTGATGCCAAACTTGCCCTCTCCGTCCACAAGGCTGTACTCGATGACAGCGAAAAGTCCAGAATCAGCATCTGTGGCTCTGACACGAACTATGGTGGTGCCCAAGTCCACGTTCTCAAAGACGGGTTCCTTAAAACAAGACAAACATCGTGTGAGAATCAGCTGCATGTCAGCCAATCAGAACAACAACAAACACTTCCTTTATTCAGTTCAGTTCTAAATGCGAACCTCATTCTGTACAGATTCATCACAAACAGTGATATACCAAGCATATCTGTTCATCTGGATGATTATGGCTTAAACCAATGAAAACCAAGCATTCAGTTAGATTAGAATATTATAATATCATATCAAACAACTAAAAAAGCATTTGTAGTTGTCTGACATGACAACTAAAAATCCTAAGAAGTTTCACAGAAATGTAAGCCTTACATTTCCGTGTAAATGTAGGCTTAATGAAAAGTATGAGCATGTGCACGAACTCATGAAGTGGTCTGACCTCATTTAGCAGCAATTCCCTTTTTCTACTCCTTTTTTCCTGCCACCAAACTTCCCTTTATTATGCTCACATATTAAGACTGTTTGATTTTACAGTATTCCACCGCTCATTCTTTGATCACCATGATGGACTGCGAGGTTCTTCTCTTGTGCAGGTCGACCTACAGATTTCTGGGTATCAGTGGTCTCTCATCTTCCTGTTGACAGAAGCTCGTCCTGCTTCCTTCTGCTGACCAGCGTAATGAAGATGCTGAGTTTGGACTTGATTTGGGTTGAAAGTCACCTGCTGAGTGATAAAACCACCAGTCTCTGTTGAACCCAAACTAGACGTCTAGCAGCTTGGATTTTGTGTAAGCCTGCAGGTATCCTGTTAATAAACCTTTTTCATCTGCACTTTTTCCTTCCAGTAAACTTTCAATTAGAATGCTTGGACACAACAAAGACTTGGATTGATGAAGTAAATGAACTTTTGATGGTATTCCAAGTCATTGAACCGAACTTGTTCATTATTAAAAGTATTAATGATTAGAAAAGGAACAGTATTAGTATTGGTGTTTTCCAGGCATAGAGTGCCATTTTATATTAGTAAAATAAATTTTACCTTCAGTTGTTATAAAATCTTATATATGTCAAATATTAAATTTGCGTTTGTAATTTAACGCCTTGAAATAGGGTCTCTGTCTCTTTAAAAACTTCTGCTCTTTCTGAAACTTCACCTTCAGGAAGTTATCATAACATCACTTCTCCATTAACCCTTTTAGCAACGTTTTTACCAGCGTTTCACTGAGAAATGCACAGTTCCACCAGGTGTTTCCCAATTGCTACTGGCTAGTCTGAAGGAGCTGAGTGGGAAAGTCGCGAGGAATAACATTATAACATGATGTAAAGCTCAAAAAGTGTGATTTTACGTTTTTCTATTCACTAACTTTCTCCAGTTTATGGGAACCATTTTAAAACCAGCAGCCCTACAGATCTAACCAGTCCTGTACCTGATAGGACGGCTCCCGAAACACTGGGTTGTTGTCGTTGACGTCAACTATCCGTAAATAAACCGGAAGCTCGGCGCTTCGCGGAGGCGTCCCGTGATCCTGAGCCCGAATGGTGAAATTCAGCCACTGCACTTGCTCAAAATCCACCGTCTGATTGGCCACAATCTTCCCTAAAAAAGCAGCAACAGTTCTACAGTAAATATCTATGCTGCATTTGTTCTGTAAAGCTTATGGGTGATCTTACCCATGGAGGAGTCCTCCAGTCGGACGTAGCCTCCTCTTGGCAGGTGCAGCAGCTGATATATGACCTGACCGTTTGGACCTTTATCGGGGTCTACAGCGGACACCGACAGCAGCGTTGTGCCCGGCTGAGCTCCTTCTAAAATCTGCTCTGTGAAGTTGGTGACTCCGAAGGGCCGGAAGCGAGGGGCGTTGTCGTTGACGTCCAGTACGTTGATCGTTAGTCGCGCTGAAAGGAAAAGAAATAAGCAATGAAAATATTGTATGAATGCAACATCATCCTTCGCAAAGATGAGTAAAAAAATTAAATGTAACTTTTACTGCAAGAGAAACTCACTGAAATATTTAGAAAAATCCTTGATACTCTCTGACCAAACTCTTCAAAATAAATTTAAACAAATCATTTTTATGTTGATCAATAAAATTGAGTTTCTTCCTCTTCATGACATCTTTTGACCGTACGTATGGGGGATGAATCAGAATCAGAATCTGAAGGTAAGCACAACTTGGACTTACCGTTAGGAACACTGCCGGACTTGTCAATAACCTGACTGGCGTTGTCATGGACAGACACAATTATCTCAAACGTAGCTACCAGCTCTCTGTTCAGCGGGTTACGAACAAATACAGCACCTAGAAATTCCCCAAAACATGTCAGCAGTTTCAAACATCTAATTTAACCCACAAAAGGTCAATAAAAAAACATTGATTAAATAACAAATGTTTCAGAAAAGCAGAGCCGACCTGTGTGTAAATCAATGCCGAAGGAGTTCTGTAAGCCAACCACTGGATTGTTCCCATCATCCTTTGCTTCCACTGAGATGATGTAGTACTCTAGCCTTGGATTGAGATCTGGGTCTTCAGCGGTGAGGGTAGCTACTACCACACCTGGTGGGGTCGACTCGTTGACGTTTATCATGGTTATAGGTTCTATAAAACGTGGTCTGGAGTCATTAACGTCATCCAGAATAACCGTCAGAGTGGCTGTACCGGACAAAGGGGGCGTGCCGCGATCAGTTGCCATCACAATGAGGCGGTACGACCCACGCTCCTCTCTGTCAAGAGTGGTGTTACCCACCAGGACGGCACCAGATATCGGGTCAACCACAAAGCGGTCCTGAGCACCGCTCTCTAAACGGTACATCAGCCAACCGTTGGCGCCAGAGTCGGCGTCGGTGGCAGAGAGCTGAGTCACCACAACGCCTGGAGGCGACAAAGACAGGTAAGAAAGTGGGAAGACATCGACAGTTCAATCAATTTAACCTCAACAACAACCAGTGAGGCAGTAATGTTTCCAGACACGAGTTACATCTCATGAGACCAGGTCTGTCTCAGACGTGTCACACACATCAACCAAACGCACCAGTGGGGCTGTTCTCAGGCAGTCGGACGCTGAAGCTAGATGGGCTGAAGACAGGAGGATTGTCGTTCTGGTCCAGTATTGTGACGGTGAGAGGGACGCTGTTGTTTAACCCTCCTATGTCTTCCCCAACCAGAATCAGCTCTACTCGAGGGTCCTGGAAGGCTTCACGATCCAACTGTGCTCCCTGACGCACCAGCAGGACCCCTGAGGAGATATCCAGAGACATTAGCTTTACTGTTTCAGCATGGCTTCATGCTAACTGTCTCCAGAGAAATGAGGTTACCAGTGTTAGAGTCAACAATGAAGAGGTCGACTCTTGGCCCCAACAGTCGGTATTTCACCACAGCATTTGGCCCGATGTCTTTGTCTTCAGCCAGAACAGGCCCATTTAAAACAGTCACTGTGCTGCCTGAAGAACATGTAGCGATGTGAAGAAAGAGATTTCATCAACAGTTTGGAAATTACAGATCAGAAAACATTAGAGGAAGGTTCTTCTACTGTACGTTTTAAAAGTACCAATAAGACAAATAAAACCAATAGCAGGTCACTACTGGGAAAGCCAGTGTAGCCAGAAGGAAGCGTGAATCATCCATGTTTCCATCTACTGGTTTGGAGCAATCAACCAGGCTACTCAAAGTGTAACTTAGTCAGATTTTGACGCTACGCGTTAATAAAAAGGAGGTAGAGGTTGAAAACTAACATGAACCACACATTTCAGAAAAATGGAAAGAGTCCTCACTTGTTGAAGGTTTGGACTCTTCTGCGTTTCGTGCCTCTGGTAAGGCCCAGACCCATCAGTGGATGGGAGATTTCGTTACATCAGAGCTTATTTGGCGAATGTATCTCTATCTCCCTGTCGCACATTCACTCTTTTTCAAAAAACCAAAAACAAGCCTAAAACATTTTGTCAAAACTGAGGAAGTTATTTTGAATTTTGTTGTTTCCATCAACTTTGTTTTTCTAAAGCAATACTTCAAAATGTGCATCATTGTTGCCTGATGTTCAAAATGGTGTATGAAGTATTCATTCATTGGATCTGAATTTAAATGCAGAATTTATTTTTAAGTTAAAATTTTCCTTTACCTTCACAAATATGCTGAAGGTAAAGGAAAACATTTTTCTTGGTCTGTGATGTGAAACTCAAATAAAGTAAATTGTAATTCCTGGTTGTTGTGTGATAAAATGTGAGCAGCTCTCGATAAACTTCTTATGTTTTTAAATTCACCCATTTGTAACCAGCTGCTCTGTTAGGATTCTGGTTACCGATTGGTTCATGTGTTAAAGAACATGAACTAATGCCCTTTAAAGGCACAGAGAAAATTACAGCTGTGAGTTTTTCTGTCTAAACCGCAAAGTGGAAAAAAGCAAGCATGAGCTGTGCATAAACAAAGTCAGGAAGTGGTGGAGACAACGCTGCAAAGTTTCAGTACTGCACATGTGGATTGTCCTAGTCAAATCAAAGGAAGAAAGTAGATACCTGCTGGTGAGTTCTCAGTGATTTCAGCTCTGTAGCTGGTTCTCGTGAACACAGGCCTGTTGTCATTCTCATCCAGAATGGTGATAACCAAAAAGTCAGAGTCCTGGTTTTATTGAAACAAAAGATGAAAGAGTGAGAGAACATTAAACGTCTGCCTGAGCTGAGCTGTTATTTCTGCATTTCCCTCATCTAACTCCCCCCAGAGCCCAACCAGTTCCATGCAAGATGGTTTTTGTGGCTGTATGATCACATGTGTCCCAGATGAGACAGTTACAGAGGATCAGCTGAAACCCAGCTAGGTGCTTCAGAGAAAATGAAGTAAACATCATGTAAGCCCTTTAAAGATGAACCTTGTGCAGCCTTGCAGAACCGTGCTGCAGACTTGGTGGATAACCTGATGCATACCTTTGCAAGTTCAGTTTCTCACCTTTCTCTACACAGCCTTTTCTTAGCATACCTGCATATTGGCTTCCGTTTAGAAAACACACCACAAAGACGCCCCTGTATTAACTGCTTGCAAAGACTGTTCACACTTGGTTTCACTCTACTTGAATGTGTTTATTTTAACTTAATGAGATGAGTTCTGGTAAGAGAATCCATCGCTAAGGATCATTATTGCAGATGTTTTAATTATCTTGGTAAAGTAGAAAACATGGAAGCACCATGGTTCCTGGGAAGAGTCCTGGTTGTTTACAGGTAAAGGACAAAAAAAAACTTTTTGAAAATGACACATTTTCATACAAGATGTAGATTAAAATGTTTTAAACTGCTTAGCATGCTTAAAAGAATGAAAACTGCCGAGACATTCAGACTGTGGAAAGGGGGATTACCCTGCGAGCGATGCGGGGGTTCTCTGGATTGTCCTTCACAGTGATGGTTAGCGTGTACTCCGCCACCAACTCTCTATCCAGCGGTCTGTTCACCTGCACAACACCTGACTATGTGGGACAGAGATGAATCAGAGCTGCAGGCACATATCACTACATAAGTCAGGATGTGTCATTAGTAAGAAAACCACAGAGCAGACAGTTCAGGGTGCAAGTTGAAGTTTTGAAGAGCAGCTTGTTTAATGGGTTTAAATGTGGTAGAGAGTAACTGTGATGTGGAAGAAAAAGGAGACATGGTTTCAAAACTAATGACACTAATAAAATCTGAGGCGTGTGGCCTATTTGTCTTCAGCTCTCTGATTTAAAATGTTGTAAAGTCACTTTTAGATGCAACTACAGCCACAATTCTTTAAGGGTGTGTTCGTTTGAGAGGCTAGACGAAGTTCAGACTTAAATCTAATTCACAATCTGTGGCAAGGTTTGAAAATGTTCCCCGACGACTGAGCAGTCCAAAGAAGATAGACAGGTAACACTACGAGCTGTATTTGTAGAGAAAGGTGGTTCTTTGACTGGAGGGAGCAGGATGCACACCACACCTTTCAGATTTTCACTGATGAAACAATGAAAATGAAAACCTATGCTGGTTGTCCTTCCACTTGAAAATGATGTTAATTTGTGTTGGTCCATCACTTTAATCTGTACAAAATATTTCAAGGTCTGCGCTTGTCATGTGACAAAGCATGAAAACCTCAAGATGTATGAAAACTGCTGCAAGACGCTGGAAATGTTTCGATGTGGACGAAGAAACAGATTCATTTCTGCAAACAGCTGGGAGGCCATCTTGATCTGACTCTAGAGATCTAACTATGTTTATGGACTATTATGGGAATTTTTCGGGCGGTTCTGTAACAAACTTGCAGTCAGTGATATGTGGAAGTTTCCATGTTTATGTAAGAATAGTTGAAATAGTTACAGCTGGAACTTTCTGTTCTCTTTAGCTGATTACAGAAGGAGAGAGAGAATTAGGAAACATCTGTGCACATCTTTCTAATACTAGCTGTTCTCATCAACAAGCTGCATAATTTTAAGACTAACATGAAGGTGTGGCCCTCCTGTATCAGAGGAGAAGAGCGGACAAATGTGTCCAGCTTCAGAGTTTGTGGGTTTTTCTTACCGTGTCGTTGATGTAGAAGGCTCCGCCCAGGTTTCCGGCGGTGATGTTGTAAGTCAGAAGCGCGTTGCGTCCGCTATCTGCATCCCGAGCTTGAACTCTGGCCACGGAGGTGTGTATCGCCGCACCTTCACTCACACTGGTGTTGTAGGGCAAATTAAGGATGACGGGGTCGTTATCGTTGATGTCCAGAACGTAGACGCCCACCACCACCTGAGGACCAGAAACAGCAATGTTCAGGGAATATCAAGGGTTCATAGAAAATATTGTTTCACAAAGCTTATTAAGTAATACTTAGTAATAAATTCAGTTCTCCTCTCTAGTCATGTTTTGACATGACTATTTGTCCACTCTGCCTTGCAATCATTCTCCGACTCTCTCTGATTGTGAGAACATTTTTAGTCCACATCCTCTGATGGCTCCAGAGATTTTCTGTCACTCTCCTCTGCTGAAGTCATTCAGTCTTTTCATGTTTTTGGTTGCATGATTGAAAAACAGAATCTTCCCTTGTCTTTAGCCTTCAGTCACTTAAAGGTTACTGATGTTGTATTTGGTACTTATAGAGGTCATAGCTGTTCATAACCTTCACAAAATCCAAAATTTTAAACAGAAAGAACAGAATCTCCAGATAATGATGCAGCCACCACCGTGTTTGTGTATGTTATTCTTTTGCAAAACTTAATAGCTCCATTCAAAATAAAAAGAATACAGAAGATTCTCATCACACACAGAACAGAACCACTTGTTTCAAATTTCTAAAGCTCATTCTGTGTAGTTTTTGTCATCTTAAAGACAGATCTTTCTGTTTCTCTGAAACTCCTCCAACCACAGCGTTAGTAAAAAGATGTAATGAGGAGAAGTCGAGAAAAGCCAACAAGAAAAGCTGAACCTTCCTTCAGGTTCATCGGATTCATTACAGCTGATGACCTGTGTGACCTCACACAGACCGAATGCTGTAACTGACTCATCAAAGTTTTAATTTTATAGTGTGTACACTATAGAACCGTTTCTCATTTTATATTTCCCCCTACTATATCTATGGTTTTTCAGTTGAATTTTAAAAAGTGTGTGTATTATTGAACATAAAACAGCTGTGAAATTGTCTATAGTTGTTCAACCTCTGCCTTTCATCCACTTTACACAATGTTTGAAATTCATGTCTCATCTCCTGCTTCTCTGGCCTGGAAACAGTAAAAATACAGAGGAATGTTTTCCTACAGCAGTTTCATGAAAATAAAGGATATAGAAAGTATTTTGTCTACATTGTGGCGTTAGAATCTCTGCAAAAATTATTATAAAAATATTATAATACAGAAGTGATGCTTGTAAGTTCCCATTTATGGAAGAGGATGTGATGACAAAGTTGCGTCTGCTGCGCCGATGGCTGCTGACGTAAAGCGGCTCACCGAACTGTTGCGTGACGGCGTTCCCAGGTCCCGCGCCGTGACCGTGATGTTGTAGAAAGCTGTGGTCTCTCTGTCCAGCTCCACGTCCCTCCTCACCCGAAGCTCGCCCTCCACAGGAGAGATCATGAACTCATCTGATAGCGAGGCAGAGAAAACCTCAGAGGGGAACAGAAATGGTTTTATATGCTCAGAGTAAACAAACACTGACTCTGGTTATCTCCACCGGTGATGCTGTACTCCACTTTGCCGTTGAGACCGGAGTCTTCATCGCTTGCTCTGAGGGTGCACACCCGCGGGCCCAGCTGGCCCTCCGTCACCTCAAAGGGACCCTCATACTGTCTGGGGAAGGTTGGCGTCACGTCGTTCACGTCCAAGACGTTTACCAACACCTGGAAGCAGGAAGGAGACAGATTTCTATTCAAACCCTTACAAAGCAAGAGCTGGTGATGCTATAGAGGATAAAAAAATGATCATTACTGTTGTGCTAGATGTCAGGCGAAGAGCAGGTTTTGGACACTGGTCAGTAGCCGTGACAACCAATGCATAATGCCCCTTGCTGATCTCGTAGTCCAGCTCCTTCACAGCAGTTATTCTCCCCTGAACACACACACACACACACACACCCACACACACAGTTATTTGTTTGTTTTCTTGTTGTTATCCCTTCTATGACGGTGTAGACGCCTCACCGTGATGCTGTTGATGTTGAACGTCTGGATCAGGTTGCCCTGGGCGATTGCATACCGCAAGGTCCCATTCAGACCTTCATCTGGGTCAATGGCTGTTACCGTGGCGATGGTGGCCCCCACCGTGTCGGGTCCCTCGCTCAGCACCGTGACATACTCCTCCTCTGGAAACTCTGGGGCGTTGTCGTTCTCGTCCACGATTTGGATGTAGACGGTGGTAGAGGTCTGGAACGAAGACGTCAAAATTCATGTCACGTCAAGGTACAAAACACAAATATCAATTTTATATCCATAATTTGCTCCCAAAGCAATTCAAATTAAACCAGTTTAATTTAAATAAATGCAAAGTCAGTTGACTGTAAAAGGTAAACAACATTAAAGCATCAATATCTCCATCAACGTTTATCTAGAAAGGAAGAAACAAATTTAAACACAAACACACACATGCAGGAGAATTTATTACTGAAAATAAATAAACAAATAAATAAGAAGTCTACACAAAGTTACTAGAAGTAGATAAAAATAGTTCTGGGTCAGAAGATCTTTCTACAGTAAAAATAACAACAAACTCACAATTAAAGCTCCGTCATAACACCAGAATAGTAATTTGATGATGCTCTGATATCACTTTCATATAATTTTTGTAATTTTCAGTTACTGCTTGTCTCAAAATAAATAAAGAAATAAAAGTATGAATCAAATTCTAAATGAAGTCCTTCAGTAAGAACTGAAGGCTTAATTGAGTAAATGAAGCATAACTTCAATATGTTTAGAAGAAATTTTTTTTTTTTTATGTTTGTGGGAAAAAAGTTTGTTGAGTAAAAAAAAACCATTTTCATTTAGTGAAGGATTTCAATATGAAGTAAGCTGAAAGTGAAAGAAAAGTTTTAGTAACTTTCTGTTCAACCAGTTTGACGTGTTTATCCCCACGACCAAGGTGGGAACAAGGAAGTTCCTCTTTGCATTTAACTAAAAACAAAACACGGATATTATGTAATTAACAATTTTCATACAAATTCTTACGGGAATCAATTCAGAGAGAGTAGCTAGAAGATATTATTGAGGTGTAAAGTGAGAAACAAAGGTTGGAACATTGTTATTTTCCTACTTCTGAAAGGGACACTATAATTTGCCATTTTTCCACCAAGTGAACATTTTGGAGGAGACGGTTCTGTTGGCGGGACAAACACGCAGGTGGTTTTTAGAACTCTGGAAGATTAAAATCAGGCTTTGAAACAGAATTTTATGATATTTCATTTGTAGTACATCAAAGCACAGTTAATAAAAACCACAGTATGTTAAGACCATAAAACATGTGCTTTGAGTAAAGGCTGTGAGGAAAACCAACACACAAGAGCCAATAAGCCACCTCTGCTTCTTTATGAGTTTGTTCTTCAGTCTTAAAAAACGTTGTACTTTGAATCTCTGGTGCAATGTGTTTTATGTGCAAATCTTTGTTTTTAAGATGTTATTTCATCATAAGATGGTCACTGCTGCGGATTTCACTGTTTGGTAATGCAAAGTTTTGAAATTGTGGTTGTTTTGTACCCAACAGTGTCTGCCCTGGGTCATTTCAGACAAGTTAAGTTACTATAAACTAATCACAATTTACTAAAAGCAAAAAAACAACACCAACAAAAAACAGGTTAATTGACCCTGATATAAATAATACAAGCAGCAGGTCACTCGGGTATTTTAGCTTGTTCACTGGTCATCATGTGTCCTAATTGTTTGAAGTGGACTGGGCCAAACTGGTTTAGATTATTAAACTCCATTCTGATTGATTTGCTGGATCATCTTCTGGAGGATCTTACCTCTGATAGTTACTGGACTATCTGACCAGACCATGAAAAAGTTCTCTATACCAAGCAGACTTGGAATAAGGAACATTTTATTTTTTCAAAGCTTGTTCAAACAACTGCATGCAGAAATGTATTACCCTAATCCTTACTTTCTCAACCAATGACAGACGCACCACTGGTGGCAGCTGAGCTGCTTTTATTGGCATTCAGGGGAAATATTAAGATAATAAAAGTGAAGCGATTACTTATGGTACCAAGATAACAAGTCAAAGGATGACTTGTTAAAACACATTGACCTTTGTTTGTTTTGTTTTTTTAGAAATACTGCCAAAGAGAAGTGCAGCAAGAAACATTTTAGGAACTTCTAAAATGACCTGAGTTGGGCAGCAGGGAACCAGAGACGAGGGCTCGTGACTGCATGGGGAACAGTTGAACCAGATGTTTACATACACAGAATAGACAGACCACATATGACCAAATACTGAAGAAATGTATATATAAATAAACCCTTGACATATTCTCCTTATTATTTAACAAACAGGAATAATTTTGGTAATTTTAACTGATCCAAGACAGGAGAATTTTAGTCTGATTTAACTTCAGACCGGGTGGTAAAAAACTGTCTTTTTATGTGGTGTATGTAAACTTTTGGTTTCAACATAAACTTGGATTTGGGAATGATGAGGTCAGAAATGTTTATTTCTTTTTAAATGTTGCCCAAGATGATCAACAAACGGTGAATATTTCATACACAGTAGAAGATGTTGATACCATAAAACACAGCCGTACTTTCCTGAACGGACAGAATACGGTGAAGGTTGACTGCTTAAAATAGAGCCAAGTATGTAGAAGTAGTTAAACGGTGAAAAGTGTTTGTAGAAAAGTGAAGGAAATCAACAGTCTTAATGCCTGCAGCATTCACAATTATAGTTTATTAGTATTTTGTAAACAAAATACATCATAGCAACTTATTCATTAAAAAATTATGTGAAAGGTTTGAAGAGATAGAAATAGTTTTTTGTTCGTATGTTTGTTTTACTGCAGCCATGTTGGACTTTTAGGACCTTCTGCGTTTACCACTTGGAGTTCTGACTTTAGAAAATGATTGATTTCATTCTTAAAGATGAAATTTAAACATTTCAGCTTCTAGGTGGTGATTGAAAGGGACATTCTTTTGTTGTTTATATGACAAAACAAACATATAAAATATTATTTTTATGGGCATCAGAGTAAAGGGGACTGAACAGTGGGAGATCATTTATTTACCAACATACATTGAATCTTGAGGTTAATGTGCTAAGGTTGAATAAGTTATGAATAGAATCATTTTAAATAATTTTAGATGATTATTGAAGTATATTTAGCATATGTAGATGTTTTATCCTTATTTTTTTCTGACGTTGTGCTGGCCTGAACTTCAGGAGGTCGGAGCTAACAGTCAGAGAAGGGGCGTGGCTTAACCACTCCTCGTACCGATCTAGAGACCGCCCCTTTCTGCGCGACTCTTCATTTTACTACGAGTGAAACGAGAACAGACGGAGAGTAAAGAGGTCCAACAGCTGAGCACATTCTGCACTTCTGCTTCGTTTTTGTTTTTAAAGTCCTGCCGGCCATGGAGAGGCGACGGACATCCGTTTGTAGGAGAAAACCCATGTTTTGGCTCGCCTGTTTTCTGTTTGCTGTTGCTGAAGGTAAGCGCGTAAATCCCGCTGACATCTGACACTTTTAATACTTTCTAAACACCCCGCGGGTGTGAGGACTTGTTGTCACATTTAAGCTGTGAGGATTTATGACATTTTCCATTATTTGATTATGGAAACTTAACAGAAGTTTTAATGTGTTTAGTAGTATCTCTACCCAGATGGTGTTATAATGCTGTGACAGCTCCAGCCTGGTGTAATTTAACCACCTACTTTCCTCTGAAGCTTTTTTTTTTTTTTTTTTTTTTTTTTTTTACAAACAGCTGCGCAACATCACAGTTTATGCTGAAGTGCTTCTGTAAAAAACTCTGAGGTGAAAACATTTTCCACATTTCTCGGGTTGCTGCTGTTGTTTTGAGACGGAACATCTGGCGTGGAGCGGCTTTAAACGCTCCTCCCTGTGGGGAACCAACCGAAACACGTGCAGCACTTTGGAGCGACCTTTGTTTCTTTTCTTTTCTTTTTATAGATCTACATATCTAGAAATAAAGGGAAAGGAGAAAGGCTGGCCCTAGTGAGCAGCGGTTTTCTGCATATTTGGCTTGAGGAGAGAGCAGAGCAGCTGGTGCCTCAGCAGGCGCTGTTATCACTCCCAGGCTCCACGGATAAGTCTATTTAGATATGCAAACTCAGAGGAGATGATTCCTTAAAACACCTTAAATATGGATAAAATTATCTAAAAGTACCAAAGGGTTGCTAAACTCACACTGGGACACATTTAGGGTTCAGAAGTGAGTGGGTGATCTTGACTGCCTCATCGTTAACAGTAATTTCATTTAATTCCTGCAAACAAACAATTTGTGTGCTAGTTTATTTTTAAATAGAAATAATAACTAAAGTGCTCAAAATGTTGTTTTTTAAATTTTATGACCTTTTTTAAAACCATATTTCCATTAATCACTGAGCCAATATTTCCCTATGGGACTCCTGGGTAAAATGGGCTCCAGGCTGCAGAATGGTTTGTTGTTAATGTTTGAAAAGTAGAATTCACATACATCCTAGACTTGCTGCTCAATTTCAATTTATTTTCTTACTACCAGTTTATGACTCAAAAAACAGAATTACAAACTACTAAAACTGATTATATTTAGCTTCTGTCTGGACCAGTTGACATGTGCTGATCATGTTGGCTCTTTGTCACTGTTTGGTTATTTCCACTGCATCGACCTTGAGGGAATCCGTCCCCAACAGTAGTTCCTATCTGTTTGCATAGGAACTACTGGTTCCTTATTTGTCTTAGAATAAAGGATAAAATTTAGATACCGTGCTAATGAATTGTGCCAATATTAATTAATATGCAGTGTCCTAATCAAATAAATGAATAAAAACTAGATGGCGTTGTGTCACTATGGATCTTGGTAATTGCTGAATCTACGCCCGAAGCTCCAGAAACTTGAACATCTTGGTAGGATTGTTGTCTGTCTGTGTAATCTTTTCAGAAATTGGAAGTGGGCGTGGTGAGACTCGTGATGCATGTTGGAGTAGGCGGGCCTTGTTCAGATTTCCCACGAGTTCTGTGCTGGATTTTTTTTTTGTTGTGAAAAATAAAAATTTCCTGACCTTGTGGAAACCAACAGTTTCTCAAAAAACATTTATTTTGACATAAGGAAGGAAGTAGTTTCTGACTCGCCCGGTTGTGTTGGCAAAATTGGCTAATAGACTTCTCAACAGGTTGGCAAACCTCTAAAAAAACTTCAGATACTTCTAAATCTTAGCAGTGTTAAAAACGTTAAGGATTTGTGACCAAAGTTGAAATTTGATTCCAACCTTAACTGGAGAATCCTGCAGATATTGTTTGAAATACTGTTTTGAGTCACGAAACGTTACATTTGTGGAAAAAGTACTTCAGTTTTCTTTTTTGGCATTAGAAGTTTAGGTCTGATTATTTCTTTCAAACAAAGTTTCTCTGCTTGTGAAAAGTATAAATGGGAGTTTTTAGTTTGTCAGGAAATAAAATCTAAAATCTAATTTTGGTCAAATATTGCACCTTACAACACTGGTACCAAAAAATCAGTAACTTTTAATGTGCCTCTTTAAAAGTCATTTGTATTGTAAGGACTCCAAAACATTCGCCCAAACATGCAGTCTCTTTTTCTGAGAGGCTCCATTAAGACATAACAAGAAACACCCCGTTTCTGTGATCTCCTCTTTGTTGGGGAGTTTCCTTCATTTTAAGGCAATGATGAAAACAGTCGCTGTGCCTCTGCCAGTAATGGATTTCCACTCTGCAAGACCTGAGAGAAAGCCAGCTGCAATCAGAGGCTCTTTTCCTCCCAGATAAGCATTTAGCTTCTTGTTGTGGACAATGGCAGAGAAAAAAAAAGGACTCGATGAAGAACATACAATGTACGGAGGTCCAAACATGCCACAATTTGAGAAGTAAATAGAGTAAATCATTACATGGTAACTGAAGTGTGTAAATAATTAATTTAAGTAGTCTATTAATAGTAATTGTCATTAATAATATTTTATTAATAAAAACCACTAAAATATAAACATTTTAATCCTTGGATCACTAATGTTCTGGTTAAGATAATTGGTCTGAAGGAGACTTACGGTGCAGGTTAACCAATCAGAAGCTGGGCTCCATTTAAAGAGCCACAGTGACTGTTTGAAATATTTCACACGGCAAAATAATTTCAGTTTATTTATTTAAATTGGTTCATTTCCAGTTTAATTTAATAATGAGTAATATTAGTGATTATTTTTGATCATTTTTACATTTTAGTAAAATGATCAAACCACTCTTTCTCACATTTCTAAAATAATTGACTACATTCTGAAAAATGCTAAATAGTAAGAGGTAAAAGTTTGACCTAATAAGATTTAATTATTTTCAAATAATTTTAATTATAACAAATATATTGAGGAAAGGATTTTGTAAATTGTGGCCTGTTTGACACTCCAAATGAATGGAACCAATTTTTTGGTCTGACTCTTATTTTGTAAGTAATTAAATGTTAAATTATTAAGACATGGATGCTTTCATACATTATACATAACATCAAATTATTTTTAGTTTAGTTTTAATTCAAGAATATTCATTACATAGTGACACTTTCAGCACTCCATATATTACAAAACCACTCTTAGGTTCTTTACCGCTGTGCTTTCCTGTCCTGCTGCAGTTCATGTTGTGGACACATCGATTCTGAGCTAAATGAGTTCATCTGTATTCGGGAGCAGGTTTCCGTAATCAATCTCATTGACGATAATCTGCCTGCAGAGCGAGGGAGGAAGCTGGTGAATGATTGTGCAACAGTTGTGTGGGCATATCCTGCATGTGCTGCATTAGTAATAAGGAGAGTGGAGGCGGGGACACTTCTATTGTTTTGGGAGTTTTTCGCCTGCGATCAACTTTAAAGGTCTGCATATTTGTCACGTGCAGCGATTTCTGTCTTGATGTTACCACCAGTGACCTCCACGCTGCTGGGAACACGTTGTCCCCCATGTGGGTGATTTTTCTCAGCAGCCCAGGGTCACGGCATTAACCACAACATTAGAGCCTTGACTGTTCAAGAACAACATGAAAAAACTATCTTTGGTCATCTGTGGTGAGATGTCATAGTGATAACCAAAGATACACAAAAACATGATCTAATTTCTTTAGTTTTTAAAAAACCCTATTATTCCTACTTCCTCTCAATCATAAAACACAACAATTATTACAGCTGTAATGTTTTAAACATTTAATCTCAATTAATTTCAATAGTTTATTTATTTATCATCAGTTCACAGCAAATGTAATCACAGATCCAGTTTATGATATTTGGCATAATTAATCTTTATAAATTCCACTAAGGGTGTACGTAGTTGTTTTGTATTGCACTTAAATTCAATTCCTAATTCCACCTGATAAAAGTTATCCAGTAAGAGTCACTGATTTTGTGGCAGTCTCTCTTCCTCAGGAAGCACATGGCGCCAGTAGAGCGTAACAACACTTTTTTAGCAAGTAGAAAACCACAGATTCATATATTTGTTTTTTTGACACACAGAATAAACAAACAACAAAAAACATCACTAGTAATGTTAGTGTAGATTTGATTTTTCATTTTAGATTTCTGCCATCACCTTTAAAAGCTGCTGATTTTAGTTACTGAGGTGTTACTGCTCGTCAGAATAAAGCCACCTGATTGGTTGCATTTCTGCAGTTGTGGTATTATGATTATCCATATTTTGCAGTACTGAAAATGTTTTCCCTCGAAGCAGTTTGTTTTGTTTTTTTGTACAAGTGGGACAGCTCCATGGGAAGTGATTGGTGGCTTTGGATTGGCTGCTTTGCAGACGTCAGCCAACAGTGTCAAGTAGATTAATGCCGAGAAATTTCAGCTTCCTTTTTAATATTTTAGACAAAATCTGCAAATACATACATATAGCTCCAAAAATAATTTGGAGCTATATTAAAAAGAAAAATCTATAAACAGATGAATCTGCAAATACTGAACCACAGATAGATACGAGTCTAATGTATGATTTGAGGGAAAGCACCCAAAAATCACCTCCTGTCCTGGTTTTCAGATTGCTTTACTGACGATGGAAAATAAGTAACCTTAGGCAGATGTTGAGCTTTTCTGAACACGACCTGCTGACAGTTAACCACTTCCTACTGTGACTAAGATTCAAACACTTCCTGTTGCTGATCCCCTTTTTACTGTCATACCAGAAGCTTCTACCAGAACTCCTTCTGCTCTTTGTTCACGGAGCCGACACTCCTTCTGGTTTTTCTGACATCCTATGATGGGAAAGATCTGGGAATTAGTGCAATATGGTTGCGTTGGAGTAATTTGGAACATTTTGGAGAGATGAATATCCTTAGATGAGTCAGATATCAAACGCTTCAACTTTGAGAGTGAGAAAGCTGTCAGTGGCAACAGGTGTCAGCCAAACAAAGACGGCCTGTTCCTGGGGCCCCCAGGGGATCACAGGAGCAGAAATCTAGATATGAGAGAGCCAACAACAAATCTGTCAGAAACATTCTCCCTGTAGATATCAATTAGCTTGCTGTGTGTTTATACGTTCTGGCGGATCAGAACAGTCCTGAGGTTGGTACGGGTAAACTACATTCACTTGGCATCTTCACAGCCTCCCTCCAAACACCTCCCCACAAAAGCCCCGTCTTGTTGGAGTGATATCTCTGAAACACAATCTGTCTGAACCTGTGACCCTCTAATCTGAACCCATTTCAACCAGAAACTCAACCCTTATGTAAATCAGGCGAGAAAAGGCAGCCGGGTTTGTGCGGAAGGCGGGGTGGGTGTGAAACAGAAGAGACGCCCCATTGTCCCGCAGAGCAGACAGGAACAGCCAGAGGATACCAGTTTCACCTTAATCACCCTCAACGCTCTTCCTATTGCTTCTCCTTGCACACAATAGCGATTGTAAAATTCAGCTGCCTGACAGGAAAATACTGCGTGGCACACAGGATGCACACTTGACGTGTATACACACATTCACGGATAATCAAAGAGCAAAGGTTGCAGCATATTAAGCTACTGTACTTCCTTCCCAGCTGATTGTTAACGAAACATTTTAAACTGCGTTTAAACAAGCTGCTGTGTTTCCTGATTTAAGCCCAAACCCCAGAATGCTTTCCATGGTTGGAGCCTGTGTGTATTCTCTGAAACTTAAACGCACCGCTTTCATGACCAAAGTCTAGTTAAATCCCAGGAAGTTGCTGAAACAGCTGTCTTGCCGAGCAAACTTTCAGACATGTTGCAATACGTCCCATGTATGCAGATTTTGGAAACACTTTAAATAAACAGTAAAAGAAGCAACATTCTAACTAACATGTATGTTTATGTGATTAAAACAAAGTAGTGAACAATTATACTCTCTTTTAAACATTTCCTACAAATCTGCAACAGACTGGTGACCTGTGCAGGGGGTACACCGCCTCTCGCCCGAAACATTCGCTGGACATTGGCACCACCACCACTCCTGACCCCAGTAGGGAGAAGGGTGTAAAGAAAATGGATGGATGGATTTTCTACAAAATGAAATCAAGAATTTACATCTCTCCTTTCATCTGATGCCACTGAGTAATAAGTTTATCCAGTTGCCTTCAGAAGTCCCACAGGTCGTAAGTCCAGCTTTGTTTGTTGGAGGATATTAGAGAACAAACAGCAGGAAGGGGAACCTGTGGACCCCATGCAGGTTTTATGTAAAAGTGGTGAGAAGAAAGCCATTAGAAATTCTGTTTAAAGTTTGAAAGGACCATGTTGGGGATAGTAAAAATGTGGAAGAATGTGTTCAGGCCTTCTCATCAACTCATTGAAGCATGGTAGTGGCAGCAGCATTCTATGGGGATGCTTTTCTTTGTGATGGACAGAGAATCTGGTCAGAGTTGGAGGGAAGGGATGGAGTTAAACAAGATGACCCTGGAAGAAAACTTCTGACTGGAGCAGTCAGCTGATTCTAGCAGAGGTACAATGAAAGGCAATTTATGTGTTAGAGTGGCCCAGTCAAAGTCCAGACCTAAATCCAAACGAAAATCTGTTTCAAGACTTGAAACTGTATGCTCTTCATCCAATCTTACTCAGCTTGATGTGTCTTGTTGAAATTAAAAATGTGGAAGAGTGCACGTTCATGCCACACTTTTTAGATTTTTATGTGTGAAAGTTTTGAAAAGTCTGGTGGAGTGAGATAATTCATAATGGACGGTGCAGGTAAGACTGCAGTAACTGTAAAAAAATCAGATTTTAGCTGTGAGGAGAGAAGACAGGGGACGTTTTCAGGAGCCGAAGAAACTCAGGAAGGAGGTCAACTCCTCGAACTCACCACTGGCCGCTCTCCTCCCTCCACATCTCCATATTCAGACACTTACTGTAACTTGTGTCTTAAACTGTTACTATTCCTCGTACTTCTCTATTGACGCTGCTCGCCCCCTCACTTTCTTGTAATTGGCTCATACACACTTCCACACACTCTTTCTGTCCTCTTGCAGCACATAGCAATTTTGAATGCTGCAGCGACTCTAGACTGCTGCAGACACAGTCAGGGTTGCTCTGTTGGTTCTTTACACTGGCTATTAGTCATGTATTTCACTGAGATATTCAAGACGTTCCAGAGTGGTTGAGTGTCCGTCCAGGTGTCAGACTGCAGCTTCGGTCAGACATTTATTTTGTTTCAGCAAAATAAAGTCGTGTTCATGAAAACACACAACCTCTAATGCATTTTACTGCACATATAAAGAAGTTAAAACAGGATGTGGTTAAAAACAGAACTCATGAGTGAGACAGGTACAATATGCAAGAGGGGCTCCCAGCTGTCATGCACTTCCTGATGTTTGAAAATACAAATATGTGCAGATAAACTCCTATTGCATCACAACACCACAACAACCCAACTTGCTCACTAGCGCTATATGGTAACATCATTCCACTGTATTACTTTCATTGGTATCACATACTAAATGAGAAACTTTGGCTCCAGAGGAGCTCAGTGTTTGTTTTAGTCAGCAGACGCTGTACAGTTTCAAACTGCGGCTTGAAGCCACAAAATCAAGAAAACAAACTGTGCTGACCCAAAGTCAGGAAAAAACGCAAAAGCAGCAGAATCTGGTCATGAAATGCCGAGCTTTGACTCTGGATCACTGCACAGTGAAACATTCTGGGTTATTTTCATAACCCATTTTCTGTGTAGAAGATGTTGGGTTAGTTTGACCAAATGTTGGGTCAAAAATCATAACTCAAGAGTTGGGCCAGAAATTTACTCTGCAGACTGAATAATTCTGTTGGATCAGGGGTTGGATATATTCAGATTGTTTTTAATCTTGTTTTTATATGGTGAAATGTAAAAAAAATAAATTGTTTTTAATCCAGATATAGTGGTATAATAACCCTTGTGTCAGGTTATGAGTTTTAACCCAACCTTTGGTTGCCATAACCCAGCGTTGGGTCGGTCCATATTTGGGTTGTTTTTAACCAAGCAGTTTTTGCAGCATGCCAGGATTACTAGTTGCTACAGGGGTTTATTTGTGGTGATATGTCTGTGACATGTTGGGGTATTAGGCATAAATATCATCTACCAAATAAAGATGTGATTAGAATAGAGTTTTACTTCTTCATTTTTTAGCTGAACCTGATCTGTTAAATCCAGACAGTTGAGACAAGAAGAGTAAACAACTGAATGTTTAGTCCTGGTTCAAAAGGATATTTAGCAGTATCTATATTACAAACTATGAAGACTATTATTTCATATTCCAACAGTTTTCAGTAGGGGTTTAAATTTAAGGGATGGCATAGTAACTCTAATTTTTAATACCTGCACACCCAAAAATAGATTCTCGTTTTTTGCTACCGCTGCTGTTTGGATTGATGAAAGCATCAGTGAATGCTGTTGATGTTACAAAATATGACAACTCTTGTATTTTGTCTACAACTTTCAATCAGTTTCCTACAGAGAACCAAAACACTGCATCACATATGATGAAATGTGATTGAGGCTTCTTCAAAGCTGGCTTGTAGGCTAGCTAGACGACGTTTTGTTAGCTAAGAGGAGTATTCAAAAACGTCTTCCTTTCTTATTTCAAAATAAGATTTTTACACTTCCATGATGTGAAAAGGCTTCTTTCCCCTGACATATTTCATGCTTTTGGTTTTGGTCCTACTTTATTTCAGATCAACAAATTTTGTCACAAGACAAAGATAATTTAAAAGCTAATTTAATTTTTAAATGATTATATAACTTGAAATGGAGCGTTTAGTTGCTGAATCTGCAGAGTCAAGAAACCACTTAAATAGAATCTATCCAACAAAACATATTTGGTCTCAAACAGCAAGGAATGTTTCTCCTAAAAGAAAATGTAGAACTGATGGGAGGATACAGCTATTATTCAGTCTGGTCCAGTTCACATTGGCCCAAAAACTCTGAATCATAACAAAGACTTTTGGAAAAACATTCTGTTGACTGATGAGGAACACGTAGATGGTGTCTAAAGTTCACAGACTCTTTTGGGTTCATGGGTCATTTAGTTTCTTACATGCAGCCAAAATTGTTTGATTTCCTTTTTCTCAACATGTTGAAACTGCTTTCACTTTTCTCTGATATTTAAATTCATTCCTGTGGCATAAGATCTTGTTACAATCGTCCCTGTTGAAGTGTATTTGGATGTTCTTTCTGGCTCTTTCAGTTTTGTGATCTAAAGTTTCTCAGACTCCTGATGGTTATCTTAATCTTTTTTTTTTCCCTTTTCAACTGCCAATACACCAGCAAAAAACATCCCACCAACAACAGCAGAATATAAAAAATAAAATAACTGCAGGCCTAAAATACCCTTAACAAAATGTGACTTTTTGTTTTTCCTGCAGTTATTCTTCGTCATCTTTAATCTATAAATATTGGGGAGTTTTTTCCCCTTCCTGTCAGGTTTTTTTTTCCCACTGCACACAAACACCTTCTTTCTTTCACAATCATTTGCCAATTTTAGACTTCAGCCCGAATACATAAGAGAACCTTGAAAAAGTAATTATAGGACCTCAACTCTTTCACATTTGTTCATGCTAAAAATGCAATAATCAATAAATTCTGTTAGGATTTTTGGTGATAGACCTAAAAATACTTTATAGTTTGTAGTTTGCAACAAGCCATATAAGTGACAAACATATGGAAATACTTTGGTCAGATGAGATAACATGCAAAGTCAGCAAGAACTGAACTCATTATGTTGGTGAAACATGATGTTTTTCAGCATCAACAGGGAAGCTGGTTTGTATGGAGCTCTGCATCCAATCAGACTGAGCTTCACGTGTTTGGCAAATAAAAGTCTCACAATGTTTAAAGCTGCATAGAAGAAAAACCAAAGAAACTTCAAAGTGTAAAACAAATGTTTAAGTTTTCTTAGAAATTACAACTATCTCCTACTTTGAGCATTTCTGGTGTGCAAAATTTTAATAAAATACATTGACAGAATGTGAAAAAATAATCATATAAAGTCAGTTTCTCCTTCCTTTTCTGTTCTGTGTGTCTCAGTTTTCACCTAAACAGAGACACAGGACAGACAGCTGCGCTGTAAACATTCATACCTGAACTTAGGATGGTCAGTTAACCCAGACATTGTTTGGATGTTGGGGAGAACCAGAACAGCCAGAATAACTCACAGAGTTCATACTACTCATATCGGATCAAAGCAACAGTGACAACTCTCCCACATCCAGCTTTGAAATAAATCTATCTTTTTTTAATTATGTACAATTTAACCGTTATTTTAACAGGAAGTATAACTAGACTCATCTGTCTTTGTCTTCTCTCTCCAGCGAAAGTGGCTTCAACCCACTCCAGCTCCCCACTGACCGTGTCCGCTGTCCACCGGTACTACACCTGTCCAGAGGGGGTGACTGCCAAGCTGGTTTGCAACCAGAAAATTTCCAACATACATCCGGATGAGCACGTAAGGGACCACTGGCTCTTCACGCCCCACTCCGACCAGCACTGTATAGACAAGAAAACCCCACGCGATGTCGCCCACAAACACCTCAACTCGCATCTTGGAGTGGAGATGAACCATACGAAAGACAGCATGTGGGTGATTCTCAGGAATGTGACCTACGCCGACCAGGGCCGCTACTGCTGCATAGCCCTGGGCTTAAAGGACGATTCCAAACATCAGACAGTCCAGGAGAAAACCCACAGCCACATTATTCTTCAAGTTACACCAAGTAAGCAGAGCAAGCAGGCTGGACGTACAATTTAAAATGACTCAGGGTCTTACAAGTTTTATCTCATCCCGGCTCCAGACTTTTTATCTGCTTATAGTCTAATGAACTGTTTGATGTATAGTAGAGAAAAGTGGCCCAAGCACTCATTCTTGTGAATATTTTATTTTTTTAGAGAGAGATGGGGCGACCGGCTGCACATTCTGGGATCCCACACCTCCGCCAGGTATGAAACCAACTCAGGCCTTTAGAAGCAGAATATGACTGTAAAGTTACTCTAATTTTAAATTCTTTCTTTTCCTTCAGCAGCCTCGGTGCCTGTGGCTTTGGCCTTAGCTGCTTGCATTCTGGCTCTTCTGTCGCTGCCTCTTATTCTGGTCCTGGTCTACAAACAACGAGAGAATTCCCGGTCAAACAGACGTATGTACTGCACTGCAATGCACTGCTGTGAAACATTATTTGTCTTCTTACAGAATTCTTGTCTTTGCTTTCTGGCACCCTTGTTTCCAGGACATATTATATATTATTAAAGAAAAACATTCTCAAACCTGCCTGCACCAATGTGAAAAAGTAGCTTTTACTCCTGGAGGGAACAAATACCACGAAGCTTCTGGGAATGTTTTCTACATCCCTGTGGAAGAAAAGTTTGGAAGGTTTATGTTCATAAACAATTTTTTTAGGGTTATGCATGATGTGTTGTATTAAGTCGTTAAGCCTACTTCATGTTGTCAGACAGATTCTATTCATGTGATTTCATAATTCTCCTGTCTGGTTGGTAGAGCTGAAATCACCATTAAATCATCGTTAGAAAAGGTGAGGAGTTGTACTTTCACGTTGGGTCAGGTTGGTTTGGATTGAATCTCTTTCACCTAATAAATAAAAAAAATCAGATTTTTAACATTTAACTGTGCCAAAAACTTCAAAGCATAAGACTTCTGTAAGTTGGTCAGCAAATATTCACAACAGAACACAAACTCAGAACACGTCTATATGTTTTAATGCCGGGTTTCCCAAAGTGTGACACGTTTCCTGTGGCTGTGGTGGATTAACTCTAGTTCACACAGTAGGAAGCACATTCACTCTGCTGTGCTTCAGTTCAGTCACAAAGGCTCATTTCCTGTTTCCTCTCTCCCAGGTGGACAGGAGCTGGTGCGGATGGACAGGTACGTTTTCCCACAGCCAGCTGATCTCAGAGCATCGAAACAAAGTCGCTCCTCAGAACAGGCGCTCGCCGTTTCATTCCTTTGGCATTTTTGTGGCCAATCTTTTGGGGTTTTGTACAGTGTGTGTTCATTTTTGTACTTTAACAACCGATGATGATCTTTGGTTAATTATTGTTTACCACAAGGAAATATGGTGACGTGACTCCAGTAAATATCCTGCATCAGTGGGTGCTCTCTTAAGGGTTATTCTGGTTCTGTATCTGAGTAATCAGAACAGCAATCAAAAGAAATGGGGGGTTAATATAAATTCATAAGAAGGGAATGTATCACTAAATTAAAGCTTAAATTATATTTGAGTAGTTGTAAAATAATGTATTTGCTACATTGGAAGATAATCTGAAATACAATGTTTGGGTCCATGGAGGAGCAAAAGTGGTAGGATTATAAAAGCACGTACCGGTACATGAAAACACCACAATGTTGTCATGACAACACGTATTGGTGAACTGGTCATTTTAACAGAGTGCTCTTCTTTGATCAGAATAATGAAGTTCTATTAGGATAATTTTACAGGAATTACATTTCTGGAGTGTGTGTGGATTATTTGGGGCATTGTTTCGTCATTTATTATTCACTCATTTATTTACTTCAAAGTGACAAAAATTTGGGCCTCTGTCCTGAGGAACAGATGAGTTTTGAAACAGAAACAGAGCTGTGAGTCACTCTGTGGTTTCTTACAAACTTCTCCTTCTTGTGTGTTTAGTGAAGCTCAGGGCCAAGAGAATCCAGTGTTTCTGGGCGGATCCCCGCAGATAAAGACCCGGACTGTTTCTCAGATCCTGACCCGTCAGCCCTCTGAGACCAGTCGCCACTTACTGTCGGACCCGGGAACGCCCCTCTCTCCTCCCACACATGGCAACGTTTTCTTCCCATCCGAAGGTAGGAACAGAAGGAATCTGTGCCTTCATATTGTGACTGCAGTTGAAAAGAAAAACCAAGTCTGTTTGGAGATAAAAGAAAATGTAACAGACTTTTGGAGTAATAGTTTGTTGAATCATTTTTTGATTCTGCATCCAGTCTTCTTTGGTGGAACTCCATCAGCATCCCACGTCTTGGCTTGGTGACGTTTACCCACTTTGTCCAGCTGAAGTTTTCTAAATCTACTAGATTGTGAGGCAATTTGTGGCCCAACAGTCCAGCTTTGGTTAATCCAACCACAACACAAGATTTTTAGAGATGTTGTGATTTTTTTGACCCTCCTCCTTTGTCTGACATATGGCAGTGTTACAGGCTCTCAGCATGCTGGCAGCCTCCCTGACCCTGACTCATGTAAGACAAACCTTTACTTCTATAATGCAGTAGATATCTTGTGCCCTTCTCCTGACTGATACTTTTGGAAAGTAAATTTTTTGGAAACTGAATGAAAAACGAGATTTTAAATACCTAAATGATGAAAAGGACTAAATGTGAGGAAACTCCTGCTGAACCTTATTTCAGGTTAAACAGGTGTGAACTGGACAGCCCTGAAATGGATCAATAGGAGCCTCAGAAGGTATTAGTTTATACATTTATGCATAAATCCTCCCAAACAGATTTTTTTGTTTTTCAGGTGTGTACAGGATGTATGATGGATTAAAGGAAAGAAAGATCATCTAGTTTTGTTTACATTACAAAATACAATCATTTTAAAATGATTGGTGTTCTTATTGCAAGTATTATAATTGTACACACATATGACGCTTCCTCCAAATGTATTTTGTCAATTTTTGCTCATTAATCCTTAATAAATATTGTAAAAGGGTTTTAAAAGGAGAAAAATCGAGCAGCACTCTCTGAAAGTCTTTAAGTTCCTTGCAGAAAAGTTTAAGCTTGCAATGTAAAGCATAGATCTGGTTTCAGGTTGATTTAAACTCTAGGTTTTCTAGGTCAAGAACTCTGGCTGAGTCATAAATGACTTTCAGAGTTAACCAGCAGACTGCCCCGCAGGATCTAATCTCATCTTTTAGCTCATCTGCCAGACCTGACACAGTTTACCTTCAGCTCTGAATCAACTGTTGAGTCAGTCATTGACTGAATCCTCTCTACTGAATCCTCTACTGAATCCTCTACTGAATCCTCGCTGCCATGCTGAGTTTTATTGAGAAAAAACAATGAAAGATTGCTTTAATGATTACATATTCTTTTAGGCTAAATTCTTTTTTGAAAAGTTGGGCAAACTTGGCATTTTCTTTAAAGAAAACTCCACACTGTCTTCTCACTGAACTGCAGAGTTCTGCTGGTTCTTGTCTTTCTGTTGGACCTTCAAATTTTTCATTTTGGCCAAACTGAGGCGACTCAAGAACCACAGATCCAATCAGGCTCCATCAGTTCAGTTCTCACTGTCATAAATGACTGGAACACTAAATAAGAGAACCGTATCATTTAGTTAATCTGTTAAAAACCAATATTTTGTTCTACGTGATGCAGTGAGGAAATAATTTGTGTGTCTCAAGGTTTTCAAATTCACTTCTTACTCAAGCTATTAACATCTGTGCTTGCAGCATCGTGTGAAAGTATTGCACAAGGTAATGACTCGGAAAGTTTAAATTTCAAAATCTAGAGTCTGATGCAATCCAGTACAACTATGACTCCATCCATATCAGCTGAAAGATTCTGTCTTGCAAAAATACATGTTCACGTAAACCATCCTGGCAGATGCTGATAAAGCTGACAGGTTTAACTTGTCTGTTACATCTACTGTCTACTCAGTTTTCAGCCCAACATCCTCTTCTGCTGCTTTTCCTTGACCGAACGTAGAACATCAAACCTTCGGAAAGTGGAAGAGTTTCCATTCCAGCTGTTTTTTTAAATCTACGGGCAGCTGGGCAGACATTCCTGGCATTCTCAGGTGGATTATTGAACTGCCTTGAAGAAATATCTCAGCAGATGAAAAATTTGCTCTAAAGCTGTTCTACAGCAATTCAAAAATAATTCCAACCAGTTTAGAGGTCTGTGACCCACATTGTTGCTCTTATTGGTGACGAGCCAGTTTACCAAACGACGGCCAAAACAAACAGGCTCTGCATTACTTTAACTGATTTGCAACTCCTGATTTAATATCAATGTTCCTTTTTAAAATGACAAATAACTACAGACTACAAAACACCTCTGAAGGTGTTCTGTGGTTTGTGGTACAGAGATGTTAGTAGCAGATCAAAGCCATGGAAAGTTGGGATCCATTATGGATTAGACTCGTTTGATCAGCACATCCCATAGATTCTCATTTAGATATTGTAACGAGTGATAAATTCAGTTTGCTTTAAGCACATCCTGAAGTTTTGGCCTGGCTAAAATTTCTCCTTCATGTAGCAGAACTACATGAAAGCTTGTAGGTTATTTAGCTTTTTACTGCAACAGGAAAGGTTCAAATATTTTTAATATCTTGAAAAATGAAGTATTCTGAATCCTGAAGGATTTCCGCTGACATCTCTCCCAGATGTTTTGTAGAACTACGCACACTGAGGTTTGGTGCTGTGAAGAATCTTCAGCTCTACAGAGTTTAACATGAACTTCCCTGTTATCTCAATGTTGCAACTCTGGGTTTGACTCTTGGTTCTGCTTTTTTCTCTTCTTTTTACAGTTTCCAGCAAAACACCAGTCATTCTGTGAATTTTGTCAGTCTGTCTGCCCACATTTGAATCGATGTGGTGAAAAAAAAAACGTGAAAAACACAAATGTTGTCATTCGCCTTTTGGAGAGTCCTGTCATATATGTGCAGGAAGTGCAGTGCTGAATCTGCAGACGCCTTCATATGTCATTTTACATCTGTCAGCAGAAAGTCTCGAAGTGATTGTGTTTTTGTGGATACCACTGATTTCTATGTCCTCACTGATTTTCACTTGTTTTCCTTTTCAGACATCATCCCTGAGAATCCAGACTTGGTGCAGATTTAAAGCCCATTCTTCACCTAACTGTTGACCTGGAAAGATTCCTGCAGCTCTTTTGTTCTTCTCTTCATTTTAATACCAAAACTATCCTCATGAGCTTCACAGTAACTGCATAAACACTTATTGTTCCTGTCTGGATTTGTCATCTGTTCATTGTCTGGACTGCAGGAGGGAGGAGCGCTGCATTTCTGACCCACATACCATTTCCACCTGCAACAACATCTGCAGGCCAACGGGTTGCATCTGATCTTCAGGCCAAACTCTGACAACAGCTCACAGACCTGGCTCTGCCGGTGTCTTTCATTAACCCTGTGAGAAGTGTTGAAAGTGGGAGTCTCGCTATTAGCAGGCAGCGAATGATTTACTCAGCTTTTAGAGAAAATCATTTAAGCAGCAAGTTCTCGTGAGCTCAAATCCCCAAAGAGTTCAAATGCATCACCTGAACTCTGTTCTCTGTCATGTGAACAGAGAACAGAACAAATTTATACTCTCAAACCTCCTATTGTGAATCCATCAGTTTTCTTTTGCTGGTCATTAGAGAACTGTCAAGTAAACAGTTTCATAAAATAACGAGTCATTATAGAGTCCATGTTCATGTTGTGTACAGGAATCAAACCAACAGACTCTGAAGCCCCTTTCAAAACTCTTAAAGCAGAACTTCTGGCCATCTATCTATTTTCTAAAAGGACCAAAGCAGCAAGAAGGGTTAAAGTCAACCCACCACAGCTTCCAAATAAGGGATCAACAGGACTTATGTAAGGGTTAGCTGGCATTGACAGCTTCTTTTACAAAATACTTCAAGCAAAGACTGGCCTCTTCTGGCTGGATTTTTCTGCGAGGACTGGAGAGGTAAGACGGGTTTGGTGCCAGTCAAACTACACCTCTGAGTCGCCCACCGAGGTAACGATGGCACTGAAAAGTTGACAAGATTAACAGGATGTAGCCATCAGCTCTTTCATCTCACAGTTTAAAGCAGGACTTGTGGCTCCAAGGTGGTAAAGGCGGCAGAAGCCATTCTGCCGTTTTGTGCCAAGCACAGCAGAAATACTCGATGTACCAAAGGGTTTGGGCTTTATGGCTCTACAGCGTTATGTAGCAACAGTCTTATTTTACAAACAGACAGACTCAGATGCTCATTTGTCATGTTTGTGTTTGCTAACAGAACCACCAATCAATGCAGCGACGATACCTCAACAGTCGACTTGTGTGAGGTTTATTGGCTTTGCGGCCTGAGGGCGTGAAGTAGAGTTTGCAAACATCAGTCTGTGCCACCAGATCAACACAAGATTTAACATAAAACCAAACCAAGCACTTAAATCAGACTGGGAGAGGCACCCAGTGGGGGCGTGATGGAGCCACTGGTGGGCAGTGGGCAGATGAGTCTGGTGCGGGTTGTTCAGGGCAGAACACATTGGTGACCAATGACCTAAGACAAAAACTGTGGCCTTATTGTTTTCTATTGAATTTCCAATAGAAATGCACTGATGTGCATCAGAGGGACCAGTTGGTCCCATGGCACTCCCCAGTATCCATTCCCCAGTAAGAAGAAACCTATTGACAGCAGGTTGCATGAGACACTTGTTGTTTTATGATACAACTGTTTTGTGAAAGAGGTTTTAGGTGTGATGAGACCAAATATTCTCCAAAACGTGGCATTACGTTTCTTTTTGTATAATTTCTTTGAATTTCTTTCTGCCTTTGTGCTACCTCAGACACGTACCGCTTCTGTTTCTCTGAATACTTTCCTTCCGTCCTGTACTTTTTACAACTTTTACAAGCCTTAAACATACTTGTATAATTAAAAATAGATTTAATTTTTAGAGGAAGATTTAATTGTTGTCTCTGTGTATAATTATGGAGAAAAAAATCATTTGTTTTTCTTGAATGTAGCGTCATAGATACTACCGAAACAAACAAACAGAAAATCTTCCAGGAGTTGAACTCGCTGCCGTTCAGACACTTCCTCTGGGTTTCACTGTGTTTATGTCTATCAGGGTAAAGGTTCAATCCTACTTTTTTATGTTTGCAATGAGGTCTGATAAGCCAAAACTGTTAAATGCTTTGAAATGTCAGTCGTAGCGACGCTGAGGTGTTGCTGCATCACATTGACTGTTAACTCACTGGTAGCGGAAATCATCTGAAGAAGAAAATGTCTAACAGGTTTATAGGACAGAGTAACATTTTGTTTCGTTTAGACGTGAGCCTGCTTACGAGTTTATGGGTGTATATTTGTGTGTAAAGAAGGGATTAAAGTTTTAAGAATTGATTTCTGGTTTCCCTGAAAAATAATGTTTGTATGCTTGATGACTTTTATATTGTACCTGTGTGTTTTTATACTGTAAAAAGCTTGCATGAGGGAATGGTTCTTGCTTTTAAACAGCCCTGTTGTTATTTTGTACAATAAAAATGAAACTCTCGAAGCATTCTGTGCCGTCTGTGAAATCCTTGTTTCTCTCAAATGACAGATCTACAAAAACCATTTCTCTACAAGGACATGCTGCTGTCCACGGAGTCGTAGCAGATAAAACAAGGCTGTTCCACTTGTGTGCCTCGGAGATGCTGTTCACCAGAGAGGGGCCGGCAATGAGGACGGAAACCAATGAAAACAATGTTTTTATAAGAGGAGCCAGAGCTAGAAGGTCTTCTCTGCACAGTGCAGTAACAAGAACCTTTTTTATCTCACGATTTGTGCCACCCACGTCCTGAAGGGTAGAGCAGCAACGTCTCTTATCTTAACAGACGCATCAAAAAAGCTTTTTAAAGAGAAAAGGCAATGTTCACTGTTGTCTTTTAGAAACTGTTTTGTGGTTTTCCTGTTGACAAAACAACGTGTTTCCTGAGTCTACGCTGCCAGCTTGAACTGCCTTTAATTTTCTGAGGTATCTGTGTTTTATATGTGTACTATTTGCTTTATCTTACATAGAGAGTGATGAGTATCCAGTCTTCCATTGAGTAAATGTAGAAATGAAGTTTTGTAGGAATATATATGAAGGAAAGACATATTGGCAGGAAATTAAGGGACTAAAAATGATAACTTGGTAATAATTTTGTGTTGGAGGAGGAAGTTCTGAACTGTTTTTCAATGGAACATATCTGAACAATTGCAGGTCAAAGCTTAAGATCTTTATCAGATGAGCAAAGAGTGAAAATAAAAAAATAATGTGATGTGTAAGCGGCCACACAAATTTTCTCTTGATTAGATATGGACAACAATTGGAAGGTAAAAAGACAGAAAATCAAATAAAATGTTTGTCTGTCAAAGCAGAAAATTACTTTCTAAGGTCAAAGGACATCAATGAGACAGAACATCTGCCAATAAACATCTGTCAATGAGACAGATGTTTATTGGTAAACATCCCTTAAACACGGAGTTGTCCTGTAATTAAAGATTAAATTGGATTTCCTCTTTGAAGTGAGTCAGTGAGACATGGAGTTTGTTTTATGCTTCAGATTCATCTTGAACATGGCATCATGTAATCAGATTTATGAGCATTCATTTCATGAAAAAATGAAAAATCTATATTAAAAAACAAACAACTATGGAATATTATGATACACTAGTTTGGCAAAAAAAAATTTTTGGCTCCTGCAGATCAAAAGGAGGCAACATTTTAAAACTGCATCAATTGAAAAACATGAAATACGATGGAAATGTATGTTCACTTGTTGCATTTAAAAATGTAATTTTATGACAACTGAAAATACAAAACCTGTATAACTGAATTATTCAGCCTCATGCACTGATAATGTATATTGTGAAAATTGGTTATCTGAAGATAATGAAACAAACTCAATACTCAAAGTATGAAGAATCATATTATATCTAAAGTGTTAATTACAGATTTCAGATATTAAGTATGACTCAACACTTTCTTCAGATTATGGTTTCAGTTTTGTTAAATCATTATGCATCATTTCAAGATCAGAACTATAAAAGTGTTCTTTGTTTTTCTGGTTGAAATGTGGCAACTTCAGATAAGTTCAGCTTCATGCTGCTTCTCCACAACAAGACAGTCAGTTTTTCCATAATAATCATCAAAGTTTTTTCTTACCTCCATTGAAAATTGAAAAAAACAACAACATGCATTGCAGAGCATGGAGTCAAAAAATAAAAATGAATTTCCTACTTGTGCGCTATGCATACATCTATTCATTCATACATTCATTCAAAGATCAGCATGAAATCAACAATATGATGATTTCATACTTCATTGCTTGTTGTTTTATCAGTCAAATGTACCAGGAGAAGAAGACAATGCTACTCCACATAAGGTACAAATAAGGAGAAAATAGGAATAACACACTTGTTGTTTACAGGAAATGATAGAGTACAAAATAGAAACTTTTATTTCAACTACAAAGAAACTTGAAATTAATGCTTTTAAATGTCTAAAGTAAGAAACATTTAGGTTCAGCGGTCCTGAATCAGAATCTTACCGACAGCGGCGGCATGCCGTCGTCCTCCACAGTGACGTTGAGGCGATACTCCTGCTGTCGCTCTCGGTCCGGAGGGGCCGGCCGGGTCACAATCTCTCCGGTCATGCGGTCCATGCGGAAGGTCAGGTCCTGGTTTCCAGCAGTGATGTAATAAAACAGCATGGCATTTGGACCAATGTCCCTGTCTGTAGCAATCACTCGCAGGACTGAGGTTCCTCCTCCCACGTTCTGCAAAACACAAAATGATCAAACTTCACAGCAAACCTGTTCCTGAATCTCTAAACCTCAAGCTTTTTGTAACAATGATTGAAAAGTAAACTTAAACTGGCTTCCAGGGATAAACCTCATGCTCACCTCGCTCACGCTGACGTTGTATCCTCGCTGGCTTTCAATGACAGGAGCATTGTCATTGACGTCCAGGATGTTGACGGTCAGTGAGTGGTCTGTGTATCTGGCCGGTGAACCATTATCAGTGGCACGGACCTGCAAAGCAGTGAATATTAAAAATGTAGATCAATAAAGGTTGAAACATCATAACTGCACAGCGCGGCTGCCTGACCTTCAGTAGGTAGCGATCTACGGCCTCCCGGTCCAGAGCAGCGTTGACGTAAACCTCTCCATAGCTGTTATTCACCGTTTTGATCTTGAACACATCCTCCATGTTTCCAGCCACCAGGGTGAAATTCACCTGAGAGAAGATCGTTGGTGACAAATCAGACCCAATAAAAAATAATCAGAGTTTATTCTAAAACTCTAATCATAAAGTCGTTCCAAACATACAACAACACTGCAGTGTGATTAATTGTTGGTGACTAAAGTTCTTCCTATGTTGGGTTATTTTCCCTCACATCTGTCCTTAATGCCACACCTAGTTTCTATTCAATACCAGGATATACAAGTCCAACAAAAGGCTGAATTGTTATAGTAAATACATTAAAATGGCTTTTTTCTATTGTTTCTGATGATTTCCATGGTGCTGTAAATAGGACTGTGGAAATGACTTTTAATAAAGAAATGTCATGAACTGAAAGCTTTGTCTACTGTAGAGTGTATAAACTCAGTATATATACTGAGTTTATATCTGTCAGGGCTCCTTTTGCATGAATTGCTGCAGTAATGCAGAGTGACATGGAGGAGAGTGAGCTGTGTCTCTGCTGAAGTTTCATGGAATCCCAGGTTGATTTAATGAGAGGTCAGGCCATTTTCATGACTAATCAAGCCCAGAAACACCACTGGCCACTGGACCAGCTTTTGGTTCTGCTGGTGGTGTGGGCTGGTGAAACATCCTGCTGAGAAATGAACTCTGCATCTCCATAAAGCTGTTCAGCAGAGGGAAGCAGGAAATGTTCCATAATTTCCTGCTAGACGGCTGCGCTGGTGTTGGATTTGATAAAACCCAGCGGACCAGACCAGCAGATGACATGCCTCCCTAAACCATCCCTGACTGTAGACACTTTAAACCGGACCTGGAGCAACCAGGATTCTGTGCCTCTCCAATCTTCCTCCAGACTCTTATACCTTGATTTCAAAATGAAATGAAATGACCTTTAACCTCCATGTGGTGCCGTCTTGTCTGTGATTGCATCAGTGATCTTTGGTCTACTTAAGATGCTTTTAAAGTTAGAAAAAAATAGATGTACAACTGCAGATAGAAATCTTTGCTTTGCTACTTTGCATATTTAGTTTATTCATAGTGCATCAGAAATGTCTGGCAGTTTCAAATTCAGAATCACTGGTGTGACTAAAGTAAAGCCTCACCAGTCCATTTAAGCCGGCATCACTGTCCTTTGCCAGCACCACTGCCACTTTTCTCCCCATGGCCGTGTTTTCTGGGATGCTCACAGACGTATCAGACGTCATGTCAAACACAGGACTGTTGTCATTTTCATCCAGAATGGTGATGGAAACCTGGGAAGCAGCAAAATGATCTGTAGCTTCCATCACAGGCTGAACGTTGGTACTTACCTTTCAAATGAATGGAACAAAAACAAACAGGCAGTTTTCCATTCTGCTTTTTGCTCTAACAGAACCTTACCTTCTACAGATCCACAGAGGGATGCATTTGATAAAAGAAGAATGCCATTATTCCACAACAGATCAGACACAATACATTTAAAATAACAATGAAGCTGAATGTTAGGATGAAAGCTACAAAACTGCAAAGTGAAGCGACGTACCACAGTGGAGTCCTTCTTAGGTCCTCCGTTGTCAGCTACCACAGTCAGAGTGTAGAAATTTCCCTTTTCTCTGTCCAGCAGGCCTGTTACCGTGATGCGGCCCTGCAACGCCACAAACAAAAGGTCAAGAGTCACAAAACACAGAAAAACTAAGAGCTATCAGGAAAATCCACAGACAAAAGAAATGGAAGAACTTCAAAACATTGAGCTCTTTTATCAGATTTCATTCATCCAGAAACAAGACTGCAGGAAATGATGATGAGACATTACAGAGGCAGTCTATTCACACTGCATACGGCTCTTCAGGTTTCTTTTTTCACAACCACAGATGATGTATTTCACTGGAGTTTGTCCAAGAAAAACACAGAATAAAGCACAGCAACGTTGCAGACATGGCTAATGTTGCAGGTTATTTTTCCTGAAAGTTAGTCACGTTGGATTGATTCATCATTTTATCACAGATTTTCAGTTGGATTTGGTTTTGGAGTTTGACTAGACCATTCCACTGTGGCTGTGCCTAGATGTTTATGTTCTTTTGCAGCTTCAAACTCAGTTTTGCCAATCTCCAAAGCATGATGCAGCCACCACCATGTTTCTCCATGAGTTCAGGGTTATGTGTCAGTTTTCCTCCAATAACAGCATATGGACCAAAGGTTCATTAGGTGAGCCTAAGAAAAGGATTGAATATCATTGAAACTATTTATTATTTCTTTCCACTTCATAATTATGCACTATGGTTGTTCACATGAAATCCCTTTAGAATACAATTTTGTGACTGTAGTGTGAAAAATGTTGATATATTTATAATTAAGGTGTAATAAGAATATGATGTGAGCCTTTTCTCTGCTCACCGTGACGCTGTCTATCTTGAAGAGGGCTAAGGCTGCCGGCGACGTGTCGGGGTCAAAACGGTAAGTCAGCTGGTTCAGGTTGTCGGCAGACTGGGCCTGGACCTGAACCACCTCCGTTCCCGTGGCGATGTTCTCCCGGAGGGAAGCCTCGTAGCCTGGGGAGAAGAAGGCCACGGCCTCATCCAGCTCGTTCAGTAGGGTGACGTAGACGGTGCAGAAGCCCCGGTGAAACGGTGGCGCCTGGTCGGTGGCCGACACGTTCATCTGGTAGGATGTCTTGGTCTCGTAGTCCAGGTAGTCCACAGTGGTGACCAGACCGGTGCTGACGTCCACTTCAAACTTACGGTCTGAACCGGACACTATGGAGTAGGCAACAGCGCCGCCGTCACCTGAACATCAGGACAGAAACACAGACATTCAGAGTCCAGAATCACATTATTACAAATATTTTTTTAACAGGGAGTTTTGTTTTAAAGTGTTGACTTTAAAATTTTGCTGTTAGTTTATAAATCATTGAACGATTTAGCAAAAGAATCCTTTAAAGATCTGCTGTTGTTGGATCAACCTTCCAGACCTGTCAGGTCTTCTGGTTCTGGTTCTGCTCTGCATCCCCAGAACCAGAACCAAACATGGAGAAGCAGCATTCAGCTTCAATGCACCACAAATCTGGACAAACTTCTAGAAAACTGCAAAACTGCTGTAACAGTGACCGGCTTTAAATCAAGGCTAACACCCTCCTGGTTAGAGCTGCCATGATTCATAATAACTGGAACATTGGCCAATATATGATACTTGCATGATCATTTTGACGGGATTTGACTAAATGTAATGTTTATATCTTGCTTCTTAATTGTTTTTTGTTTTATGTTTTTTTTTGGTGCCTTGCTGCTGAAATTAGCAACACAAACAAACTCAACTTGATTTGAAAGTTCTCGTAACAGAGTTATGTTTGAAACTTCCTCTGACCTGATTTTCCATTTATAAAAAAAACACCCTTATCAGGAAGTGCTTATTTCAGTTCCATGGCCACTCTGATGTTTTGGAAAATGTTTGTCAGAATCACCAGATGTGCCACTGAGACAATTTAACACCAAGGGAAGTGAAGAGAGGAAGTACAAACTGTGGAAGTAGTAAGACTTTAAATGCCAGTTACAGAAAACCTGACGTTTTTCCACACACCAGAGATGAACAAGGTAAAAAAAAAAATAGATGAATGTCTGGTGGAACAGCACCAACTAGTGGCCGGGTTGATATTCTACAGGCCAGCAGAGCGTACAGCTCTGGCCGGGTGTGGTCAGACTCACCGGTGTCGGGGTCGGTGGCGCGCACTACGATCACAGAGGTTCCGATTCCGGCGGTTTCTCTCAGACCCAGACGGTTGTACTGCTGCTGGGTGAAAACTGGCACCTCATCATTGGCATCTTCAACATATACGATCACCTGCAGCAGAACGTATTTACTACTAATGTGTAAACATTAGGAAAGGTTGCGCTTGATTAGCGCTGAATTTAGCTTCAGCCTTTGAATCAGAATGTGGGAATTAAACTAGATTACACCGAAACACTGATAATGTTTGCGACCAGTGGTCTGCTGGGTGCAGTTCACACACGTTTTACAGCCTGAGCGTCTCACCCTGACAGAGCTCCGCATGCTGCTTTCATCGCTGTTGAAGGCCTCCACCTCCAACAGGTGGGAGCTGCTGGTCTCCCGGTTCAGCGCCCGGACGCCTCTGGTCACCTGGCCGCTCTGCCTGTTTATGCTGAACAGGTTGTTGTTGTTCCCTGCAGCCACAGGCACAAACAGAAAGAGGCCATGAAGAGACAAAAGAGAAGGGAAGTGAGACAACAGATCACCTTTAAAACACTCCAGGTTTGAGTCAAATCGCAATTTGATTTAGTTTATTTACATAGCTCCATTTCATTTTGAATGTGAAACTGAATTTGCTGGCATTTACTTTTGTGTTTTTGTAAATTACCCTGAAACATCAGGTGAGTTGGTGCTACTGTACAGAAATGAACTGAACTGAATTGCAGTAACATAATCTCACAATGAAAAGTGAAGACTATTCAACCTTTACTTCAGAACACATATTCAGTAAAAAAAAAAAGAAAAATAATTTTTTTAACAAAACCTTTACTAGTACATCACTGCTACCCATGATTCTCTGCTGCAGACTCTCTGTCATTAGGAGAGCACTTAGTGTTGTGCTGTAACAATTCATAAGGTTGAAGCAAACAGAGGATCAAACAAGGCAAACACTAAAAATCCTGTTTGAAAGCTTGCTGTGGGTGACACTGGGTTCACGGACTGGTCTTCTATTTTTAAGAAAAAACACTTCCTTAAACAAGCAAACGATCCTGGTTTTCCCCTTTGGGTGAAAGAGACCTTAAGATTCTAGAGAACAGCCACCAAGTCAGAAATACGTTTGAATTTTGTTCTTCGTTGGAAATCATTTTGCAGAAATGATAACAACAAAACGACACTCTGTTGATCCAGACTTTTCAAGTCCTGACAGTGAGACATTTAAAATGTGGTTTCAGGCATATTTAGCAGGAACTCAGCATAGAGACTCACCAGTGATGATCCTGTACAGAACTCTGCCATTTTCTCCCTCATCTGCATCTGTGGCTTGAACCTGTGCAGGGAAACAGCAGAAATAGTTACTTAAAATCACACAACAATGCTGTATATGAGGAATTACATCCACATCCACTAACAGTAGCTTGAAAGTCACTAATTTGGGATTCCTAAGCCATTCTTATATGAATGTGAAATGCTACAAAAACTTAATATCAACTATTTTTTTGCAAACACTGAAATTCTGATCAATACTCAGAACAAGGCGAAGGAACAAAATGCAGAGACTTCTAGATTTACACGTTAGCAGCTGTTCTGTTCTTCAGGAAGTAGGTGTAAACTTCTGAGCAGCAGAGATATTAATATTACATATTTGGATTTCTCACAGTGTAAATGTTCACTACAGAAGATAAAACTCAAAGTCCTGAACTGTTTGGGCATTTCGGAGTCTTTACAGTCCACATTGTCATTCAGTCCACATCCCCTGGTACCCAGCCTCATGTTGCCACAACAACCACCGTAGCCTGGCAATGATGCCCTTCTTGTCCTCCAGTTAGAGGCAGGCGGCCAGGCTGGCCTCTGCACACACAGCCCAGCTCTGCAGCACACACAGATAAATACTGCAGCATGCTGCGCTGCTGCTGAATGGGCCGTGTCAGAAGATTGGCTTCTGAATCTACAGAGGTCCACAGCTGCTGGCGCCGAGTCAGACGGACCTGATGACAGTACAGTATCCTCCGGGTGACACCGACTCTCTGGATGAGGCTTCAAATTTAGCAGAATACAGAAACCTGAATATACATTTACAGAGGGCTTCACAAAACCATTCAGCCCAACACTTTACAGGAAGAGTTCCCGCAGTGTGTTAGCGTCTGGCTGGGGGACCCCTCTGAAGAACCACAAATAACACTGCAAAATATGTACAATAACATCAACTTTTAGAATGTTTTTTATGACCTTTAGTCACTATTCAATCGTTACTCCATTGGTTTAGCATAAATGTCAAACCTTCTGATTTTAGTTGGAAACCAGTCCTTAAAGGTTTTTACAACAGTGTCCTCCATATCATTATTATCAAACATCTCAGTGACAAAGCAGCTTGTTCATGGCAAATAACATTTCAATAAATTATTTTAACTAATATTTCATAGTAACAATTGAAAACAGTTTAGACTAAAAAAACATATTAGATTCAGATTTGTGATTTTCCTCCAGCTGTCTGAGACCGTCCCAGCACTTCCTGGTGGACCGCCAACAGGTCAGCGGCCCCCACTTTGAGAAACACGGATCTATATAACCATTTTATAATCTACAGTTAAAGACTTGCCCTGCTGCGTTGTGGTGGGAAGGTTTTAATCTTTTTGTGTCATGCTAGAGTTTTGCTTTTTCTCCAACATCATTTGTGGGAAATTTTATTTTAAGCAATCAGAGTAAAGGGGATTAAATACAAATGCAGGCCACACTTTTCAGATTTTTGTTGGTAAAATAATTTTAATAAATAACATTTTCCAACAAAATGTATTAATGTTTGTGGTTATAACCTCCAAAATTAGGAGCCGTTGATGGAATATGGGTATTTTCTCAGGTTACTGTATGAAGGTATGGAGGTTTGAGCAGAAACAGGCGCTGTGAGACGTCTGCCTCCGCCTGTGTGTCCTCCTCTGCTCTCTCACTCTGCCTGCATCTAGAGGGGCCCAACTTCAGTCTCATTAGCTTTATAAAGGGACGTGGAGAGGAGAGGAGAAAGAGGAGTACAGGGAGGGAGAGGAGGAGGAGGATGACACTGGGGGGTCAGACTGCTGAGTGATGAATAGAGTGTTACACAGCGGAGTGAACCACTATGGCCCTACAACAGGGGCCACAGAGAGCAAGAACATGTTGCGCACGTCGTTTTAAATGTGATCTTGTGAAGCATGAAAAGAGAAATTATTCACAAAACCTTTGACTTAAATACACTGCCTTGCCTTTGGCTCCTTTCCACTGGAACAGCAGAAAAATGGACATTTTATTTTGCAGCACACGTTTTGCCCCCTTTTCTTTGCTATTCCCTGTTTTCCTCCCCATTGCTTCCCCACTCCGTTTCTGGGAAAGCAGCACTTTAAGGCAGAAAAACAACTACTATGTGGATTCACAAAGAACAGGTTCCACCACAGTTACTGGAAGCCAGAAAGGTGCTGCGCTAAAGAGATTCAGACGGAGTGAGTATGTTTTCTACCATGCATTCATTTTATATTAATGACACTTCTTCCTAAAAGAATGGGGGTTTTTGTCCGACTTAACAGAACTGGACTTGGAAAGTTGAAACTAATAAAAAGTTTGTTAAAGCATCCTGCAGCCTGGACTCAGTGTGAACAGACTGAAACAGGAATGAGGCTCAGAGCTGCTGCAGTTTTCTGACATGTGGCTGAGAATGTGGACAAAGCAGAGCAGAGAGATTTGGCTTTACATGAAAAATTATTAGAAATATTAGAATCCACAAAGTCACAATCATTCGCCCACTTATTGGTTCAAGATAAAAAAATACAAATAAATAGAATACAAAAGAGTAAAATTAAGCCAAAAAGAAAAGACTGCAAAATAAGAAAAGCTTTGTCACTATGAAGAACTTTAAAGATATGCATCAATATTTTAGACTTTTCCAAACTTAAACTTCTGAAGTCATCAAGTTATTTTTATCTTTAAAGATTAAATACAAACTTTTTAAAATTTCTGACAAAATTTCTGACAGAGGACAGGATTTATTAAACCTGCAAACAGCAGGATTTATTAAACCTGCAAACAGCACAAACTGGGTAAGGATGGATGGATGGATGGACGGATGGATGGAGAACAGACGGACCGGATTTGAGCATTGATGGATGGATTGAGCATCAATAATTGATAGGAACTTTTCTCCAAACATAAATATTTTCCATCCTCTTAGTTTTTTGTTCTGCTTATCAAGACCAGGAATTCAATTAAATGCAATTCCAGTTTTCCAGCGTCAGCAGGAAACCTGACCAGTTAGACTTTAATGTTGGTGAACATGTGCAGAAACGAAGGAGGTTGATCATAGCTGAGCAGTGAGATGTCAGGAGTGGCCAATGAGAACTACAGGAGCTGCCAAGATTCAAATCTCCAGAAAGTGCCGGCTGTAGAACCTGAAGGTGAGACAGAAAGTTGGTTCTCCAGTCGGGTGTGTGAATGTGTGTGTGAACTTGTGTGTGAATGCGATGTGCATGGAGGCGCTGACTAATGAACTGATGCTCTAACGAGTCATCCTGCTCCACTGGCCTTTTCACAGCTTTCCTGGCATTTGGTCTTAAAAATAATTTCACGTCCCAATGTGTTTCCCTTAAACGATAAGCCATGCTTTGTCTCCGCTGAATTAAGGATGATGACATTTACAAATGTTACCGTGCTGAAGATGGGGGCGCGCTGAATGAGGGGGGAGGCGGAGGAAGAGTTGGTGGCTGCTTTGCATTTTACAAGGGGCATTTTAATAAACCCAATTTGTTTAACATTGAAGAAAGCCTGTCAACCATTGACTGTTTTGTAGTCCTTGATTTAATAGCTACATAATTGCTTCAAATGCCGAACACTCGCTGCGTCTACACATGCATGCAGTTATTTCTATGCATTATTGTGTATGTATATTGTAAGCCCTTGGGTGTATGATTCTAATATAGAAAATAAACCCTCAAATGAACCTCCATTAGCTTCATAAGGCTTGACTGGCCAAGTCCGGAGCTGAAATGGCATTTTGATGCAGTGTAATAGCTTTCATATCCGCTTTCCACATTCTGTCTGGAAGCAACCGCGAATTTCAATGTGCAAAACAAAAACAAACAGTTAAAATCATAAAAAAAATATGGCATAAATTTGTTGTAAGTCAATAATAAGTCAATATTTGCTCAAAGTTTTGGAGTGTGTCTCTAACAGCTTTGAACGTCTAGAGGCTGAAAAGTTTTTCTGTTCTTTGCAAAACAACCCAACCATGTTTCGTCACGTCACAAACTCATTTGGCTTCAGGTCCAGGCTTTGACTAGGCCTTTCTAAGGCTACATTCACACATCAGGCAAATAAAACTCCAATCCAGCTTTTTCCCTGCAGTCTGACCAGCCCGGTTCTGATCTTTTCAAAACCTGAATTACTTCCATATGTGGAAGTAATTCAGATATTTATCTTATTGCTTTCAAAGTGTCTGCAGTCTGAAGGCTCAGTCACTTTTGATCCGACTTTTATGTCATTGACTGAAGACATTTGTCATAATTCTGCACTAGAAGAAATCAGACACATTAATTCAGGACATAATGGCTAAAAATTATAATTATGAACTTTATCAGCGAAGCTCATTCCATCACAAGCCCACCACTGTTGGCTCTGACTCCACATCCAAACAGACTTTCCTACAGACGATGAAGTGATGCTTCATAAAAAGCCGTTTCTAATAGTGATAAAAAAAAAACAAGGAGAAAACAAACTTGCTCATAATTTTTTTTAAAACATTGAGCCACACTATGTAACAGTGTTTTTCTCCGTCCAGGGCAGAGGCAACATGAACACCACTGACCCAGACTCCAACATCACCTCCACCTCTCCTGGTGGGAACATCACTGCCTCCATCCTGTCAGCCGCCACCACCACCTCTCCCTCCGTCCTGCAGCCTCCGTCTCATTCCTCAAACATGCATGACCCAGAGTTTACCATTATGGTGGTGCTGGGTCTGTCCCTGCTGCTGGCCGGCCTGGCAGCCTTCCTGGCGGTGTACAGGCGCTCGGAAACGACCTCGGAGGGCGACCTGGAGAGGAGCTGCACCCCGGGGGAGAGACAGACCCGCGGCAGAGGCTCGTCCTCTGAGCCACAGTTAAAGACGTGGAGGAGACTGGGCTCATACCGCCGCTCTTACAACCTGTCCTTCAGGCGACCGCCTTACCGCCGGCCACACCAGCGCGACAGGACGCGTGTGACCCGGCCTGTCGCCTTGGAGACGCCGCAGCCCGACCCCAACATGGAGCCCCACATCACTACGCCCTGTCTGCTCGACTACGTCACTGAAATCTGACCGACCGCCACTGACTGATCACTGAATAGATAAAAGCAGTTTTTAAAGCTGTTGCTTGAAATTTCTTTGATGTATGTTTTATAAAATTCTCTAAGACGAGCGACAACAAGGCGTGATGCAGAACACCGGAAAAAAAACTTTATTAGGGCCTCAAACAGCCGTTGGGGAAAACTGGATGCTTTCAACACATTTCTGAGCCACACTGACCAAACTCAGTCTGATCTTGATGTAAAATAGCATAAAAATAATAATAAAATCATCTCAGATGGTTTGGCTGGAATCGATCTGCATCATTTTCCAAAACCAGGGACAGCAAAACTTTCGACAAAACTACTGAGAGAGAGAAATGCTTGTTTAAAATTATAACATGTTTCTAACTAAGCAATTAGCTAATCTAATGCATCTATATCAGAATAAATCTAATGATGACATATTCATTTTTAGGCCTTCACAGGACAATCAGGCCCACAGCATCACAGAACCTCCACTGTACATAACAATTGGTAACAAACTGGACTCTGTTTTTATACATGTGGAGTCTTGGTTCTGCAATAAAAGGTAAATTCACTTTTAAAGTTTTTTTTAACCCGTCTCCACCAGAGGTGTTGATCATTTTAGAAAGAACTGTAAAAACAGAAGCAATTTCAAATTTGCTAAAATACCAGAGCTTCATAAATGACTCAGTAAATGTGAAGCAAAGTGAGTCCTGAATTTGTTAAAGTGCTGTAGGCGTCCCGGCACGCCCCACCTGAAGGATGCTGGTTCCCATGGGCACGGTTTCCAGAACGCTGGTCTCATAGCTGTTTTGGAGGAAGATGGGCCGGTTGTCGTTGACGTCCTGAACCTCCACAAACACGGTGGCCGTCCCCGTCCGTCGGCTGTCTGCTGGACCGTTATCTGAATGACAAAAACATTCAAAAAACATTCACTTTATTTCAGCACACCCTAAACTGCTGCAGTGTTTAGATTCAGGTTGACCGTTATTGTTCCATCTAATCAAATAGACCTTTAGCTCATTCATTAACTCACTCAACACCTCTACTGCTGCTAATTGCTACTATTGTCTCTCTTTCACAGATCCATGCAAAAAATCTTCTAGCATATTTTGCCATTTCCAAACCATTTTAGAATTTTTCATAATGGAATGAATTATGACTGAAACAATGTCCGCCCTTTATTCACTTCTTCTGCACCGTCCTGTAAATCAGAGCAGCTGTAACTCTCTTGTCTTGCACTGTTTCACATCGTCTCTGCTGGACTCTCCGGTGCCTCCAGCAGATAAGCTGCCCTGATTCAATAATCCTGACAAAAAGAAAAACCTCAGAGATGTTTTTCAAACAGGAACAAAAGCTGTTGGGCAAGAGTCTGAAATCACCACAAGCAGCAGTTTCCCATCTTATGTTCAGAAACAAGAAACACAGAAAAGGGAACTTTTATTTGTAAGACAAAACTCACTGCTGAAAACCGTAAGTGTGTTTTACTGTTTTCACCATGCAAAAGTAATCATCAACTATCATCCACATAATCAACTTTAAAATATTCTAGAGCATAAATGTGAATGAGAAGAAATGAAGAATGGGTTTGACATGATGCCTCTGGAGGAGCTGCAGATGTCCACAGCTCAGCTCTTAGTCTGCTCCAAATATCTGGGCTTCTGTGTCTGTGCTGCATTTTACCTTGGTGGTGGCAGCATCATGTCTTCTTTCAGCAGCAGTGATGAAGCCAGTTTGATTTGAAAAGAGCTAAATAAAGATCAAACTGAATGGAATGGTTACACCAAAATGACTGTCAGAATGGCCTAGTTAAAGTCTGGACATGGATGTCATTTGATTTTGTGCGACCCTCCGGCCCCAATTCAGGAATAAGTTAGGACAAAATTGAGATTTTCAAATTTACATCTAAGTACAAAAATGTCAGATGAAACTGAAAATTATAATCTTTTCAAAGTTTTCAGCTTTCCGTCTGTTGCCATGGTAACTAGGACCACATCTCCTCTCTGGGATCCTCTAAAGTTAACCTTGGTTCACCCAAATTTATAAGCTGTTGCATTGTTTGACTACAGCAAGTGTTTTCAAATAAAACCTGACCTACATTCTGTTTTCATTGATAATAAACAAAATATTTTTCTAAAAGGCAAACTGGATGTCGTTTATTATCAAAAAAAACATTTGAAGTTCCTACAAAAAAATGTTTTATTGGTTTAATTAAAATAGTTCATGTTCAGTTTGTTTCATGGGTGAAAAATGCAACATGTTGGTGATTTTGGCTCACATGACAAAAAGTTTGGCCTCCCTGGTTTAAACCTGCTGATGAAGAAAGAAACTGTGGAAAGATTTGAAAATGTTTGTGGTTGTGTGAAACCGGCTGAAATCTATCTCCAAACTTGAAACTGAAAATTCTATGAAAGAAGATTCTATAAAAGAATCTAAACACAAGCCACACTTTTCAGATTTTTTATCTTCAAATCATCATTTTCTTTCCATTTCAAAACAATATGATGCTTTCTGCTGGTCTAATCAAAACAGTTGAAGACATGGAGACTTTTGCAAACAGAACATTTATTTCAGACGGAAGGATGTAAACTTTTGACCCACCTATCGCCTCGATGACCAGAGTGTAAGCCGCCTGAGTCTCTCTGTCCAAGCCCACCACAGTCCTCACGATGCCGTCTCGGAAACCGACGCTGAATTTACCATCTTGATTCCCTCCTGCAAAAAAATAAATAAAAGATAGAAAAATACAGAATTCCAGACTGAATAGAGCAACAAAAGCACCACATTTATTTAGAAGAGATCAACGAACTTCCACAGACATGGATGAATGGAAGTACTGAAGCTTCACTCTGCAATGCATTAGTTCATATAAATGTACAACTTGTAACCCACAAACACAAAACATGTAACCGCTGTGACCTCTGACCTGTGATGAAGTAGCTAAGCTCTGCGTTGAGACCAGCGTCTTTGTCAGAGCAGATGAGTTGAGCAACAACGTGGTTTCTGACGACGTTCTCCATCAGGGAGACATTGTATAGTCTGGGGTTGAAGGTGGGCGTCTCATCATTTACATCCAGAACTGACCAACACACACAGACAGAGACAACCAGCACACACATGAGGACAAGTAATGCAGCAGAGTACAGCTAAAGTAGCAAATGTTAACTGGGTTCACTGGGTTCACTGGAAATGAGTTTGTCTGTTGAAAGTAAACCTGGTTTAAATGGAATAAACCTCCAAACTGTCATGGTGACACTGGTGTCTTTGACATTTAAACATTTTGGAGGCGACAGTTGAAGCTTCAGAGGGAAAATTAACAGCTTAGTCGGTGTAGAAAAGCAGGAGTTTTGGTAGTTTGTTAATGCCGAGGTGGAAAGAGATGAATGACTTTAAAGAAGCAAATGTTGCTGCGCATCAATCTGGCAAGGCTGGTAAGATGCAGCCTCCCTATTTTATATGGAAGCATTGTGATTTTTGTTCTTTATTTTCACTTAGACAGTGACACATGTATTTAAATATAAAGATAAATTGTCAGAGAATCTTTATATATCCCAGTGAATTATTCATTAATATAATCTGAAAGACTTGCATTACACTCATCTCCTTTATGTTGTTTCTGATCCTGTGTCAAATTGTAGTCACTGAGAAAAACTCTAAATGACCTGGTAGCTGTAAATATTTACAAGAAAATCACATTTTCCTGCAGTAGAACCTCGAGAATTTATTCAGTTTGTCAAAGCAGATACCAAACGTAATAAAATCCTCAGCTGGTCAGTCCAGAGTCCTGATTTATTCCCAACAGAAAGCTGAGTATGAAGAGACCAAAACTGGATAAATACAAAATAGCAAAGGGCTGAAATGACTTTAACTTGTTATGATGTCACTTACAAAATAGGAAGTGCATCTTTATAAGAGGGAGAATTTCTTTGTCACTAGTGAACATTTAAAACAGCTGAAAGTTCTCCAAGTAGTGGGAGCTCTGGAAATGTACCCAAGACCAGACAACACAAAGTTCAGTGAAACTGCAAAAAAAAAAAAAACTCCACACACACACAGGCCTCAGTTAGGCTCAAACTCCAGACAATGCAATATAATAATGTAATAATGGTTGCTTATAAGAGTTGGAAGCAAAAACATAAAAGTTCAGCACCATGTAGGTTTTTATTTTCACTCCTAAAGGAACCACAATACGTTTAAAACAATGTTCATTAAAGATGGAACCAAGGTAGAAATGTTTATCAGTCAAATGTGAAGCCACAAGTCTGAAACTGGATCACACAAATAACCAGCTTATGCTGCATAAAGAAAAATGATGTAAAAATTCTGCACAATGATATGAAAGACTGAAAAAGTCATACAGAAATGATGAAATATCTGATGGGATGTTTCTAGTTTTTCACACAAACTTTCTCTGTTTTTGCTTCATCTAGCATCTGGATTACAGTTGTGAGTTTTTGAGACTAAACCTGTAAAAGATAAAACAATTCTTATTATGTAAATAAAGCTGTGCTGCATTTTCATTTCCCTTCATCTCATCTGCATTTATAAAACCCACCAGGAGGTGGCAGCGTATTCCTCAGTAGCTTCCTGAGACACATGAAGCTCACCATCTGCCATAATTAATTAAGTCAGCACAATAAAAACGGGTCAGTCAGCAGGTTTGGAAGTTTCTCAAGCAGAGAGAGCCAATCAAAAGTCACCTGAGACAGTGAGCGTTGAAGTGGAGGTCCGAGGAAACTCCCCAGCGTCGTGAGCGATGATCCTCAGCTGATACTGGCCGATCTGTTCCCGGTCCAGCACCGCCGTGGAGGTGAGAACGCCGGTGGAGGTGTTGAGGTAGAAGTCAAGGCGGGGCACACTCATCTGCAGCGCCATCGTAATGCGGCCATTCGCATCCTTATCTGGGTCCACTACCTGCACCTACAGCAGGAAAGATTCATATTTCTTTCATAAATTTCAGACAGACAAGATATAAAGATATAAAAACCATACATATATTTGTGCAATATGCCTTTATACATGAACATTTCTCTTATTTTTACCCTAAAAAACGAGTTTCCAATGGGAAGTCCTTCTGGCACTTCTGCAACAGACGGCAGGTTGAGGAAGGTCGGGTCGTTATCGTTCAGATCCAGCAGGTTGACAGACACTGTGGTGCTGGCCGACGAACGCAGTGGAGGTGTGCCACCTACAGAGGGCGCCAGAAGGGCACATAAAGACGCACATAAAGACAAAACACACACACACACACACGCACCCACACACACACACACACATTACAACATAAGAGTGCATGTCCTGGTCCAGAGAGTCCACCATGGAGAATGAATTACAGCAGTTTGTTTCCAGGTTGCTTTGATAAGTTAGACCAGTGGTGACCAAACTTTTTACCACAAGTGTTAAAATCTAAATTTTTCTATAGATAAAATTCTTATTGTATTTTTTTCTTCTCAATTTTAACTTAAACACAACATATTTTTGTAGAAAAGTGATTGATAGAATCAAAAATGTATTTCACAAATGTTTTATTATAAGGTATACATAATTTCCCATATTTCTGGATTTTATTTTGTTTTTGAGCTATAAACAGGAATGGGATAATGAACACTCTTCTAAAGCTTTTGCTGTATTAGTCAATGTAGAAGTCTCCTTTCAAGTTTATGGTTCTATTTACTGTAATATTAACCTGGCTAAAAAACGAGAAATCAGTTTTGATGTGCCGAATGTTTTTTCATTCAGACTTTATTTGTCAGTGAAAATGTCACCCTAAAAGTTAGAGTTTGCTTGAAAGAAAGATTTGCCCCTTTCCAGAATTCTCAGGGGCCGAACAAAATGATTTGGAGGACCAGAAATGGCCCCCCAAATGGGCTGCAGTTTGGAAACTCCTGATTTAGGCACATTTACAGAGCAGAAGGTACACATATGCAAACTGCAAACATGCAGAGATGTAGGGAAAGAACTCACGGTCGACAGCAGACACAATGATGGTCCTCATCAGCTCCGTGTCTCTGGTGCTTTCCCGGTCCAGAGTGACGCCGCTGGTCCGGATCTTCCCGGTTCTGCTGTCGATGGTGTAGAAGGGGTTTGCAGGACTGATGCTGTACACCACTGTCCCGTTTTCCCCATTATCTGGATCCACTGCCAACACCTTTAGTGTGGGGAAAGAGCAAAAGGTACATGAAGCTTTTTGAACAGGAATGATTTATGACAAGAAAATGGAAGGAGAGAAAAAAAGAGGAAACAAAGCAAAGAGGAGTAAGAGAAACTGAAAGAGTATTGATAAAACAGCATCCAGTCCGCTGTGCATCTTCACACAAAGCCTCATTACCAACCAGACCTTCACATTATGTCCCATTTCAGCCACAGACTTCCTGTTGATATGTCACTAATACAATTCAGCAAAGTGCTGAATACTTGTGAAGCAGAAGGAAAATGACTTGAATGGTTTTCAAACTTTTTTAGAAAAAAGAAACTGAAGGCTTTAGCTTGTTGCCCACTGAGTCAACACCTTTAAGTCCAGTTACAGTCAGAAGTTCGATTGGGAACCAACATTGCAGCATTTGTTCGATTTTCAGTTGGTGTTGTTCTTTTTCACACTGCACCGTGTCAAACAGACCAAATCGTTTGAAAACCTGTTCCCCTCCTTACCTGTGGGGGCGCTGCACCAAGAACAACTGAAGGAAACAACATAAAACCTCTGAAGAAGACATTGAGCACAGTTTTTTAAAGAAAAATGGAATGGTGTCAGATTTTAGCATTTGGAGAATTTCCCGTTTCTCTTTGGCTGAAGACCACGAACTAGCTAGCGCTAGACACACTTGTTTCTTTTGGTTGTATTTACCCAGAATGCCATGGGTAATACAACCTTACGGAGCAGCTTTTAGAGACCGCTTTAAAAACTCTTCCTGCTTTTGGAGCGTTCTCTGGTCTCCATAAGAGCTCAAACCGCAGCAGAGTTCACTTCAACCAGGCTGAGGTTAGGTTCTAAATTGCAAACTCTGGTCCTCTTAGCCGTTAGGAGGACCAGAGTTTGCAATTTTTGGGCTGCTTCAGAGTTCAACTGCGCATCCACACCTCCCCAAACGAACCGAACTTTCCAGACGAACTAGAATTTGTCAGGCTTCCAAACACTTCAGATGTCTCATCTTTGCAATTGTACATGATTAAGTTGAGGTACAACACACAATCCCACAAAATGCATGGATGTCTGTGGTTGTGATATGAAAGTTCATTTCCTGTAACTTCCAGATGCTGTAACTCAGCCAGCTCAAAGAAAAGTGGCTGCAGTTTTTTTCTGACATGCGATTGTGATGGATGATCCGAGTGAGGAGCCTGAAGCCGAGCTAAAACACTGGCTGCTTTTTAAAGAGCCGATCAATTATTCAGAGTGCTGACTAAAATTGCTGGAAAATGGTTAATTGGTCATTAGAGGAACAAAGGCTTTTGTGAGCGTTTAATTATTAAGATGACATGTTAGGCTGGCAACTCTAAGACTCATTGATTAGCAAATACACAGACGAGGAAGGTGAAAAAATAGTGGAGAAATGTCTGGATGAGCTGTAATCGATAACGGTCTGAGCAAAAACATTCAGAGATTCTGAGGAAATTTACATTTGACCGGCTGCTCAAATCTGTTCTGGTGGGAGAGAGAAGGAGAACGGGTTTAGTAGTAGATGTTGGAGCTGAGTGTAAGAGGCTAAAAGCTGATAGTGGGGAGAGGAGAGATTTGAGTGGGTTGATCCTTGGACTGGGCACAGCCGCCAAATTCATCGGCTCACTGGACACCTCCACAAGGAATCAGCAGGTGGCTTCCAGTCGCCATAGAAACACTGGATGGACCCGGGCTACACTGGGGCCAATTACTGAACTGTGAGCCTGGATGGTCAAATTCATTGAAAGTGTACAGAGGGGCAATAGTTTCACATAGAGTATGCATTGCATCGCTGGATGCACCGTGAATGAAGTCAACTGAGGAACAGATCCAACAAAGTGGAAAAAGCAGCATCGTTTTGACGGAGAGGAGTCCGTCGCCTTCATTTGATTTTCCCCAACACTTCTTCGTTTCACTCTCTGCTCCACAAGACGGCTCCTCATCTTCTCACTTCCTCTTCTGCCTGGAAGCTGAATAGTTTGTTATGCATATAACTACAGGCTACACTTTAATTAGCAATCAGACTCCTTTAATTACACTCAGTGACGCCTCCTTAATTAATGGACAATCAGGACTTAATTACAAACAACACACTGCCAAAGACACCAACAGGACAGGGAGAGAGTTTGGGGTAATAGTGGAGTTCACTCGACCTAAACTGCTCCGGATATTAGTCTATCAGTACGGGACGCCGACTCCTCCCTCCTTCCTAAGTTACAGTAAAACTTCAAGAATATATTTTTCTTTTCTAATAAGCAGCCTTAAATATTTGACCTCACTGCTGTTTTTTATGTGCAATCTGTACTTGAAAACCTTCAAAGGGTTTTTTAGTGGAGTCCGGATGTTCTGGGGCAGTTATGTTAAAGAATTAGGAAGCCCAGATATTCAGCTCTTTTTAAAGAAATGTTTTTATATTGACGTCTTCCTCCATTTCTGGAAAAAAAATATTTTATTGACCTTAAACAACAAAAATGTACATAGTTAGTGCTTTGTGCTTCAGCTGAAGTAACTCCAGTAAGATGCTTGTTGTAGCCGTCGGCCATCTTGGAATGTTACAGGAACGTACTGTCGTCTTTAGAGGCCTATCTGATTCTTGTATTTCTAGAATTGTGGTGCTGATGGTGGCAACATGTTGGAGTAACTCTTCAATGTTGGTTCTGACTGGTTGGCTTTGACTTAGCTGTTGCATGTTATTTCCTCTGTTTCTGGTTCTGGATGCTGTGTATCTGCAGAGTTTTGCTCTTACTTTTCTCCTTTCAGACAGCTGCTATAACAGTGACAAGATATTGCTTTTACAGAGACTGAAATGACTTTTCTCCTCAGGGTGTCTGGACTCAGTCTTATAGAAATGGTGAGGAGATGCTTCAGCTGGGGGAAGCTTAAAGCAGAGCTCCTGTTTAATGCTTTTCTAGACCCAGGGCACGGGGAGGGGACCAAGAGAAAAACCCCAAACTCACTAAAAGAACTCTAAATTCTTTCCTGGGATCCTTGCTTGGGACACAAAAGTTTGTAATTTTCTTTCCCTGTTGCTTCAAGTGGAAGACATTACAGACAGATGAAGGTTAGGCATGTGAATCATTGTTGTCTTTGACTTACTAGTAACTAATTATAAAACATGAGGACAAAATAAAATATTTTTTGTTGTTGTTTACCACTATTGCTATGAATACCTGGGTGGTACAGTAAGGTGAGGGTCGGATGGACTCACAGAGATAACGTCAGTGTTGATTGGACTCATCTCCACAACGTTGGCTTCATACGGCTCGTCTCGCCACGTTGGGGCGTTGTCGTTGATGTCAAGGATGGTGATGTTCACCTAAATCAGGGTGGAAAGGAGATTGCACAATCTTCTTCAAATCATGATATCCAACACAAATATACTTGTATTAAAAACACAGGACTCTGGTGAAAATCTTGCATCAACTCATCAGGGACATGAAGGTTATATCAGAGTTGAGTTTTCCTTCATTTATACTAGTTAATATTTTGACTCAAATGTTTGAAAATTTGGCAGTTTTATCATAACGTAGGCAGCCTTTTGACCAAAAGGCAAAAATAAGTAAACCAATGAAATACTGAAACAAAAACAAGACTTTGCTAAGACAATTTGTTCATTTAGAAGAGGAGTGTAAGGTTGTTACAGTGGCAATGCCTGTCTTCTGCTGAGGCCCGACTCCTCCATCCACAGCTCTCACTATCAGGATGTACTCTGACTTCTGCTCTCGGTCCAGCAGGGCTGTGGTTGTGATCTCTCCTGAAACAGGAAAAAAAACAGCAGAAAACACTCATACCGCCAACATTACAGCAACAGAGCATTTCAGGATAAACCGAGAAGTAATAAAGAGTGAAAACATTCACAGACGAGTGGTCAGGCCATTCACAACGCAGACAAACAACACAAAGTAAACGTCTCGAGTAAAAGCTGATCTAAACAGACTTAGGCAGGTAGAAAGTCCACATATTAGTTATTATGAGGTGACAGAAGCAAACTGTACTAAAATGCACAGACCAACATACCTGAGCGTGAGTTAAGACGAAACTGAGAGGAACCTTCCAGGGAGTAGATGAGAGAGGCCTGGCCAAACTCCCGCGAGGCGTCCAGATCAGTTGCATTTACAACCAGCACTGTTGCCCCTTTGTAAAATGAATAATGTGGAAGAGAGACACAAAGAAAGTTACAACTCATTGTATGAGAAGAGATGTTGTTGAGTGCAGTTAAAGAGGAAACAATCAGAGAAAGACAAGCTGCAGAGAGAGTTTGCAACAACGCTGGTAGAGCTAATTTCCTCACCACCCCATCCACAGTGACACTGATGGCATGGCAGTGAGTGGGTTTATGGATTAGTGGATTATTAGACTGTTATTTGGCACAGAGCTGATCAATAGCTAGGCTGGTAAGGGGATGAGATGCTTGCCAGAGCCGCAGGGCAAGCCCTAAGCTCTGTCTAGAAGAGTCAGCTACCTCAGGGCCAAATACTGCTCTAAACCTCAGCGTTCCTTCAAACCGCTCAAAGAAGTGCTCCACTAAATAGTGTGCGAAACATAAAGCATGGTCAGCGTCTGCTGCAGCTAAAAGAGAGAGAAAGGGGCGGTCAAATATCCCATTTTCCTCTTGCGACTGGAAACTAATCTATTGTCTGGGAAGAAAAGAGGCTTCACATGCATGAGAATGAGCACAGCAGCTAGCGATTTCCCTGGAGGAGCCAATATCCCACATTCTGAGAGAGTATTTCCAAACAGTATTGAAACAAAACACAGACGCCACAGGTTAGAGAATAAAGACATATTAAAACATGACGCACCTGAAGCTGCAGAAAAAATATCCAAAATAACTCAAAGCTCTTGGTTGAATATGCAAATACACTTAACTTGAGAGATGTGTTTGTTGTACAACCCTCAAATCTAATTGGAGACATTTGCATTTACAGCATAAAAACAGTGTTAAGCCTGTAAGAAACTGAGCTGATTTCAAGTTAACAGGCAGTTTAAAAACAGGCATTCTTTGAACAAAGAGCACATTTCATTTAATTTTCCCAATTCACCAACTTCTGGATAACACTGATCCGCACACGTCTGCCTGACAGGTAGAGTTAAGCATCTAAATATTGTCTTACATCTGAGGTGAATTCATTACTGCCACATGTGAAGCCTAAATTATCTACAGAATAAGTTTCTGCAGTCCTGGTGCAGCAAACGGAAAGCCAACTCATTTGGGGTTCATCTACATCTGATATCACTGCTTAACTTAAAACATACATATCTTTTAATTGATTCTGTCATCAATACAAATTTATTAAAACAGAAAAGCTTTATGTTATTGTGTCAGATACATTGGGCACCAGGTATTAGGGTAAGATAAGTATCACAACCACCCATGAAAAGTTAAAATGAGCTCTTAACAGCCAATTGCAACAGTTTCAACATCAAGTATCACGTAATATGCATTAATACGCTTAACCATTTAATGCTACCACACATGCTAACATCGATGGTCTTCCTCATTTCGGCTCATGGTGGTTAAATTAATGAGACCAGCTGTAGTGAGACAGTGTTAAAACTTTAAAAAAAAGTTTGTGGGTGTAATTAAAAGATTGCAAAAAATAAATAAATTGATTAAAGGGTTTCTATTTTTGTGCTAAAAGTGACGAGAGGTAGTTAGCCTTCAATTAGCACGTGGCTAACTAGAAATCATTTTATTCCTTCTTCCAGTTCTTTTTTTAGCAGGAAAACAGATACTTTCAAAACTAAAAAAGTAGGAGATGTTTCATTGCTGTTAAGTCTTGAAAGAGTGGAATGTTTCAACATTTGAATGGTTGAAACAGTTTTAGGCTAAAATGCATGAAGAAAACACACCTACACACCAAACTCACCAGCATTAAGGTTCTCTGGGATTTTCATGATGTAAGACGGTTTGCTGAACTCAGGTGGATTATCATTTTCATCCTGCAGGTGGGAATGAGCATAAACAACAGTTCATTTTGATGCACTAAACAGCGGGAGAAACTCAAAAAAACTAGTTGCAGTTTCCACTGTGACTTGGGATTTAACTTAACATCTGTGGGAATTAAGTCAAGAAAAGTAGGAAAAGGTTTTACAATCAGTGTCTTAGTTGAAAGTCAGGCTCTAAACAAAAAATGTTGAAGCAGAAGATGACATTTAAGTACGGTTAATGAGCTCGATGTTATCTTTAGGTAAATATTTCAATGATCTCTATGAACAGCAGACCACAAGGTGAAGATCATCAGGATTAGGAGACGCTGCTGGAACCAGGCCCCTGGGTTAAGATTTGACTCATCATGCTTGACTGGGTTCAGACTGAAAAAGGTAGATGGTATAGGTATAATGGCAAAGACTCTGAGGAGAGAAACGTCAAGTGGCATGTAAGCCAGGTTGTAGCAAGGGTCTAACCATGCTAATTCCCTGCAGCGTAATCTGGCTTTTGGAAGACAGAGACATACTTTGCTGGGCTTCCTGATGTCTCTGTATAGTAGGTATCATCTGGTATCATCTGGGGATGCCTGGTGTTACTTGGGGGTGTGACTGGGAGGAATGGCCTCCTTAATCAGGACATATCTTGTTACTGAACTTCTGTCTAAGGCATGGCGTGTCCATAAAAAAACACACCATGATCAAGCACAAGGTAGTTCATAAGTGTTCTTAGAATCAGGCAACCTTCAGAGAAAGGTCAATAAGCAGTTTTGTAACCATAACATCAGAGAGGCAGAAGTCATTTGAGTACCTAGTGGTAGAGAGTTGGCTCTGGTAGCAGAGTAAACCTGACAGACCCAAACAAGAAGTGATGTGAACTGGGATCATTTGGAAGACGACTCTGTTGAGGAGATCTTCAATGTCCAAGGAAGGCCGGAGACATGCTTACTGAACGGGTCATGTTTAAAACCTCCATCACAGATGCAACTTCCAGAAATTGTAACATAAAGGTCACAATAGATTGCTACAGTGGCAACAAAGATGATGCAGGGTCAAGAATGAGGCTTTAGGTCAAGAATCAGTGGAGAAGTTGAAGTACAGTGTCTTGTTCACGACCGATGGGACGGAGTAGCAGATCACAGTTAGCTGGGCTGCACAGTGGCACAGTTGGTAGCACTGCTGCCTTGCAGAAAGAAGGTCCTGGTTAGATTCCTGTGCATGTGTGGGTTCTAACCGGGTACCATCCCAAAACATGACTGTCAGGTTAAATAGTCTCTAAATTCTCCTTAGAAGTGAGGGTGTGTGTTGGTCAGTTCATTCTAGTGGATCCCAGTGTGTCTAGTGAGAGAGATGTACAGTACGGGGTTCCTCCTGGACCTGTTACTCTTCATCTTGGATAAGCAGAAGAGAATGAATAAATGGTTGGATATATAAATTGATGCTTACGGTGGTGAATTTGAAAAGTAATAACTTAGTTTGTAATAAAATTAAAATTAAAGGGATGAAATGACAGATAAATTCCTTTAATATGGAACAACAGCTGCCTTAAAACAGCTTCAGTAAGAGCATTTAAATGTCTCACAACCTCCCACTCATGAATAAGACTCCATTTCACACCAGCATTTCCAGTTGTCTGGCTATTCACAGAGAAGATCCCCACTGCGTGAGCTGCTGAGAAATGTTAACACTTTAACAACAGTCACTGGGACAATTATCCATTTGGGCTCCGAGTTACACTGGTGCAAAGCTTTGTGTGAGTGTGATGCTGCCAGCTGCTGATAAACCCCTGTGGTGAGAGTCACGACAGAGAGAGACACAGGCAGAGAGACATAGGGGGAACGCCGGATTGTGAACATCTATCCCGACTGGTCTTAGCAGCTTTTCTCCCTCATGCGGGATGCATAGAGGAATTTCTAATGGTCTGTGCATATCAAAGGATATTCATCCATTCTTCTCTGCCGTTTCTCCTTTCATGAATAAAAAGTAAGATGTATAATGGATGTCTTCCATGGGAAATGAGACTGGGGGCCTGGCGACTATGGAGCTCATCTGCTCATTGTGGTTTGATGGCTGCATTTACAGTTTCTAAGCAAAGGTCAATATATGAGTTTTTAATTTAAAAGTCAATAGAAAAAAACAAAGGAAAATAAAAGGTTGTATAATGCTATACCTGAGAAATGATCAGAATAAAACACAGAAGATGATGTGTTACATACACTTATCAGGAAGCTAGGAACGGGTCTTTCCCACAAAACCCACACAAAGTCAAAATTATAGATTTAAATCCAGATATGTAGAGTGAAACCTACTGTTTCACCTCCAGGAGGATTCAGGGTGGCATTTTTTTTTCTTTCTCTTAATTGTGCCACCCTAAATTTATAATGATGTAGTCTGCCCACCCATGTGGAAACTTAGTGTTTCGGTACTCATGGATTCACCTATTAACAGACTGTTTATGTGGATCGTAACTCCAAAACATCTGCGGAAAATTTACCTACTCACAAATTTTTTCCATAAACCATATCTAAAATATTTCAAAGAAAATGTATCTTGGGAAGCTGGCACACCTAGGAACAATGCTACCTGATACGCTATGGGCTGAAGCGCCACTAATTTTCCATGGTGCTGATTGGCTGAACAAATGAACTAGGAAATAAGGAAGACTGTGGATGTTAGCTTCTAGGCCAGTTTCCACTGCTGAGTATTAACACATTTTAAGATATATTTGGTGTTTAAACTAGAACATAAGCAGTGATAAGAATGTCTGGAGGGTCTCAAGTATTTAACGATTCCCTGGTAGTTGTGGTGCCCAAATACCAGGGATTCACTGTGCATGTATTCCCCTAATATTTTTTTGGCAAATATCAACTGGCAACTTACATTGATGGAATGCAGCTTTATTTAATTCACTGACATACTATGTACTGTACTTACTATAACCTCCACTGTGACCGGGACGGTGCTGTTAAGCGGCGGATTTCCTCCATCTTTGGCCATCACTGTCAAATAGATCAACCCCTTGGGAACCATCTCATAGTCGAGAGGGCTGGTCACGCTTATAACTGGGGCAGAAAGAGCAGGAATGGAAAAGGCGCATTTTGTTTCCATTGTTAATTAAACTAAGATGTGAGAAACCCCTGCTGCTTTCAGACAGTTTGAACTATTTTAGAGAAACATTTCCTAGGAAATGTTTCTCTTTTTAAGAGAAAATCAAAAATGTAGAAATTCTTTGACTAAAATAATGTATATTGAGGTTGAACCAAAGAGAAGTTTGCAAAGATAAGAGTAAAAGTACCTGCGTAGCCTTCGACCATGACGATGCTGAAGTATTGAGGGAAAGCTGAAGCTGAAATGATGGTGTACGTCAGGACGTTGTTGGGAGGAGAATCCTCATCAGTGGCCTGCAAGTGAGCAGATGTTAGGGGGGAGTGGTACTTATAACATAATGTCTTAGTTGAAGTTCTAAAAGTAAGACATAAAAAACAAGCTGCAGCACAGCAGATGTTGCGGTACACGATGCTCATCTTTTAATTTAAATGTTTGAACCATATGAAGGATCTAGGTCTGAGCATGAGTCTGCAGCCAGGAAGCTGTCAGTCAACGGTGGCATGTTAGTGGATGGATTAAAGCTGATTCTGGCTATTAGTGGTGCAGACGTCAGTGTTGGATGAACACCAACTGAGCCACGACAAGCCAAGCAGGCAGAGGAAAGATGAAACTGTTTGTTGAAGGACTAATCCGCAGCAGCTTTCACCGCTATGATGACACTGGCTCATTATTGTTGATTTGGCAGGAACTTTAAAATGAGTCCTCCGGCTGTGAGGAGAGTCTACTGGGCCTCACTGGCATCATTAGAAGCTGGACAGGTTGTCAGAAACACTCATTTGTATCTCTGTACAACAGACATATCTCTATGCTTTCATTTAATGCCAGAATGTTGAGTAAGCATTACCTTTCTTCCCCCACAACTTCTTAAGCAGTGGCTTTTCTTGCCAGGCTGTCCTTCTAAATCAATTTTCAACAAACACTTCCACACTAAACAGTTGTTTCCCACTCAAAGGTAAAACGAGTCGGGGGCAGCAAATCAAAACGATGAGGGGAAAAGGAATAGGTATAGGGAAAATGAATGAAAGCAGAACCTCTGCAGTAGGAGGCAAAAACCTCTGAGGCAAGAAGCACAGAGCAGGAAATTCTCTCTTTGCTTTTCTTCCCAGAGCAGTGTGTGAACACTTGTGTGTAAAGCATCTAAGTTCGCTGGCAAACCGCTGACACACACAATTGTATGTCTGACTTCTGTTTTCCTCTTGGGCGACGTATTAATATCAGCAGCGTTCAGAATAATCAAACACAGCGAGCCGAGCGTTGAGACCGGTTCACACGGTGCGCCGTACAATAAGCAAGCCTCAAGGGATGTTTTTCTCTGCTGGGTGCAATCAAAGCAAACGCTGAGCCATTAGTTACAATTGTGCCTGTGTAGCTCTGCCTTTTGTGTGGCATTGACTGATGGCCAACACACTGAAGCTAACTGGTTTCCTTTTTGAAATACAATGCACTTTAACACAGTAGTGCAGGTTTTACAGTGAAACCGGGAAAACAGACGGTAGTGACAACAAGAACTGAAAAAGAAGAATCAATTTGTTGGCATGTGAATTTGATGCATCAGTTTTAATGATGTGCCTGAGTGTAAAATGCAAACAATAGTTTCATTTTCACACACAATTACAAGTTCAGGGTGTTTATTGAATGAAATGTAATATTTTTACCATCTGATATATTTGGATGCCAGTTTTTCATTTCTGAATTAATGAGATAGCACAATGCATCATTACGCCATTTTAAAAGTATTATTTACTGATCTAACAATTCTGACATTAATGCTCCTCCCCAAAGTTTCATAAAGAATAACTGGAATTCCCTGTTGCTCAAAATAATCATTAAAAAAGCAATTTCTCTCTTTAATCACTTTCTGTTTGTTGCTGATGAGAGGACAACTGTGGCCTGATGCCTAAATAGGTGCAAAATGTTTCCTTCTGCTGGACGCTTTGATGTGAAATGTGCAGCATGAATGCGGCGCAGAAACAACGGTTTGTGAATTCTCTCCAAAGTTCTTGGAGCATAAAACAAAAAAAAATAGGAAACATGTTGAGGTCTATTTAACTGAGCAGCATTTCAGTTTGGAATAGGTTAGATAAAACATCTAAACAGCATTTTTATACCTTCATAAATGTTGGTTTTGGCATAAAGGGTTAATACCTGAAAATGGTCACAGGTGTGTGTTTATGAAGCACTTTAAAGCTGCTATAAAGAGAATAGTAATTGGATGTTCTTTTGGACAAAACAACGTTTATGACCAACTCGTATTTTATTATATAAACCAGTCTGTGATTAGTTAGCATGCCTGTTAACGACACCTCACCCTGATCCGCGCCACCGACTGCACCGCCTGCTCGTTCTCTCGCAGTGAACCCACATACGCCTCCTTCTGGAAGAGCGGCGTGTTGTCATTGATGTCCAGCACGTTGATACGGATCCTTCCGGTGGTTTCCTCCCCGCCGCCGTCCCTCGCCAGCACGGTCAGAGTGAAACGCCGCATTAACTCATAGTCCAGGCTGGCCTTCAGAATGACCCTGCCTGTTTCTGCATCCAGTGAAAACCTGCAGGACGACAAACAGCTGACATTAGACAACATCCTCTTTACTTGCAGTTTTTTTTACATCACATCCACCTGTCATTGGCAAGAAACTCCTATTTATCATTTGAACCGATTTTTCAGAAAAGTGTGATTACGCTATATATATAGTTAGGATAAAAAAAGTTTTTATGACCTTATGAAAGATACAAAACTATAACAAAATTTGTCTTACATGTAAAAAATTTATTTTCATTGATTAAAGAAAAATAAACCATTTTGAGAATTTATAGTTCCTCTGTGAGAAATTAAATCTTCCTCTGGATTTAATGAGAAGAGATGTAAAAATAATCAATTCTCAAGCGAACCTGTTTCTAAGAGCGTTTGTCGTTTATTTGTTAACCAGGCCCATAATTACTGAGCAGATTTTATAGCTGTGTGTCTTTGTGAAGTATTTCACATGTGTGTTTAATGTGTTTAATCTCACTGGTCAGGATCGTCGCTGAAATAATAACGGACGATTCCAAAAGGGCCGACGTCTCCATCTGTGGCCTGGAAGGAAAAGATGAGAAAAGACACGGTTTGATCAGTCCTTCTGTTTTTAATGTTAGTTTCTGGCCAACAATTAATTTTTTTAATATTTTTCAGCAAATGGAAAAAAATCTGGACATTAATTCTTTTAAGTCAAAAGCTCCAGAAATGATGCAAAGAAAAGCTAAATTTACATACAGAATTGAAAAGTAGAACATCTCTGAAGAATTTTGAGTTCTTGGTGTAAAAGAAGCCTCTACCTGAGTAGAGTAATTGATCACATCTTGACACTGATCATCATAAATCTGAGAAAATTTCAGCGCATTGAGGCCAGGCCACATTTAACTACTGGATTTTTGCAACACTTAAAATTTTATGTCAAACTGATCGGAACAGCGAGACAGACACAATAACAAGTTGGAAAATCAATTTTCAGCCGGCAAAGTGAACTGCTGTGTCTAGAAATGAAACCTGGAGCTGCAAGAAGGAAGCAATACATCAACTCTGCACCAAGCTACAGTAGAGTTCTTTGGTCAGGAGCTAATCTGAGGTTAAAAAAAAACAAAAAACAGGACATGTGTTCAGAGTTTAAATTACTCCAAGTTTCAGTTCACTGAAAAGTGAGTGTTGGGTTCAGTCTACCAAGGACAAGAAGTTCCCTCAAGATGTTCCCACCAACGGGTCCAGAAGTCTTGGTTTAGGGAGGAGGAGGCTTCAGAGACAACACAGAAATGGTTGCAGGATAATCACACGTTCTTTATGTTTTTTCTTAAAATTTTATACAAAATACAAAATAATAATAAAAAAATAGACCAAAACTTCCAGGGTTCTGCATCTGTTTTAAAAAGTGTTTGAAGTGCAAATAAAGAAACCAGAAAAACTACAAACATACAGAAAGGAGGGAAGAAAGGATTGATGGATGGACAGATGGTTGGATAAATGGACAGACAGACAGCAAATCAAATGGACAGAAATGCAGACAGACATTTCTGTTGATTATTGAGACAAGATGTCTAGAAACACAACAGTTGTCAATACTTTATTTCCCTTTTCCCTGGAAAGAGCCTGGAAAGTTTTGGAACAGATCTAATTCTCCATAACATCCTGACTTTATGATCAGAAAGTGTTTGTGTGACTGATCCGCCTGCAGCGCTACACTGTCTGCTGCTGAAGATGTCATTATGTCACATCCCAAAAGGAACAAGATGCCGATCTTGATTCTTAGCAACAACGGAGATTATTGTTTTTTTAGCTTATAAAATATTAATGTGTTATTAGAAGAGAGATGCAGCACAATATTCATTTTTAAGCATGTTGCTCATCATATTTCAATGAAAGAAGCTGAAATAAATTAGTGAATCGTACATTTCTGCATTGAAAACTTCACAACGTGGCTCCATTCAGGCTTCCTTTGATCCATGTTGAAAAGTCCTGATCTCATAATTTTTTAATACACAGCAACTTAAAGACTTTTAAAAGAACTAACACGTTCAGTGGTAAGTATAGAACTATGTAAGGTTGATACCTCAATTAAAGCTGAATAAGGAATATGCTGCTGTCTTTTTTTGATTCTGCTATTCCTCTGCATACATTTGAGTCTGGTGTGGCTCTGCATAACATGATCTGTCACGACTGTGTTTTGCCTCTTTTCTTAAATTTCTCACTCCAACAGCTGTCTGCGACTGTACGATAAAACATGAAAGCCTCGCTTCACTTTCTGGAGGTGTTGATTGGATTAAGTCTGATGGGAAAAGTGATACATTCTTGCCCACAAAACCCACCGCTGCCATGCGAACAGCAACAACTCCTGTCATACGTTTTGCAGATGAAAGAGGTGACAGAAAAATGCCGCGTAAAGAGCAGCACTCAGGAATCTGCCACATTAACACAATTTGTCTCTGCGAACACAAACATTCCCGTGTGCAGGCTGCATGCGCGCGGGCCGCAGTGACGCTGCTGATGGATCGCAGCATGGGAGCCTGTGGTAATAGAGTTTCACTTCAGTGGCTCTGCAGCCGGTTGAGGGGCCAAACCTGAACGTGTCTGCTGTCCCCTCTGCAGAGCACAGTGCTGGTCACGGTGATTCAGAGGCGGACCGAGAGCGAGTTGAGTCTGGGAGTGGAGCGCTCGCTCTCTGTGGGCCTGAGCTCCAGGATGAGAGAGAATGTATGGCTGCACTGTCATGGGTTTGAAGGAACATCTGTGCATTTGCATTTTTGATTGTTTTTGTAAATTTGTCAGTGAATGGTTAAGTAAAATATTCATCTTTCACCAACAACTTTGTTTTTGCTTTTATTTTAATTTTACAGCAAATAGGACCGTGCACATAATGAGAAAGATTATAATTTTAAATGTTAGCATATTAAGGTGTACCTTTTACGTTTTTGCTTTACACAAAATGTAAACAAAAGTTAGAATAGGTCTATGTTCTGTACAAACATTTTCATTATATTTCATGCAGAAAATGATTCCCAGAAAATCAGATTCCACCTCCTTAGTTCTGCTTATTTTGAGTTCTGTTCATAATGAGCTGTTTTAGTGATCTGTCACTTTTATGTAAATAAGCTGTGGTTGGCCACGCCCCCTCAAACTCAAAGTCCAGACCTTAATCCAAAGTAAAGCTTTTGATAGACTTGAAAGGTAACAATCTCTGGTTCTATTTCTGATTGAGCTACTTATCAAAGAACAAGAAAACATTTCAGGTTCTTGACGATAAAAATGTGAAAAAACAACCATTAAAGTTGTGATAGATAAAAAATTTTTTGTTCCAACGGACAATTTAGTACTAGTTGTTTTAGTAACTTTTCCATGTAAGCAATGTTTTTTAATTATGTTTTCATTTGCTTTTCTAATCTTGTATTGTTTTTTAAACCAAAAGTTCAGCAAAGACACATATTACAAATTAGATTGTTTTAATACAAATGAATAAGTTGAAGCTGGTGTTTTTATTGTTTTGTAAATGTACAAAACTTCATGTTGTATGAATATGTTTGCAATGTACAATATGCACAAGAGGTTTTAATATCAAGTCTTTTGAAGACTACACTGAATTCAACAGAGTTCTCCACATTTTTACATCCCATGTTTTTGATTTTTCCTCCATTTTCTTTGTGTAAACTTTGCCTTTTCCTCTGCATCAGAGCGTGCCTGCAGCTCCACTGTCTCCTCTCTACTCTACATATCTCCTTTAGCACACGCTTGCCCCTAAATGCCTCCCCTCCTCCTCCTCTGCTCCCAGGTGACTGACAGGTCCATAAGTGCTCCAGTGATAGCAGCAGGGGTGTTAATGTGACAGCTATCGAAGCGGTGACAGCAGCAGGGTTGAGTGTTGGAGCCGCTGCTGCCTCTACAGTCCAGCCTTTCTCACTGCAGCAGCACACAGACGCAGACTGAGAGCTGGAATGGAGAGAAAGATGATAGCCATCTCCCACCTCCTCCCTCTTCAATCACTCACCGACTCGCTCACTTTCTCCCAACAAACAATCACCATGACAGCGTGGCCCAGTCACTTTGCCAACTGCTTGCCAAAGACTTTCAACTTCAGACACAGAGGGCCTTCATTCAGATGGATGGCTGAGATTGCTATGTGCAGGGATTTGCTGTCACTTCACGCCACGGCCCTGAGTCCAAGACACAAGGGTATTATGCATTTGCCCCTAGTCACCATGGCAGCTTAAAATTTTTATAGTGTGGAAGTTTGAGGTAATGGTAAAGTTAAAGAGGTGGGGTGAAGAGAAAGGGTAAGATTTAATGAGAAAAGGAAAGCTGTGGATATTAAGGCTGGAGACGGTTCCTAATGGTGCTTGTGATCGCCACAATGGGAATCTAAAAGATAATGGTAGCTCAGACAGAAAGGGAGCTGAGATAATGTTCCTCCTTTGCTCTGATAAATACTGACAATACAGTCAGTACAGATAAGAAGTGTTTTGCATTCATAAACTGAAGGTTATTGTGGAAATTAGACAAGAACACAGCACTAGTTTTCATTGACCAACTGCACAATTTGACAGAAACCTGACAAACACTTCCCAACACTTCTACTGCTGGGACAAAATCTTTCTCTAGCTGCATTCAAGGCTGAGGGACAACTTTCAGTTATCTCAAAACTAACCAAGATCTACCTGCAGAAAACACAAATGTCACAGTTTCACTTTAACCACCGGCACAACCCTGAATGATATTCCCTTCATTGCCAGTCAGAAGTCGTGCTGGAAGGAAATGAATTCAGAGTTTAACTCATTGAGGACAAGAAGTGACCAGATTTCTTCCTCCAACTGAAAAATCCACTAATCAGGAAACAATCCATGAATGTTGCAGCACACACAGGATGAAACAGATGGCTAAGCAGAAAGAATATACATGTCTATATGAAACATGTTTAAGATTTATTTTTGTACTTACTCTTAGTGGCATTAGTTTGCATTAACCTTTCAACTTAAATTTCAAGAAAACTGCTCTTCTATTGTCCTGTTTACAGCAATATTGATTTGTCTTCCACTGACATTCCTACATAAAGACACAAACCACGTGCTTACACTGAGGTGATGAGTGTAAAGTGTAAAACTGAATGATAGATCAGGATCAAAATCAGCTTTATTGGCCATAATTGTGCACAGAAACGAGGAATTTGACTTTGGTTTCAAGTGCTCACAGTGTACTGACATTGATTCTAGATTTCTTTTAGCAGAATCCGATTGGATTTGTGATGACTAGTTTCTGTAAATAGCATTTTGTAGTATACAGCTGAGGCAGGGACCACAATTTAATCTAAATTAATGTCGCTGTTTATTTTCAAATAACTAAACTTTCTTCTTTCTTCCTTTGATGCTCAACAGTAGAGCGCCTAACCTGGAGTGGAGAGATTCTTCAGGTAAAAAGGCAACCAGGTAGCAGAAAATCAGCGTTGAAAACCAAACTAAGTTTGTAAGAAGGTTCTGCATGGAAAGTCTCACTATTGTTGATTGCCAATATAAACTCTGCAAACCCCGGAGTCCTCAGGCAGTAACTACAAAGGAGAAATTAGTTTTCAGCTGACCAGTTTGGTTAAATGATGTGTTTCTTCCCATCAGAGAGGTGAAGCCAGCAGGAAAACACCGGGTGCCTGCATGTGTGTGTGTGTGTGTGTGTGTATCTGTGTATGTTTGCTGACATCTGAAACGGATTCACATGAACACAGATGTGTGATGTTCTTAGGTTAGGTTTACTGTTGAGAAATAAACTCCACTCTGAGCTGTAGATGAAATCAGAGGACTGGTTGAGTTTTCCAGGCAGCAGCTTAGAGTTTAAACTCAGGTTAAACGGAGGAGAGGTTTCAGCTGCAGATTATCCTTCATCTCACACTGAGCGGCAGATTAAAGCTGCTCTGCTTTTCTATCCTGTTTGACTCTGAATTTGAATTGATTGACTCCTAAAATTGCTTTGTTTTTCTGCAAGAGTTTTGAGAAGTGCAGAAAAGGAAACCAATTACTGGCTGTCAAAATACAGATGACCTGAAGTTCAAACGCAGAACAGCAAACAGATTCTGTCTCTGTTCTGCACATCTAAACACGGCCGCAGGGATAACAAACAGAACCGCAGTGAAGATGTACAGTTCCTGACAGGCCGACTGATGGAGGCCATGATAACGGCTGGTCAGATTATCTCTCACCCTAACTTCTTAGCGGCTCTTATATGCGCTTCAAATGTTTTCGGTTCCACTCTCAGGTTTACAGGAAACAGTTTTACTAAAACAGGGATTTTCCTGTTTGTCTCAAATAAAACAGCTAAATGTTTTATCATTTAAACAGACTTTATGGTTAATCTGGAGATTGAATGAATGCTTACATTGCATAAAAGATTCGTAACATAGAAAGTACCAATCTGATCCAATGTTAGCATTGAACTCGATACAGAAATTATTTATTTTTTATACTGAACTGAGACCAATAATCCACTCTCCAAGCCAAACATTTGACTGGTTGACATGCAAGACAGAATATTAAATTTTAGATATAAGTAATAAATAAATAAATAAATATACTGGCCACGTAGGACAAAAAAACGGGAAAATCTGAAATTAATTTAACATATTTACAGGAAAAAAATAAAGAAATTCTTTAATGTTGAAGTCATAAATGTCACTGTAAAATGTCTAGATGTGCATTCCCTAAATTTATTAATTACACCTTCAAAAAAAATGTTTTCACAAAATGTCTGACTTTATAATCTCCCTTGCAGAATCTCTAAACCTTTTTCTTACAAATTTCTGACTTTACAATGTTAGAAAATTTAACAAACTTACGACTCTTTGACAACAGAAGACTTTTTTTGGCTTTGTTCATAGAAAATTAATTTTTTTTCTTGCAAATTTATAACTTTACATATCACAGAATATCCACCTTGTAAAAATGCAGAAATAATCAATAAATCTGTTGGGTATTTTTTGTAAACATTCACTCTTCTGTGGCCACTTTTTAATCTACACCGGCCCTGACACTTCACTGTGAAAATATGACAAAATGTTGAAAAGCACGAAGGTTAGAGAACTTTATGCAAGTGTATATATTTAATACCTTTTGACCAAACTACTCAGTGGTGCATATATTCTCATTAGTGTTCATGCCAGACACTCAGTGCTCTGAGACCAGCGTTAAATCTGAACAGCCAGTTGGGTTCAGAGCAGCTGCCAGAAGCAAACTGCAGCAGCATGTTTTAGTTTTAGGAACGCGCTTTTAAGACTCCTCTGTTTCTTTAAACCATTAACCAACAGGTGGGGGGCGCTCAAAGCAAACGCTGCGTGGTGACAAGATTGAACTGCCTGTTTCTATTATCTGCAGACCACCAGATAAGAGACACAGCAAACCGGCGAGAGATACGAGCTGAACACTTTTTAACAATGACTCCAACAAAGTGGCGAGGATGTCTTCACGGCGGCTCCAGAGATAAATTCATTTCATTATTCCAATCACACAGACAACTCCTGGAAAACACCTCCTGACTGGAGGGAAGACCAGAGACAGGTTTAATGTGGGGAAAGACTGGAGGAACTCTGAGTTACTTCTACAGAGAGTGTTGACATGTAAAGGTTTGTGATGGAGGCCTTAAGAGGAAAAGACAGGAAACTACTTTAATACATTTATTTCTAAAAATCCAAAAGAATATTTCTGCTGGAAACCTGAGATTTATTTATAACCTGATTACCTTTCAACAAACATCTGACTTTAAAACACTCCAAATACTTCAGACTTTACAAGAAAAGTACACAGACGTTCATCTGCTTTCCAGCTCTATTTGAATTAATCCAAATTAATTTATTTCAGAAATAAACATCGACATCCCATAAACAATTCCAAGAAGTTTTCCCAACAATTCACTTTTTTTGTGTTCCACAAATTGCATCAAATTGATCTCTTTTCTTAAAAATCTAAACTTAAAAACTAAACACATTAATTTTGATGAATCTATTACATAAATTTTTACTTGTAATTTTTTTTTTAGCAAAATTAATTGATTATTAACACTTTTTAAGTGTTTCTGGTACACCTGTAAATCTGACGCTGAAGTGACAAATGAAATGTTGGACAATAAAATCCACAAAGGTTACACAAAGTCTTATTTGTCACTATACATATTTACTGTGATTTTTTTTTTACTCTGTTTCTCTTCCTTGGCTGCCCAGTGCCTCCCTGAACTCCTCTGGTTTCAGAAGATTTGCCTCCTTCCATGTCTTATTAACAGTGTAGCCTCAGCTCTTATGTCTGTTTCACTATTAGATTGCTAATGGTTTTCAGGTATTGCAGTCGTTCACCTCATTATGGGGTCCATCTGTCTGCTGGGATGACATTTCTATACCCAACAGGGACTCCCATAAAGAAAATGTGTTAGTAATATTCATAAAGCCGAGCCGTACAGTTTACTCAGCACAGCATTTCTTCTCAAAGGTGTGAAGATGTTGCATCATACTCCAAATATTTCTTCTATCCATCCGTTGCTGTGTGTTGTACAAACTGTGTGGAGTTGAGACAAAGTGATGAATGCTTTTTTTACAAGCTCGTACATTACTGAGTGGACGATGTTTCCTGCTCCAGCTTGGACAGACATTTATAGACACTAATCATAATTTATGTTCGTTATTCATTATTGTAACTTTCTCCTCCTGGTAGCTCAGAGTTTTGGTCACTAATGGGGTTTTTATTATAGGTGTTACATGACTGGGTGTTCAGGTCAAAGGTCAGGATCCAAACAAAATAAATTCAGTATTCTGGGTGAGAAATTAATAAAATACCTCAAAGTTCAACACAGCAGCTCTGTTTAATCAGAGCCCAGGACTGGAATAAACACTGGGCTGTTAATAGATTACAGCTGTGCAAGTCAACAAATTATTTACATAAAGGTAAACAAACATAACTAAAACCTAAAACTGCAAATAAAAAGTAAATGTTAATTTTGTGCAGGAATTAATGAAGAGGTGGCCTCCAGAGACGGATGGCTGTGGATTCAACCACCATGTGACCTTCAGGCTGATTACACAGACTGTTCTGTGTGTTTAATCCACTTACATGAACTATACACAATATGTATTCTGAGATTAATGTCATCTTTGTAAAGATCACATTCATTCTGCCACACTTTCATGTTAATCTGGGATTTTTTTTAAATGCATCTGTAATAAAAAAACAAAACAAAACAAAATCTTCTTATGTTTTAACAAAAACTGGAAAGACTGGAGGATGATTCAGATGAACACAAACATCCCAAACACCACAGCAAAGCAGAAGGTAAAGGTAGATTTATTAATGATAGAAACATAAAAATATCCAGTTTTTACGAAAGGCTGAACCTTTCATCATTTAATAATCTCAGCCAGAAAAACTCATCTTAATAAAAACACATCAACACATTATTACTTACTATAGGGAGTACAGGTAGGATGGGAAGTTATTGTACCGTTTATCAATTATTGTGATAAATGTCTTATAAGAATTTTGATTTATTATTGAAACAATAAGTTAAAATGAGTGATGTTTAGACTTTTCCCTCCAAAACTGTCTGTATTGTCAGGATTGTTAGTTTTCTCATTTTCTCCACTGTTTATTCAATGAGAGTATAAACAAATGTCAATAAATTATAAAATATGATTAAATACAGTTACTGTGTGCAGCTTAGTGATACACTTCATTATGTGACTGGTGTATTACAAATGGGAATATTGTTTAAGAGCAGTGTTTGTGTTGTGGGGTAAAAAATAGAAGTAACAAATAATTCTTATATTGTTCTCATTATCATAATAGCACAACAAAATATTGTGATAAAACTTTAAGTCCATATCATGAACCCTGAGCTGGAAGTCACCATAAAGAGAGCAGAAATTAGGAGATTATTTATTTTAATTCTAGATATTAAAAATCAATAATATCTAATTAAACTACAAGACTTTGTTTTAATTACATATGTGGATCAAGTTTTCAAAAATGCTGCAGAAGTCTTAAAAGTCTTCCATTTTTCCATCCCTATGGACATGAATTCATCTTGATACATAATATTTTATATAAAAACTGATGTTAAAACGTAATTTACTCATTAACCATTTTAGAACTGGATGGATTCTGCAGAACATTGTAGGAATCAGTGAGTTTAATTACAGGTTGGATATGGTCCCGGTCACATCCCATCTTCAGGTTCCACCTTGTGGTTTGGAGCAACGAAAGATTCAAATGAGGTACAGAAGCAACGAGCAGCCAGGAGGCTTTGGGACTAAACTGAGGTCTGATTGCTCAGATTCAAAGACAAATAAGTTGATTCCTAGACTTTTTTCTTGCTGGAAACTGTGTGTGTGTGTGTGTGTGTGTGTGTGTGCATGTATGTGAAAATAAAAACACACAGGAAACCTCCTGTTCCTCTGTTCATGCTGTATTCTCCTTGATGACACGTTTTGCTGACAGACTTTTGAAATGTTGCCAAACTACGTTATGGTTGCTGGACTCCCGCATCTCTGACACAAGTTCAATCTGCAATGTGATAAAACTGCTCTAGAACTTGTATTTGTATCTATATTCCAGTAATCAAGTTTAATCAAACCAGAAGCATTAACCGTGTTTGCAGAAAAGCTTGCCTCTCCGCGCCGTGTTTTCTCCCACAGCATCAGTGCCGAGGTGACACACTTCATGCCAGAGCACAGATCTCACACAAAGTGTCACATCTCATTCTGTTTACAGTCTGCTTGCGCTCGGCTGCCAGCAATCAGGATTCAAAGGCGGGCCACACGCTCCGGCATGGGGCCAACATCAGCAAGACGTATCGGGTATTAGGCCATCCAATCTCCATTTCATGAGCGCCCAGTCTATAAACACTATTGATTTTCACACCATGTTTTTTGGCACTTGTATCTAGTGAATTGTGGATTGTCACAGAAGTGACTGGTAATGAATAATAATGTAGAGTTATGGGGAGATTCTTGGAGATATTTTCCGATACGGTTAAAACATGGCTGCTGCTGCTGCTGCTGCTGCTGCTGTGAATGGAAACTGAAGGAGTGGTTTAAAGATCACTTCACCTGGCCTGCAGGGAATAAACACAGCTGTTTATCATTTTATCTGCATCTGCAATGTTAGCTCAGTGTAAAAAGCTAATTTTACGGCAAACAGAAATCCAATTTGAAGTGTTATTTGTGAAGTACTGTTATGGGCTTCATTTTTGTAAACGGCAAACAGGTTTAAATGTACAACACAAGGATTCAATTTGCAGCTATAAGCAGCAGTTTCAGGGTAATCACCAGGATTCTTTATCCTGCCAAAACAATGCTCCTGCTGCACAAGCTGGCTGGAGAAAACAACTACAATGGATTTTTCTTAAATAACTGCAATGAATGCCATTAAGCTAACCACAGCCCAGTACTTCCATCTGAAGCAGCTTTGCTTCAGTCGCCATAAATAACCCCACATACGCCGAAGTCTCAAGAGAACCCAGTCAGAAGTGGAAGACAACTGGAAGACTTTTACTCCTAATGAAACAAGCAGTGTAAAAGTCATGACTAAAAACCACCCAGTGAGTAATTTCTAGTGTCCAGAGTGAGTAATCAGTGTGAGAACTCACCAGGACTTGCAGCAGCGTGGTACCAGGTGGTGTGTTTTCTGGAAGGCTGATGTTGTACAGAGGTTGGCTGAAGATGGGCCGGTTGTCATTTTCATTGATCAATTCGATGAAGACCCGTGCAAATCCCACGTGATCCGAAATGGACTCGTTGCCATACAGCTGATGAAACACAGCGAGGAAGAGTAAACAGAACACACAAAGAACAGGAACACATGCTGATGTAACAGTGAATCTTCAGATGACATTCAAACACGTTAAGCCTGAACCCCAACGCCTCGCCTGCCCTTCACAGTTAGCCCTAAGCCTAAGTTTCAAAGAGACGGGGTTTCCCACGGGCTTGTGGAGGGCTGAGAAAAATGACCTTTAGCCTTTAAATGTCAAATCTCCTGAAAAATGTAAAAATCTTCTAAGTTAGCACATTTTAATCGCATAATTACCACTGATGTCTAATGATTTGTCTAGTTTGAAGGCCTGATATATATATTTGATATCACTGTTAATTATCAAAGACTAGAAAAAATATCAACTATCAAAGATTTACTAAAAAAGTACAGTTTGTATGATGTCTTTGAATGTAGTTTGCTAACGGCTAATAGGGATCCAAATAAACAAACCAACTCAATGATGCTGCATCCTTTAATTCCTAACACATCACCACGACAATATAAGTATAGTTATCCAAAATGAGTTTTTTCCCCATTGAGATCTGATGAGTTTTTAAATTGCTCCTCTATCATCATTCTTTGCATATCAGCAAGAATTTCCATTATTTTGCTGCAATGTATTTGTCTCAACTGGAGTTCCACAACCATAAATATTTTCAGTGATAAAACATAGCAAGACAAAAGAAGAAGGAAAACTCACTGAGAAGCTGAAGCTCCGAATCTGTTCAAAGTCCAGTGGCTGGGCAACCCTGACACGGATGTCGGCACGCCCCTGCACCGCCGTGGGGGAGATGGTGAAGTACTCTGAATTGTTTCCGGTCAGAAACACCTGGAACATGCTGTTCACCCCCTGCCAACAGACAGGATGAGAAGAACATTTCAAAACTGAAACACAGATAAAATAGAGCTCTGAAAGTTAAAGTCTGATGAGTCTATTTCAGAGTATTGATTATTCTCACACTGAAAAACTGTAAACAAACATAACTAATCCTACATTTATTGAGAGCAACATTCCCCTTTGAGACATTTTAGATGAAATCCTGTGTACCCACTGCAGCAAGATGTTTAGTGGAGGATCTGATTAATGATGATCTACTGCTGTTGTCCAACTGCAGTGCAAGGCTGCAACAATTGCTAGTTCTACACCAAAAAGATTGATATCATGATAGGTAGGTAGACTTTTAGCCCAGTCTACTGGATTTTTGTGTTATTTAGGTAAGCAGAGTGAGAAGGTCAAAAAAGAGCATTCATTTTGTAAAATATCCTGACAGTTAATGATGCCTTGTACTCTGACAGGCCTTCCAGGAAAACATCATCACAGATCCTCCATGATTAAACTGTTTTCTCCCACATCTTCATCCTTCGGTTGCAAATAGTTGCATGGAGCCCCAGAGGAGCTCAGCAAACTCCATGTTTAGATTTGTCCCTGTGGGACTGAAAGGTCGTATTTCTGGGATCACCCCCTTGTTCTACCTCCATTACCATCCTTCTTACTGTGAGTGGTAACAAAATGGAAACCTGGCTCATCATCCATCCTCGTTTCTGACACGTTCACTTGTTTTAAACTTTTTAATTTGCTGCAACTGTAGTTATGAACAAGTTTTAGTACTTGCAGTTCTGCAGTCATTTCCTTATATACAATCAATGCATGCATTTATTGTCTGAATTAATTCTGCACCAATGTCAGGGGACTGCTTTCATATGTTTATTTACTATTACACTTTTTATATATGCTACATAAAAAGAAAGAAAAATGTAGGAATACATAAACATATAAAACTATCTGCAGCTTATTGTTCAGACTGTATATTTTTTCTCTTGTATATCTTAAGTATATTGCCAGGGCTATTAATTCTGACTCATTTTTAGATGCAGCGTATAATAAACCTAAAAACTTATCCACAAATGTGTTTGAATTAAGGCTGAGTGAATGATCACCAAGCAGGCGAAGGCTGTTAAAACAGTGAGCTGTAATCATTGTATTTTATGACTTATGAGCAGAAAAAAAAGCTTGATGTGAGCATAGATGACAACCATGACTATCTGCCTCAATACAGATACATTTTCCTGCTTTTCTGTTTCCAGCTGACACAGTGCAACTTGCCAACACAATGTTTATGATATGCAGATTATCTGAACTGGGAAGTCTGTTAGAATTACTATGAGATGAAGTAGTGGGCTGCTGTTTAGAACAAGCTTACAATTGTCTGATCAGTTTACACAAAAGTCAAAAAAGAAAATCGTCTTTCTCTTAAGTCTCCTTGCAGCAGAACTTTTACAGAGTGAAAGCATCACAATCTAAACCAATTTGGGGAGTGACATCACAGCACTGAAATAGCTCTGGCTGTCTTCAGGTAAGAAACCTTCGCCAAGGCGCTCCTGTGTTTGATATATACAGCTGCAGGGCAGCCAATCACACAGTCATTCTGGCGAACGGAGGGAGACGAGTGGAGTGGTCGGTTGGCATTATGCTGACAGTTCAAATAGCCCCCTTGTTTTTGTTTTCAGCTCTGGGAGAACCATTGTAGCTGATGGCTCCTATTTAAAAGACCATCCAATATGCAGGGATGTCACCTCAAACTGCCCATAAACGTAATTGCCCGTCCATTTGCTACTGCCTCTAGAAGCCCCCAATAAAAGCATCCTGTCAGACACGACTGCCACAAAGTTCAATGACAAGTTCTGGCAGGAAAAGTTTTAAAGATGCCTGCCGAGCAGAAAGCATCACACATGGAGCGAGAAGTAACAATGTGAGACAGAGAAATTAAATGTCTCTCTGTATTTTCTCACACTTATAAAAAGTGAGATTACAGCACAGGTGTACCGAGTTGTGAACGACTGTGTTGAGAATTACATGGAGGTTTAAAGTCAATAACAGGAACTAAATGTGTCAGAAAATAAAAATCATATAGTTTTAGTTCCTTGTGAACAATTAACAGTAAGCAGATGGGTTTTAAGTTTTAAATCTACATCACTAAGGGTTTTGCCACAAGTCAACAGGCCTTTGGTAACTCTGGAGGAGCTGCAGAGATCCACAGCTAACATGGAAGACTCTCCAGGCAGAACAACTGTTAGCAAAGCAATCCACAAGTATGGCATTAATGGAAGAGATGCAATGACAAAACCACTGCTGGAGACAAACATGCAAGTTCCTATCAACAGTTTGTCACAAACCAAGAAGAGGACACCAATCATCAATGCAGATTACATCGTTTTCAGGACGTCACCATGACAACCAGCAGGTAAATGACAGCATGTGTCTTAACATGTCACCCCTGGTCAGATCAGGCTGAGGACCAAAGAAAAAGTCTGATGTAATTTTGGTTAATTTACACACATAGTAACTTTAGTCACCTCCGATTGATGTAACATTCCTACTGTATTGACTCTTATTCTTATGTCTAAAACATGCAGATAAAATCCGACTTTTCATGCTCTGACCAGGTTTTTCAATACGACAGTCCTCTGGACTGCTGGACTGGTGAGAGCCGGACTGAAGTACCTGAAATCCTGCCAGTGTAAACACAAGCCCATCCAGCCGGCAGTGAACTGAAAGCTGGTTGAACAAAAATCGTTTTGTTTTTTTCCTTTCTTTCTGTACTCCTGAGGTTCTATCATGGGTGAGTACTCTACTTGTTTTTTGCAAGTTTGTATTTTCCCCCCAAAGCAGATGTGTTTTACCTTTCCACTTTGGCTCACTTTCTGTCTCACTCACAACATTGCTGTCAAATTGCTGAGTAGCTCTGAACCTCATGGATCTCAGTTTACTTTGGTCTGACTGTTGGAAATGCAGTTGCAGGAATTGCAAGCAATCTTAACTTTGACCTATTCTAATTGCTGCATACATCAACTGACCCGATTTTACACGGATCGGATGCTAAAATTGATCCAGCTCGTTTTGGGTCTAAGCCAACAGCTTCAGGTTGGATTTAATGTCCCTCCTTCTGACTCCTGCCATTGTTAAGTTCAACAGAAGTCTAATAATGAACAATTCAGGGTCAAATCTGAACTTTGCTGGATAAATCTTTTGAAGACAGACTGAACAACACTGCTTTAGATCAAAGCATGTTTATGTGTTAATGGTGCAGTTAAAGTCCAGACATGCAAGTCGCTTAGAACCTGAATGTTGATGTTCACAGATTCCCTATCTACATGAGCAAAGCTGATAGGAGCAAAACCCAACAGAAACAGAAATCATAATGTCAATCAAATGTGGTTCAGCCCAGTATTTACACAGAGGACCTGAACACAAAGTATGCTTCACCTTTCAGGTATGTATTGGTGAAAAATATTAAAAACCACACATCCGTTTTCCTTCTATTTAACAATTATGCATTATTTTGTGCTGGTCTGTCACATAAAACACATTCCACTTTGTGGTTATAATCAGTGGCAGTTATCGCATGAATGGCACCCTGGGCGAGCCTCTCCTCCTGCTGCCCCCCAACCAATTAAAATAAGAAAATGAGATTCTGAAATGGATAAATTGCAGTGCAGTTCAGCTAAAAAACATGTTTCTATCCTTAGCACCAAGCAAGGGAACCCTGCTGAACACACACAGGTTCCACTGACTGCAAATGTCTGTAAACCAACAGGAAACTCGATCAAAGCACAGCTGACAATGTCATTTTATCTGCTGCTTGTGTTCCCTCCTTTATGATGCCACTCTGGGCAACTGCCAAATGACCTATATCAATATGTCCTCTGATTACTATACAGATAGTTGTTTAAAAGTATCACTAACTACTAGTTTATAGAGTTAATTAAAACATTTTAAAAGTGAGAGACATCCATCAGTTTCCTTGCTCTGCAGAGCTGGTCAGCAGTCAGCTCCTGGGAGTTGTGAGGTTTAGGGCGGGGCTTGCTATTGCGCAATAACAAAAGGCATTACCGTAATTACATGTTTCACATTTTTCATGAATAAATCATCCTGTACTGTTTCAACATCCCAACTGACCAGAGATGTTCATTTTTCTGTGTCAAGTGATTCAATAGGATTCAGATTGTTGATTCAGACACAAACATTTCTATTCAAACAATCTACAGAAAGTTTGAATTTTGTTCCATACTGTATCAAATTCCATCAGTTTATATTTAAACAAAAATAGGTTCGTGAATAAAATTCTGCACTTTAAATTGCCAGCATTAGGCTCACAGCATTAGGAGCAGCATAGACATGCAACAAAAATTTTAATTGATTTTTTTGTCGGCATTTTAATCGATTCAAATTTCCCATCACCAGAAATTGTGATTCCCTATGAAATCATTTTTTTTCTGCACCTCTATTATTGACAGGTTTGCCTAAAGAGTTGAGTATCACCACGGTTTGTGTAGAATATATGCAAATCTATAGAGCTGCCTCTTATCACATGCAAAACGCCTTGATCATCACCAGCCCTACATGCAGCCACACTCGCTGTACTCTTGTCTCTGCTTGATAGAGCCACACAGACATAAACACAACTTCATTTGAATGGATAAACAGACCTGGCTCTAAATACTTTCACTATCTCCCCTTCTCCCATTTTCTCTTCTTTTCTCTCCCTCTTTCACCTTGTTTCACCAATAATTCAGACTCTAACTTTCCTCTGTTGCAGGTGACTTTCTGTTCAGTCATCTCAGTTTTTCTTGTCCTCCCTTCTTCTCCCTTCTTCTCTCCATGTGTCTCCACCTATTTCTCTATCCACTTGACTTGCAGTTATCTGTCAAATTCCACCCTGGCAGCTGCTGTGCCTGAATCAATCAGAGTTGACTAGCTTTCAGCTTATCTCCACCCGTGGTGATTGATTTTCCTCGTTAGGTATAATTTGATGCTCTATCCCATCTCTTCCAGAGCAAATTAAATTGTAGTTGAGACCAATGCGCTGGTGTGAGTGAGCATGTGTATGTGTGAGAGGAGCAGGAAAAGAGGGAGAGCGAGTAGCAAAGCAGACGTGAAAATAGTTTTCTCTGTACAGATTAGTGTCTAAAGGTTACTGCATATAGTGGAACGTATACTGATCATGTTAGATCCCAATGCTAATGCTAACTAGCAACTCATATTCATTCAGGTCAAACACTTTATGTACAGAAAAAAAACATCCATATAGTTTGCAATATAAATAATAATGCAAACTATTTCCCTTTTCTTCCCAGCCCTCTTTCCCAAAGCATGCTGGGAGGAAAAACAAACACATGAGCTAACAATGATGTCTGAAGAAATTTCCTGCAGTTATCTGCAACTTCAGTTAAACTACACTTAAATTAGATGAATAGATTTTGAAACAGTTAAGATGTTGAGATGCCATTAGAGTTGTTTCTACAGACTGATATGAAAGTAGTTATCTGTTTCAGTATAACAAAAAGCTAAAATAATTTCTCTACAATTTTTTGGTCTTGTCTTTGTGTCTGGCCAAAATAATTCCCTCTTTAAATTTCCATGCAGGATGAGACATTTGACTAATGGAGCCCCTAAACATGTCATGATGCTGTAGGAAGTGATTTGCTCACCTCGTCTTTATCTTCCACCTGGATGTAGAGCGGCAGAGCAAAGCCCACTTGGGCCAGTTCAGTGATGCGAACCCGGTATTCGGAGCTGTTGAACGTTGGGGCGTTGTCATTCTTGTCAATTAACAGGATGGTGAAGCTGGTCATCACTGTCGCGTCTGACGGACTGCGATCATCCTTCAACTCTGTGGCCTTACAGAGAGCAACAAAAGAGTGGCAAAAAGAAAAACAGAAAAAGGTATAAAAGAAATTTGATTGGACTCCAAATGTCATTCTATATAAGGCGGTCAGCACGCAATCTCACAAGATATTTACAGCTGTTTATTTACTGGATCAAAAGGTGAACAGGTGACCTCCAAGCAATCACAGAAATTGCCTCAAACTGAGGCTAGAAGAGCAATTCAGTCTGATTCAAGAGGGAAAGAGTCCCTCTGAGAGAACACAAACACAAATCCCTGTTTCTGACTGCTTCAGTGTTGGAGATATAAAGTCTCCATATAAAAAGGGAAAATCCTGGAAAATCTGTGTGAAGTGTTGTCTTCTATTGATAAAGAAAGGTCACAGTAAGTAGCAGAGTGGGCACCAGCAGCATGCTCATCTCTGGGTAATCAAAGTAGCTTAGCCTCCAACTCTCCTGAATGGTTTGACCTCCACCTCTGCTATCTAAGCTGCCTGAAGTTGAGAAATTAGTTGTATTACTATGGCACAGCATAATCAATACCAACAGCAGGTAGGAAAGCAGAAGCAGGTAAAATTTAGAAGGAAAAAGAATCCATATTTTATAAATAGATTTTTGGATTGCATTTTCTCTTTTTCACAATGTTTACGCTGGCTACTTTCTTGTTTGTAATTATTGATTTTATTTAAAAAGACAGACTGAAGCTGGTGTGTATCAGACCAGCCTGCTTTGTATTAAATCTTAGAGCAAACTGGATCTAAATCATCTTTTTATAAACTCTAAATAAGTACATAACAGTGAATCTGTAAGATGATCTTATTTTCTTGTGTTGTAATTAATAGTTAGGGATGAATTAATGCCACACAAATCAATTAACCAGAGATTAAGACCTTCCAGTTTCTCATTGATCAACTTTGATCTATAATTAGCAAATAAAATGTTTACAAAATATTTACCCAATTCATTAAATGCATCAAACT